>NC_047516.1:33339178-33666678 GCF_902827115.2 Pseudochaenichthys georgianus | reverse complement strand
ACTTTGTGATCGTTGTTTCTTCAACGTCTGCTAACTCTTCCTCTAAATCCTTCAGTGTTTGAAAGATTGTATGCGTTGGCATGAAGCCCCCAGGGAGTGCGCCGGACTCTGAGGAAAAAATGTGTTGTGTCCAAACGGCGGTACTACAATTTCCGTATCAGTCCGTGACGTCACTGGGCATAGAAAGACTTTTTCCCATTGACTAACATGGGGAAAGAGACGTCTGTATATCAGCGGATTTAAAAAAAACAACTAAATAGACTACCCAGTATGAACTATTTTATAGCCCTTATTAGAATCATTAGGTCTTAAAGTTGTAAAATGCACTAAAAGCCGAATCTAGATTTATTTTCTCTCTCCAGTCATTCTACTGAGCCGAGAGCGGGAGCGGGACTTAAAGGGGACCTATCATGCAAAATGCACTTTGTGATGTCTTTTATACATAAATATGTGTCCCTGGTGCGTCGGGGAACTCGAAAAATAAAATCCTCTCTCTTTTCCTTCATTTAAAAACGGGGCTACAACGAACGGATACAGATTCCATCCGAGCTGACGTCAGCCCAGAATAGTGTCCGCTCACACGAGAATGCTCGATAGCGCTGGAGACGCTGTAGTACATATGCCAGGCCCATGGGCGCAGGAAGGGGGGTGCTGAGGGCGCTGCAGCACCCCCTAGCGGCAGGCAGGGGGTGCAGAGCTCCCCTGTCTGAATTATTATTTGACGGTTATTGCTGCTCCCGCTGTGCATAATCTGTGTAATATGTAGCCAATAAATTCCACATTGTTGGCTACAATTCTGTAGCCCCGGACAAGGGGATTATCGAGCCTTCATTGTAACAGTCGCGGGTGTACTGTGTGTGGGGAGTGCTTTTGTGCGTGATCTATAGTGCCCGTAATAGTGTTCACTGGAGTCCAGCACCCCCACTCAATACCTTCCTGCGCCTCTGGCCAGGCCCAGAGCCCTAGAGAGATAAGAGTTACGACACTCTTTGATGTCGCCGCCAGCCGGTCACGTGGTTTATGTATGCCGGGATAGTTCCAAACGCACTTCCGTGGCAATGCTTCTCTATGGCAAAAACAGCACAAACATGGTAAAAATAGTCATAGATTAAACCAAAGCTGTTATTTTTTAAAGATTGCTTTCATATTTACATGATGTGGTTACACTTTGTATGGATTGGCACTATTTACAAGTTTCGTTATTTAACGATATTTCGAGGGGAAAGTGTGGTAGCACAAGCAGGCTATGTTGATGTCACGTCCGTAGTATAGTTGCGCTGCGCTGTCATGTTCTTCTATGGGACAGACAGACAGCAGCGATTGCGTTATTGAATGGTAAATATATATATATAAAAAAACACACACACTGAAGGAGTTGGTACTACTTTTCTCCGCGCCGTTCCTATGAGCTTGCTTTAAAAGAAGGAACACTCAAAACAACCAGGACGAGGGTTAAACAAAAATCTGTTTCAATCATGAAAGGTAATAATGCAATACAATATAATACATTACCATACAAAGCCATATCGTATGCGTAATGTCAGGAGTATGCCTACTCCTGGCCCTTGTTCACGGGCTGCCACGACCTTCCGGTCCGGGCGGCGCGAGCAGAGAGGACGAACAACAAGTTGCATGTCCCAAAACCAACAGAAAGGGGTGGAGTTTCATTTGGGAGATACCAAAACGCTGTCTCACAGGGAATCAGCGCGGGCAGCTATGAAAGCCACAGGTGTTGGGAAGGCCTGCAGGATGCACATCATTAAAATCAGGGAAAATGTCCCTCCCAATTTGCAAAGCCTATCGATGGTTTAACCCAGAAAAACACTAAGGGATAATCTTTTCACTCAAAACAGAAATCACCATTAATTCTGCATCTTCCTTCTTCACAAATAGCTTAAAACACTCTTTTGATAAACAGGTAAAAAGTCAAAGAAAAAGACTATTGCGCTAATCTACTTTTAAGAAAAAGGGAACATTGTTTCAGGAATCTATAAAAAAAACCTCTCTATATTTGAGAGGAAAAATGTACTTTTTGTTCCTTCAACTATTAACACACAGGAATGTATAAACCCACACATATACTATTCAAGATATGTAGACTTCCCTGAAACATGACATGCTAGAGATCTTAAGCAGAATATACTCTTCCCCCACCAAGCACCCTGTCCTGCATATCTCCACCTCCCCCACAGGGCAATAAAACCCAGTTTACTCTAAACAGCCCTTTGTTTATAGCCATTTTAGTTCTCACATTTATGAAAGGATAAAACAGAGAAATCAATATAAAACACAAACACAGGTATTGTTTGAACAGTATTCACTTAACTGCTACTATTGATAATTACCAGATAAACTCAAAGGGACCTCTTTTAATATCTGGAAATTGCAACAAGACTTTCTGCCATTTCAAATGTAACACACTTCTTCGGTACAATATCTCACATCAATTTCCACAACACCCAAGTACTTTTTCAGCTGTAATTGCATTATTGCATACTTTTTATTGACAGTTTTGCATTTGGAGAGGCAGGGTGACAACGGAAAGCTTGGTAGCCTATTACTTAGTGTGAAATTATGAATAAAGAATGCTGGTGTATACAAGTCTGGCCTAAATCTTCTGTCAGAAAGATTGCAGCAATCCAGGGGGTGTAGATATCCAAACTTTAATTGTTCACAGGAGTTATGGTGTTACAGGATGTTCGTTTGTTATGTTGTGGTTATCTAAGAAATGTCCTTTAAAGTTGAAATCTTCCGGACAAAATTAGAAAAGTGCCAGTCAGAGGTCTTCTTTGTTATTTATTGAGCTTTAAAACAAATGAATAATGACTCTATATAATCATATAAAATAAAACACGGAGGACGGAGCCTCTCTTTTCCTCCCCATCTTCTGAGAGCCCAGCAGCTGATCTCTGAGCACGCCCCCCTCTCCTGCAGGGAGATCATTTGCATTAAAGCAACGTCACAGAATCAGCCCTTGCAAAAACAGGGCTGGAATAGGGCATATAGAGCGAAATGAGGCATGGCTAAAATGCATGATCTGTTTGGTATTTTGAAAAAACAACTTCACAGACATGTTTTATATAGGTATGGCCCTACAATATATTTTTCAAATATAGCATGATAGGTCCACTTTAAGGAGAAACTCAACTGCGCATGCTCTATGACAGGGTTATGGCTAGAAAGGATCCGTCATGTGTAAATATGACATCACGTTCTCGTTGTAACTCTCGTTGGAGCGGCTAGGAAACACATCTACAGCAGTAACATGCAACATACACATGAATGCAGCAGCAATATTAATAGAGAAACATCAGACATACTAGTAAAACACTGAAAGGGAAAATTGTATTGCACCAGGAGCTATCTTGGGACTTTTACTGCAACAACGTTGACTTGCCTGTGAATAAAAAATAAACCATAGTGTTGGTGATCTACAGTGTTGTCATTCTTCTTTGAACAGCAAGACCGCTAACACCCTATTTCAACAATCACACTCCCTGTAATTGACATCATTAATAGATAGTTTAGCTTCTCACCATCATTTGATGTGGCCCACTGATGTTAACGATCGTAACAGCAGCCAGATACTGCAAAATAATCTGTGACGCGTTTGTGTGTATTGTGTTTGTTTCCCGGGGAAACCCTCACAAGAAACACCGGCTGTTGTTATGCCTGCTGTGACGTTAAGTTGCCGCTTGTAATTATGCCTTTACAAGTTTAAAAGTTGTATTTATCATCTGCATTTGGCGAAACAAGTTTAATATTCTAAAAACCAAGACTTTGTTTATTTGAAATCAGATGAAAACAAACTGTCACGACCCTTCCGTGTTATCTATGATTACTATACGCTTTTCATTCATAATTTCAGCGGGAGGGAGGGGGAGCGGCGCTGAGGAACAGCAGAGTGCGGGCTGGCAGGTGTCTGTGTTGACATTCCCCTTATTGTGGAATAAGGGGAATGCAGAGACTGGC
The DNA here is from genome assembly GCF_902827115.2 of Pseudochaenichthys georgianus. NCBI lineage: Eukaryota > Metazoa > Chordata > Actinopteri > Perciformes > Channichthyidae > Pseudochaenichthys > Pseudochaenichthys georgianus. The sequence continues at coordinate 33,662,706 of NC_047516.1, read as the reverse complement.
TACAAGTGTTTTAGGTGCAAGTTAGACAACTAATGTCTGGGTTAGTGTTCATGACTTCATGTTTATGTCATCTCATGGTTAATCTCAATACACACACATTTTCCATGCTTTCCAATAGTTTAAAATAGTTGTATTCCACTGTTTAATAACCTGTTCAATACAAACATGCCACTTGTAAAAATTAAATAACATTTCTGTGAACTGATATTTGTTTAGTGAGCTTATTAGGATGTTCCCTGAAAGATTGCAAAATGTCAATGAAGATGTCAGATTTAGTATATTTGTTAATAATTACATACACAACATGGAATTTGTCCATGTTAGGGTTAGGGTTAACCCTAACCCACCACCATCGAAGTTGCCCATCCCTGCTCGATGAGCACACATACGGGTACTTCTGCTCTGACAGCCAGGTATGACGGGTAATCTGTGACGTTTTGCTCTCGAAAATCTCAGGCCATTTTGTTCTCATGCGCCAATGAGCAGCCATAGGAAATAACGAGACCGCGCCACCCACGCTGTATCCAGTTGTTATTATACATCCATGGCACATTTCAATTAAAAACAAAGTCTTGGCTTTCAGAATTATTAAATATTATCGCCAAATTTAGTTGATAAATACCGCATTGTAGCTTGTAAAATGTTGTAAACACATGACAAAAACAGAATTCTTAATCCCACCGTTTGTCCACTACAATATTGTTATTCTACGCACGCTTTACTTGGGGATTGGTGCCAAAAGTGTGAAAGAACTGCTGCAAATATAGAGCATTCAAGGTACCCTACATTTAAACAAGCAGTCTTTCACACTTATATTTACTGACTAAGCAAATAAAAAGTTTTTTTGTTGTTGAATCTTTTGTTCATTTTTAAAAAGCACCTTGAATTCTTGTAAAGAAACATGTTAATTATTGTATTAAAGTTTTTAACAATATTTCAAATGTATATACACTCAACGGTATATTAACGGTATATTCCAAATGTGTAGATGTACGTTGTAATCGTCACCATTCATACAATGCTTTGGCTATACGGGATGTCGTTATGCTCAAGCCAATACAGCAAGTTGAATGTGAGAGACAGACAGAGAGAAAGGGACCCGCATTAGCTGGGACACTTGAATGAATTTGAAGAATAGGTCACAATACTTGGCTCTGACTGGCAGACATTTCCAACTTCTCTGATTCAAACGATGCAAACCTGCCTGATTGGAGGGATTCAAAAACGTGTTAAAACAGATCGCCCAAACAAAACCAAGTCCAGTGGTGTAAGCTTTACTGCTACTGAACGGCTAAAACGGAGCCTATTAGAAAAAAAATTCTAAGCGTCTAAGATGCAATCTTTGAATGTGTTGTCAACTCTGTCACAAGACATGAGTATGAGGTGATTTGGTCTTCCGAGTTCTTCCTTCCCTTCTTATCAGTATTATGTTTCACAGTGATTTTGTAGGAAAGCAAATTATCTACAGAGAATAATAACATTCAGTTACATTTGTTTTTCTATTGTCAATATGCCGCAAGCTTGTTGACCAACATCCAAAATGGACTAAAGCCATTAAATATTGATCATACATTTTAACTATAGTGTTTGACTTTGGTTAAGTTTGAAAATTGTCCACAGATAAATAAATACAATTATTCTCTTGGGAAGATACTCAATCTAACCCCTAGATTCCACAGGGTCCATCTGCGTCGCGTTACGGACGCGTTACGGACGCGTTACGGACGCGTCGCGGCGTTCGCCAAGATCGCGGCCACTCTAGTCAATGGGTGCTATTCCACCAGACGCGCCGCGTTGCGGCTCAGAAGCATCCCAGAAGCGTGCCAGAAGCGTTTCGGCTCTGGGCACCCCTCAAAATAGGATTCAAGTCTATTTTTCGACGCGAGGCGTTGCAGAGGTGCCGGGCAGTAAGTGGACCGGTCAGAGCATCCGGCCCATCCCCAAAATAAACAAATTTTGCAGACCCTATCCCTCCGTAGTCTTTCAAGTAGGAGGAGAAATGCCAGCGTTCTCCTCCGGTTTACAGGCACTGTGTAAATTATATTTATAGAATAATTATGATGATGAATGCATTTCTTTACCACTAAAATACAGCAACACATCTTTGATTCATGTCGTTTATAACTGGAATATTACAATTATTATTAACTTTGTCTGTACAAAGTAGCCTTTGCAGGAAATACTGTATGCCCAAATCAACAAAAAATGCGAGCCGGCAGGCAAGACGCTCCGCTTTTGAAATGCTTCTAACACGCCCGGTAGACGGACCCGGTGGAATCGAGGGGTAAGAGTTATCTGAAATGAAGGTACCTTAAAAGTACATTGCAAAGCCAATCTCTTGTCAAATGATTGTGCACAAATGATTGCCATGCTATTATGTGGCACAACACAACATGGAATGAGAAAATACAAATGTATTACATTAAAACAAAATAAAGATTTTTTTTAAATCCTAATGTGTTTGGCCAAAAAACACTGCAACCTGCCTCTGTATCTCCACCATGATGGCCTATACATAGGTATGTCGTCCAAACTATTTTTCAATTACTTTCAACGACAATAAAATGTATTAAAAAAAACAAATTTAAAAAGTGAAATATCGGGTTTGGTACTATCCTCTCCACATATAAAACAGCTCAATTCAAATTCCTCTTATGGAGCGCAGGCAGCGACGGTGTGTGTGTAACACCAATCAGTGTTACATTGATTGTGATTTGTTACAGCAGAGTACATGTTCCACAGTAAAATCACTGTACGGTCATGTGATCTCGTGAGGCAAAGCCTGCCCCACACATGTAAGTATATACAGACACAAAAGTAACCCACCCCTCCTTCCCTCAAACACACACACACACACACACACACACACACACACACACACACACACACACACACACACACACACACACACACACACACACACACACACACACACACACACACACACACACACACACACACACACACACACATACATACATCACTTCAGGGGACATTACATTGACTTAAATGCATTTCCTGGAGACTTATCCTAACCTTAACCATAACCAACACATGCCAAACCCTAACCCTTAACCTTACCTTAACCCTAACCCTAACCCTAATCCTAAACCTAACCAAGTCTTCACCCTAAAATTAATGATTCCCCTTATGGGGACCTCCAATTTGTCCCCATAAGGGAGGCGAGTCCCCACACGTAACTGTGTAAAGAGATGTAGGTCCCCACAAGTATAGTAATGCTAGGCCACACATACCCACCCACCCACCCCCACACACACCCACCCACCCACCCACCCACCCACACACACACACACACACACACACACACACACACACACACACACACACACACACACACACACACACACACACACACACACACACACACACACACACACACACACACACACACACACACACACACACACACACACACACACACACACACACACACACACACACACACACACACACACACAGCGTCTGACCCGGGGATCAAGGTGCAGTGACTCTGAGGGTTGTCTAACTGGGCCCCTTGAAACTCTTGCCTTGCATTCCAGCGCCCGGAGGAGGGGTGGGGGGGGGGCTGCAGCCAGGCATATTACCAGAGAGTGAGAGAAAACAGAGAGAGAGAGAGAAGAGGGGGGAGAAAGAAGCTGGAAGGTATTATGCACTGTTTCCTCGGCTTTCTACAAGGTCCCTCTTGTTCCCTCCCACTCCTACGACAGAAAGGGGAATGCTCAAAACTTGAACCTGCTCTCCAGACGCCTCGGCCTTCCTCACCACCTCACTTTGTGTCGTTCCTTCTCTACGCTCCTCTCCCCCCGTCCCTCTCCCTTCCTCTCTGGGCTGTGTGTAAGAGGATCACTTTGTTTCCGTTGTCTTTTTTCCGCGGTGCTGCAGAACACTCGTAGAGGAGAGGATTGGATTTGAGGAGATACTGACGGGGGTGCACAGCTGCAACAGTCCCCTCCATCTCTACACTTGGTCTAATGCACCCCCCCTCTCTTCTCCTTCTCTCCGACTCTCCCTCTGTTGCACTCTTTCTGCCTCTCTGGGTGGGGGGTGCCATATGGGAGCTCAGAAAAATGGAAGTGGATCAGAGATAGAAGAGAGGAATCTTTCATTCTCGGTCTCGGATAACGGGCTCGACGTGGTAAGTGCTTCTCTCTTTCTCTCACTCAACACTTTCTGGAAGTTCTCTCCTCTACCAAGAATCTCTGTATGCCTGGGTTCCCGCTCCGTTGATTCCTCATTGCTTTTGATTAATGCAGTTACCTTTTTTGAGTTTTATTGTTTAATTGGCAGTTCTTCAAGGGGACATTTTTTTTCCTTCACTTCATATGTTTCATTGCTACAAAATATTTGCAAGCTGTGACAAAAGGGGCTCTATGCATTTGATTTTGCTCAAATTTGTAAGGGTCAAGGTAGAGCGAGATGGAGTGGGGGAGGGGAATTTGGAGGGGTCAAAGAGAATGGCACTTGGACCAGGCAGCACAAAGGCTCCGAAACTTTACTAGTATGACATTGTCACTGCGGAAAATGTGCCTTGGAACTACTTCTTGTTTCAGCCGGCTTGTTGGAGCTTTGTTGTAAAGATCATTTATTTAGGACATGAAATTGATCATTTGCTCGGCGGTCTCACTTTTTCACATGGTTGAGATTTTAAAGTTTTGTTTGAGTGCAGTTTCTGAGACATTAAAAATGTTGACTCACCCATACCATCTGACAAAGCTGTTAAGAACTTTGAATGTCAAATTTTATTTTAACCTAATTTATTTCGAGAAATGGCACACGTAGAGGTGAACACTGACTTTCAAAGATGAGAAATGCATTGCTCACGTATTCTGTTATCTGTGGAATATGTTCCATATTTCCTCAGGACACGTTTCACTGCTTCATGAATGTAAAGGATAGCGGATTTAAAAAGTTACTTGTTGCAGATTATTAGCTGTAGGTTCATCTCCATAGAAACAGGTCTCTGTGGTTTTCTGATTCGCCTTATATGATAAATGTACTCTTTACCTCTTTAGCACTGGACTCGCATACAACCATTAAAGTTTGTTTTACATTAATGTTGATGAGGAATTATTGCAACATTCCCCATACATTTTTATTTCATTCAATTTTAAAGACTTAATGGGATTGAATACCTTTTTTACTAGGCTCTAGTCTAGGTTTGTGCACAAAGCATCATTCCCTAAGATACAACTGTTTAAACAACCAACCAGTCTTATCCTCTACCTCACAAAAATCTTTAATATAAAATGTATAAATTGAAATACACTTGCAGGCTTAATTCTAAGAAATAATGAATAGTCTTCTCTCCTCATAGTATTTGTTCTCTTTTTAGGAAGCTTTGAACTTGAGAGTTTTGATTTATGCGTCTTCCCTCGGTGGTTCTTTAGCGGTTTAAGGTTTTGACCTAACTCCCAGGACTCTTCAAATCAGATCCCGTCCCTCTGACCGGCCCTTTCTGTGCCTCCCTCAGTCCCTCTGTTCATTAGACATAGTACTGACATGGGAATGAAGTGTCCTCACTGGCCTCAATATACTTTTTTTCTTCTGTTAAAGGCAGCAATAGACGCACAAATGGTTGAGGTTAGTTTTCGCTGTTTGAATTCATTGTTAGTCTGCTCTCTGTGTACCATAATTAATTTCACTAGTATGCACAGGAAGCTTCTGGATTTCAGTCTATCCTTAAATACACTCAAACTCTGTCTGCAGCTGAATCTAGTTCTTTAATTTGGGCATGTGGGTCACAAGCTAATGAAGCAGCACTGCATACCTTCCTAATGAGAACTAGTGAAGTCACTGTCAAAGAGCTGCAGTCTTGGCTCCTGCCACAGATATGACATGATAAATTATAAAAGCATAGATTGCCTGCACAGTAATGGAAAATAGTATTTTTGGATTACTGTTTGTTGATAAAAAGTTTCAAATAGTTTCTCTCACAACATTTGAACAGTTATAAAGAATCAAAATGAAATCAGGAACATTTCTGTGTTCACTGCCATCCCAAAGCTTTCTGCCAAGTAACCGTGTTTTTAGAGAATTACATGTTTTGTTGTGTGCATTGCTTATATACTGTATATTTCATTTTGAGGGACATTCATCAGTTACATTTTTCTAAAATATAATGAACAATGTGAGAGCCTTACTAACGTATACATTTAGGTGCAGTATAACTGCCTAAATAAAATGACTGGATTATTTCATTCTAGGATGTATTTTAGGATTTTAATAATAATGGTCATCCAGTGTATGTCTAAATATCATCTTAGTTTTTGGTTTTCCTTTATGCAAATTAATACATGTTGCAAGATAACCTGCCTGACCTCTTCGCTTATTTTAGCCTCTCCCTCATGCCTCCTCTGGTTATAAATTAGCCTGGTTGCTGTTTGCAAGCAGTGCAAGGAAAAGCTCACTTATGGCGCATTTCCACTACAGCGCGGTTTAAGCGTGCCGTGCCCGGCCCGTTTTTGGTTGCGTTTCCACTAGGCGTAGTTCCAGCTAGCAGGTACTTTTTCACAGTTTTTCTGGCTCTCCAAAATCGAGGTTCTTTCCGGGCCAAGTATGCTAAACTACTAAGAGAATCGCAGGCAACTACAAAATGAACATATTTTACCATGATTTAATTGTAAGACACATTTCAAAATGATGCCGAAGTAACAACATACTGATACCGGTTAGTGAATTAATGCTTTGACAAGTCTGCAGACAGACGGCAGGCGAAAAACCTTTTTAAGATGCGTGTTTTCTGAATGGAGATCGGCTAAGCTAACGTTGTATATGCTCCGACCGTCCGCACTCACAACAACGGCCTACAGACATAAATAAACCAGCGACTATATTCACCATGACACAGGCAGTCTGTGGTTTGTACTTGTTTAACTTTTGTCTAGTTTCTGAACAGATATGAGGAGCTGTGAGCTCTGAGGGCTAACAGCTAACTGCTGGTTTTGTGTTTCGCATTGAAGATGACGTCACGGCTCCGCCTACACTGCGTTACTATAGTTACTTCCTCAGTTCCTAAACTGTAATGGTAACGCAGCATAAAGTGAGCCTGGCCTACCAAGGCCTAACTATACCGTACTAAGCCGTATGAGGCCCTGCAGTGGAAATGCGCCATTAGTAGCAGTGATGTATTAGTTGTTAGCCTCCTGCTGCCTAGTGAATGACAGAGGTCCATTCACGGTGAAAACAGAAACCCTAAAAGCAAGCGGGATCTGACTTCTATAGGAAATAGGAGGTGGTTTCCTTTAGTGCCACTCAAGCAAAAGAAAAAAAGCACAATTTAACTTTTAGTATTCCTTCTATAATACATTAGGTTGTGCAGAGAGCATGTTAATAGTGCAAATCCCTACTGACCAGGAGTTATTTGATAGCCATAAGGAGCTGTGAACACCTACAGAGATATTGGAATGTAAAAGTAACGTTGGGTTCATTACTTTTACATGACGTTAACACAAAGTTCTTATTTTATCACGGCTTAGGCTCTTTCTTTAAAGACACTGCTTTGCATGTGGTTCACTCTGTGACTTAATAGTATGTGTGCAAAATCTGCACAGTTACAGTTGAAAGACTAAATGGAGCATACATGTTGAGTCATTTGAAAATGGGAAGAATAATCCATCTCTGAAAATGTATAGTTGTGGCTTCTCCAAATTACCCCATTAATGCAAGTAAGATCATTATGTCACAAATCAAATCAAATTATTTATAAAGCACATTTAAAAGCGATTTTTGGTCGGGCCAAAGTGCTGTACATGTAATAAATACTACAATCACATAAAAACTAGGGCTGTCAAACGATTAAAATTTTTAATCAGATTAATCACCATTCGAACTATGTCCAAAATATGCCATTTATTTATGTATATTGTTGTGGGAATGGAAAGATAAATGAAAGCAGGCGGATATATCCATTTAACATACAGTAGGGCCTATGTATGTTTATTATAACATTTTTCTGCATGTCAAAATGAAAGACAACCCACACACCTATCAATCATCAAACCGTGGGGTCTTAATTCATTACGTGTTGATTTCTATCAACGGGGAGTACTTCAGGAAAGTCGACAGAGGGGGGGGGGGGCGCGCTAGTGGAGTACTTCGTGACCACAGAGTGTGAACGTTGTGATCAGCTGTTTTAGCGCAGTTCTCCAGTGAAGGGGGGGAGTCTCCCTCCGCAGCCGGTTGGCGTAGTTTTGGCACAGTTCCGTTGTACAGACCGACGTTAACAGCAGCCCTGTCTGTGCACACGGAGACCGACTCTGTCGTCCGGTGATCTAACCGCCTTCTGGAAAAGCTTCACAAGTACGTCGGTACGCAAATGCGCTTTGTGACACAAGTGACGGTACGCATTTCAGATTACGCACATAACCTGCGTACCAGTTATGTGCACCCCTGTACCAGAGCCATATTATTACTATTATATGGCTCTGCCCTGTACTACAGCAAGAGTATTCTGCGTCGGGACTTCCTGCAACAACACCACGCCGTTATCAAAGATGTTCTATTGAGAAGACGATCACTACGTGACAAAAGTTTTCAAAACCGTGGCTACTGAAATCAATCTTACTAACTGCTGTCTGTGCAATTTACTCCGCACGAGTTGGCAGACTTTATTTTGCTTACTTTAACATCATTTTTCATGGTGGGGCTAAGCCATTTCTTGGTATGGGTGTAGCCTACCCCAGCCATACCCTGGCGCTGCCACTGGTGGCACGTATGGGGCGGGCCATTCTGCACATGCGTTAAATGCGTTAAATATTTTAACGCAATTAATTCAAAAAATTATTTACCGCCGTTAACGCGATCATTTTGACAGCACTAATAAAAACACATTACTACAATCACAATAAAAGTAGGGCTGTCAAACGATTACAATTTTTAATCAGATTAATCACAGCTTAAAAATGAATTAATCATGATTAATCACCATTCGAACTATGTCCAAAATATGCCATTTATTTATGTATATTGTTGTGGGAATGGAAAGATAAATGAAAGAAGGCAGATATATCCATTTAACATACAGTATGTAGGCCTATGTATGTTTATTATAACATTGTTCTGTGTGTCAAAATGAAAGACACACCTATCAATCATCACACCGTAGGGTCTTATTTTATTAGGCCTACGTGTTGATTTCTATCAACACGTAATGTTGTATCGATGTATATAGAGATGTACTACAGCAAAAGTATTCTCTGTCGGGACTTCCTGCAACAACACCACGCCGTTATCTTGATTCTGATTGGCCAGAAGACATTATCAAAGATGTTCTATTGAGAAGACGATCACTACGTGACAAAAGTTTTCAAAACCGTTTCTAGTCCGGTATTTCCAGACAAGTGGCTACTGAAATCAATCTTACTAACTGCTGTCTGTGCAATTTACTCCGCGCGAGTTGGCGGACTTTATTTTGCTTACTTTAACATCATTTTTCATGGTGGGGCTGTAGCCTACCCCAGCCATACCCTGGCACTGGGATGTACTGTATGGGGCGGGCCATTCTGCGCATGCGTAAAATATATTAACACAATTAATTAAAAAAATTAATTACCGCCGTTACCACCGTTAATTTTATCATTAAATAAAAGACAATAAATTACAACAGATATATAAAAAACACAGGGGAAAGTCAGGAGTCGTGCTCCGCTCTGACTAAAAGGCCAGGGAGAAGAAGTGTGTTTTAAGAGTAGATTTAAAAAACCCCAGGGTCTGGGCCGACCTCACATGGAGGGGCAGAGTGTACCAGAGCCTGGGGCCAGCTGCGAAGGCTCGGTACCCTCGGGTTTTGAGCCTGGTCTTGGGCACTACCAGCAGCAGCTGGTCAGCAGACCTTAAAGCTCTGGCTGGGGTGTAGCGCTGGAGGAGTTCAGCTATATAGGCCGGAACCAGCCCATTTAGGGCTTGGAAAACAAATAAAAGGAGTTTAAAATCCATTCGGAACCGAATTGGAAGCCAGTGCAGTGAGGCCAGAATTGGGGTGATGTGGTCACACTTTTTGTGGCCAGTGAGTAGACATGCAGCTGCGTTCTGCACTAGCTGCAGGCGTTTAATTGACGCCTGGTCCATACCCACGTACAGCGCGTTGCAGTAGTCCAACCTCGAGGTAACAAAGGCGTTAATAACCCTTTCCAGGTCTTTAAAGTGACATAACAAGAGAGACAAACAGGGTTCTCTCTCATTGGGTTTAAATGCTTTTTAGTAATTCGATTACAACCCGTGTAAGGCAATACGGAGATTCTTGTGACTGACGAACAAACATTGTGACCACGTCGTTTTTATCTTTTAGTCTAAAAGTATTCATGCAGGAAAACCCTTCCTCTGGAACAAGGAATACTTTCAGGCCCAATTCTGAGTTCCCTCTGTGAGGCTTTTCTGCTGTGAATGGGAAGAACATGTGAGGTATTCGTAATGCTGCCACATGCTAGTCCACTTCAGTAGACTATTGGCAGACACAACCTAGTCTTGAAACTGGACAAAGGGATTTTCCTCATGTTGAGTTTTGCTGATTAATGTGGGAACACAGTGTGTGACTGTGAATCCCTGCTGTTCTAGGAAGGAATACGAAGTGAATCGTTTTGAGAATAACTGCTCCAACAATGCAGCTGCTCATGCAGTCCGAGGAGGACGAGAGAACAAGAGCCCCACCGAGTCCATCTTGTTCCATCTTGATGAAGCTCCTTCTCAAAGCGTTTTCCCAACATTGTCATCCATATCCTTTTGCTCAAGCAGAAGGTCCAGTCAAAACGTGGTTAACAAAAGAGTAGCATTAGTGTCATAGTTAATATTTGATCTGCTATTACAGTCTACGTTTTTTCTGCTCTAAGCTAGTCATCTTTTCTGATTTACAGCAATTACAGTAGCCCACTTGCTCACCATTGACTTGTACAAGCTTCCGGTTTTATTTCCCTCCAGTTCTGAGCAGTGCTGTGGTTCACTTGACCAGGACGGAAGCCTTTGTGTGTGATGAGAGGAGTCTAACAGACATGCAGCCTATAATACCTCTTTACCAAGGTGGTCCCAGGGCTGGTTAGGGAACAGTGCCCAAATGCGAACCAGGTTTTTGGGTTTCAAAAGCAGCGGTATCTGCTCTGCACTCTAACAATGGTTAAAATGAATCACAAACATTCTGCCGTATATGCTGGGAGTAGAAAGTTGTTGCAGAAGCAGTAGCTTTGAGCTACAAACAATAACCAGGCAATAGCAACATGAGCACATCGTAGTCCGCCATTGTCGTTATTGTCAGGGATATTCATGCTTTAGTTGCAGCAACAAAAATGATGAAGTCATGACTCATGACGTAACTTCTCTCAGGCTCTGGTCATTAGAAAAGCAAAACAAGTTATTTTGGTGGTTGAAACCAACTTAGATAGTAGACGCAGTGATACCTAAACATAGAGCTGAAACCTTACTTCAAACCTAAATCAAAAAACTTACTTGAAAATGTAATTCATATGCTGATAAACAGTCATGACATTAAGGATCATTAGCACAACTTACTCTGATTACTTTGATCAAGGACAGATGGATGCAATATGTAATTAAACACTAGGATAATGATGACATATAATATTCATCATAAGTCATATTCTTCATTGAATTATTGATGACTCGAGCCAAGTCCTGGGCCTTGTCAGTGGAAAAAACCCAGATGTTTATTGGTTTCTGTAATAAATGTATACCCCATGGCTACATTTTTCAATTAAACTTATGATGAACATATGAATTAGAAAAAAGTAAAACAACCTACATCTTTTGAAGTGATACAAAAAGTTTCAGCTTGCATGCATGGACACGCACGTGCGCACACACACACACACACACACACACACACACACACACACACACACACACACACACACACACACACACACACACACACACACACACACACACACACACACACACACACACACACACACACACAGCATTCAATTCTAGCACAAATGGCCCCCAATGGGTTGGTATAAAGGGGGTGATGTCATGTCTGTGAAGGCGACTTGCCAGTGATCCATTTCTGATCCAGCTGTCCTAACTGACACAAAGCAGAGAGAAAGAAAGGAAAAGGAGGAAAGTGGACAAGCTCCATTTCTGTCCCTCCCCCCACCTGCTTTAAGACACCCTTTTCTCTGCCTTTAAATTGTTCTTATGGTAAGTGAAACGATGCTAAATAAAATTTCAAACACCTTGTTTTACAAAATGCTGACATTCTTCTTTTGCTTATCAGCGCTATGCATGCGTGTATGTTTGTGTGTGTATTTGTGCAAAGCCCAGTATTTCTAGCCTCCTCATTTAAGCATTTCTCAAAGTCAAAACATTTTGGAAGGGTTTTTGGTTAGATGCCTGAGATAAGGTCAGTGGGTATAACAAGCCTCAGAGTGTTTCACATTTTGTTCTGCCACATAAAATATTTGCCAGCTAGAAGTAAAAACGGCATAAGTTAACAAGTGTCTAAATGAGACTACTAAACATAACTACACCAAACACACATCTGCCTTTAGCTTAGCATTGGCGATACAAAGTCACGTGACCGTCCTGAAGAGCATTTAAGCTTCAAAAGTCATAAAAGTGGATTTAATATGTGGAGATTATCCTGCTGAAAGAAACGTGGAAGTATCATAAATATGTGTTTCATCAAAATGTCCCTTGCTTTTTGATGAGGGAGCCCTTGTGATACTAATTTCCGGGGTCAATCTACTAAAATGCGTCAACACTGCACCACTTTACCATATTTTACTAAATTCTTATATCCGTTTGTTCTGCTTTGCTTTGGTGCATCCAATTTACATATTTTTGCACATCAGTGGTGTGTGTGTGCTTCTTTAACCATGTCAACCTCTCGGTGGGGGTGGGGGACACTGGGAAATGGCTTCCATACACTTAGTGATTCTATTTTGAGGGAAGTCCAGTGTGGTGCAGCGGGGTTGTCGCGTCAAAGCTGTGCTGCGAGGGGGGGTGGAGGTGCTGAATAATGCAGACACAATGGGCTAAGGCAAACATTAGAAGTGAGACAAAGGACACTCCACTCAGGTCACAGGGGGGCCGACTCTTCCCATTATCTAAGGAAGTGATCTTAACTGGGGAACTCTTTAAACCCACCAGCAAATTAGGGGCTGTGCTGAGTAGCTTTGTGAGCTGCTTCGTGATCAAAGCTGTTTGTAGAGGGCGGCTGTAAAGCACAGCAGTCACAACACCACACAACACACAGAGCAATGCTATCATGGCCGTGTTATCATTGTCACAGCCGGGGTGTTTACTCATGGGAAGCACAGGACAAGTTCTTTCTCATCTACTCCATAACCACAATAAGCACTGAGGCCACGTTTACACGGAGACAAAACGGGTTGTATCCGCTACAATTCTCTATCGTATGGATGGACGGTTCGTCCACACGAGGCCATAACGGAACCGCGGAAACGGAGCCCTCAAACGATAACGCCTCCCAAGGTGGGTAGATCTGCGGACGAAACGCTCTGGGGTGGCAATCGGCTCCGTGTGTACATCCTATACGATCATTTCTTGATAACGCCATAGCCCCGCCTCCCCCCACTTCTGCTGCTCACCCCCGCGTCATTGCTGATGTGTTTCGCCGACAACAACAACAATGACGGATCACAGGGTTGCTTTCGTGCTCCAGACGCTACTGACCATGCTACAGATGTTAGTGCAAAATCTACAACCCGGTCTCACGGCATTTCGTGTTATAGTCACAACATTTAATCTATTGATTCGTGTTCACCAACACGATTTTCCCCTTTTTTTCGTGTCACACAGAACGATTTTAAAAGCAATGTATTTCTATTGGTAGTATGTTTCGTGCCTGCAGCACGTCTTTTTGTCCGGTCGGGTCTTGGAAGACCGGAAGCTGTGTGGTTCATAAAAACATGTTCTTACTCAATATCAAGCCACGATTATTGTTTTTTATTTTAAATCGTATAATGTCTGACTTTTGTTGTCGTCTGTGAGGAAAATAAATGGGGCTCAAAGCCTCAGAATACTGAAATCTGTATTTTTTAAAATCTTTTTTCCTTCTAATTTGTTATTCTTTTCTAAATAACACACTGTTATTTACTCACCAATAACACACAATTATCCTTGTTTTTATTTATTTGTTTAATTCCATAATCTCGGGCTTGTTTGGCGTACGTCAGAAAATGAATTTCAAAATAAAAATAACCGGAAACAGACGTAGATACCCAGCCACTGAACTGATTACCCAAGATCCTCAGCTATGGTTTAAGCTCGCTGATTGGATGTTTTAGCCGCAATGCATGTAGGGATATGGTGTTAATGCCATATAAAATCCGAAAAACATTTCTGAGTTTAGAATGGCCGAAGACACTACACTACCCATAATCCCCAGCTATCGTTTATCCCCGTGATTAATCTTCAAGCTCTGGGATTGGATGTTGGAATGGCAGTGCACCAAGGTTACGCCGAGCGTCAAACAGCTGTTTGAAATGGAACGAAATCACGCCAGACTATCCAAAACTGGAATCGAACGCCCCCCCAGAACTACACATGCTGGCCATTGTGTTTCGCAAAATGTTCTATGGGACGTCTCTACTGAACGTTTTCGTTTTTCCCACAATTAGAAGTTGCCAGCATTAAACACATTGGTGTTATCAAATGTAAAACATATAATTAATAAATGGCTGAAAATCGCTTGTGTCCATAATGCGCAGCATTAATATATACCCACATGACAGGTCATTGTTACTTTGTAATTCTATTCCACTACAATTCAGAGGTTAACCTGGTATTTTTACTCCACTACATTTATTTGAGTTACTTTGCAGATTCTGATTAATGATGTGAAATATAAACAACCCTTAAATCAGACTTTAGTTACACCCGAGTAGAATTCAGGGAAAGGTGATTGTCAAGTGCCAACAATCAGGAGAGATATTTGATAGTTGGTGCTTGAGAAGACTAAACATTTATCTGCAATTGACATGAATGGAAACGAGTAATAAAGCAGCTGAGGTTCCTCAACAGTGCATTACAAGACATCTATCAATATGTATGTATACCTCCACCATTAAACTGTCATATTCTGCACATTTCTTATACTATCTACATACATAAGAGTATAATTCATATGTATAATAGCAGTTAAAATAAGTACTTCAACATAGTTAACATTGCAGGAAAGCAATATATTAGACGTTAAGTACTTTGTCAGGCTTAATATTTATCTGTAGATAGATACCCCCAAAGTTGTTTTCTTATTTAAAAGAAGACCTTAATCTAAAGTATTCTTTAATGTGTTAATAAAGGTTAATTAGTTTGTCTGTTTTGCACATCCTCCTATTAATATCTTTGTATCCAGCACTAAACTGTTTTATTGTAGAGATCACTTATAGTATCTTCTTGATTTTTTATATTCTATATTTCTATCACAGACCTTCTAATTTCCCCCTATGAAAGTATGTACTCTTAATATTTTTTTCATCAAATATAACACATAAAAACAATAATTCAATCACGTGCTTTAACCACTAGGCGGTGCACACAAGGTACACACAGCCATTAGTAACTTTGAATTATTAGTGTAGGACACTTATGTATGTACAACATCTGAAGATGTGTATTTTTATTCATGTTTTCACATAATTTTACAGCATATTGCTATATTATTTCAGACTCATTATTTACATTCTTATATTCAAAGAAAATCAGTAATATCTTTAAAAACTACAAGTCCTTTTATATCAACTGTGCACCGTTATGGTGTAAATATAACCTATCTACGAATTAGATCAAATGTAAAAGTCAGCCGAATTAGTGTTGATACTGCAAGGAGACGTATTGTGTGAAAAGAAATTGAAGATGTTGTTTAATTGCTGATATATTTATGATCCACGTCAAGTATTCAGTTTCAGTGGCATTTCTTCCAGTTTGTCCAAAGGTCTTCTCATCAGGGCTCTATAAATAAAGAACTACGGCAGATCTGTAATATGTAATGCAGCCGAACCGTGTATTACAATGCCGTTATGTGATGACTTTCAAAGAGAAAAGCAAGAACACTCGGAATAAAGTATTATTTTATTTTTAAAAAACGTTTTCAGATTTCACATCACATAAACACCAAATCTCCGCATGCATTGCGGCTAAACCATCCAATCAACGAGCTTAAACCATAGCTGAGGATCTTGGGTAATCGCTTGAAATGCCTACGTCTGTTTCCGGTTATTTTTATTTGGAAATTCAGTTCAGGTGTATTTTGTGGCAAAAGTACAGCGCCACTTACAGGCCCGGCATATGTACTACAGCGTCTCCAGCGGGTCGAGTGTCTCGTGTGGACGGACACGTTTCTTGAGGCGATTCCGTGTGGACGGAAGACTTTTTTGATATCGACTAAGGTTCGTTTTCGTCTCCGTGTAAACGTAGCCTTAATGTCAGAGGCTCAATTTTCACATTGTATGCATCCACTAAAAAAGCCAAAATGCTAGTTTAGGGGTGAAAGTTACTGTATTGGTTATCAAAATAGCTGCCGATTAATTGTATCTGATGGATTTATTTCTCTTCTAACCACTCTCAAGCTCAGGTGTAGGTCAGCTGTATTTCTATTAGCTGAACAGCCTGTCAAGTTGTGCTCATTTATGACCTTAAAACAAGGCTTCAATTACGTGCTAATTACACGCCATTAAATCTACTGCTTTACTGCTAGACATTATGGAGATTTGTTTGGTTGCCTCTGGTTGTTAACATGACAATTTACGCCAGCGTTGTTAAACAACTAGGAAATCCAATGTGTTTTTTTCATAGAAAAAACAAATGTAGGCAGAATATTTCACAAATCTTCAATATGGCTCGAGTGAATGTCTGTACATATTTACATGTGGTTGTCCAACTTTGTGTGCTTTTTTTGTATGAAACCCTATGCGTGTTTGTGTGACTGAAGGGCCATTATGGGACAGGCTTTTAAGCGAGATCTGGGAAGTGGAAACCTAATACTGGCGGACTGCTGCTCTTGTGTACATGAACCCCACAGCTGCTGGAGAGAGGGAGGAATGAGTGAGAGATAAAGGGGGGAGGTAGAGGAGAGCAATGTGCGCTCAGTAATTAGTTGTCTGGTTTTGTATTGACCAGTCTGGTGCTAAGGCCTTGGGGACTGTTAAATTTGCCATTGAAACTGAAAGGATTATGCACCCAAAATAAATTAAACGGGAGCAATGAATAGATCGTGACTGTACGTAGCGGACTACCGTTTATTTTTCTTCCACCGGCCTTCACTCTTTCAGTTAGACAAGGTTATATTTGTCACAAACTGCTGTTTTTCATGTTATAGGTCAAATGAGAATTGCCCTTAAGGGTCATGGGTTTTATGTTGTGATAATGACACTTCATTCACCAGTTAAAAAAACACTACACAATCATAGAATCTGTTGGGTGCTGGTTATTGAACTGAAACAAAAATCATTTCTGCATGTTAGCTGTTGAAGGGTGTCACATTGGGTGGTAGTAATGAGATGTGTTTAAATGCAGACGTGGTGATTGTCTGGAATTAATGCCTCCTGCTTGGACAGCCGAAGGGAAGAGAGATTTGTGTTTGTGTTTACTCCTGCTGAGGTTAGTCGTACCTATTACAGGTCAGCAAGCAGCGTTTTCCACATGCCTGGAGAGAGACGCTATTCTCTTATTATTCAAATCCAGCATGGTGAAACGTTGTTAATCTCCCTGTCAACATAGTGTCCCAAAGGAATCTGCTTAAGACCAAACTGTAACACGATCCCCATGTAATTGTTATGACACTCAAAGTGTGTTAGGCATGCAGGCAATTTGGGGGACTTTTTAAAAATGTAACTGTAAAATGAAGGATAATGGTTAATGGACTGATTTGATAACCATTTTTACATTAACTGCATTTTTTGCCTCTCATTCACTTACAAACACATACACTGATTTGTCCTTAAATATCCTTAAACTCGGATATGAGTTTGCATTTTACTATTTCCAATTTCCTTTGTCAATTTTTTTATCGGTTTTTGGTTAGGTGCCTGAAATAAGATATGTGTTTAACTAAAGCTGAAGACATTTTCACCTTTTGTTCAACGGCATCAAAATAGTAATCTAAATTACATTAAAATCCCTTCTGGGTCGATCTACAACAATATGTCACTAAAGCAACACACCATTTAGAGAAACTCATGTTCAGTGTCCTGTTATAGAATACTTCATACAGGAGGATGTGAACCCTAATAGTCAAATATCTTTCTCAGGGAGTTAGATTGGCCTCCATCTGCAGGAAGGCTTTGAACCGGCTGAACCGTGAGCCTCGGGTGTATCCAGTGCATGATAGAGGGCTGATGTCATGTTCTCTCACTGTTTGTGTAGCTGGCAGAGGTCGACACTATGACTCAGTGGAGACCAGAACAGCCCAGTAGGACATTGTCCAAAGACCAGGGTAAAATCAAGACTCCCTTTTCTGTCCCTCCACAATCTTTTTTGCGGGTTCTCTTTGATTGTGTTTGGACATGATGATTTAAAATCTTGTACAAACATTTCATGTTTTTAATCTGTTTGACTCTCTTGTAACTTTTTGATCCGTCCGGGAGTGAGCTCTCTTTGTAGATAAGACTTTATGTTTTATCTTCAAAGAGCGCTCACTGTAAATACAATCTGCGATCCCCTTTGTGATTATCACAGGGTAAATACAGTAAGGCCTGGGCACAGGTGCTGCCGCTGGGCTGATGCTAACCAGACCGGACTGGTGTCTGCACAAGTGAAATAAATCACTGCTGTAACATCACAGAAAGTCTTTTTTCAAACTGTTGTCAGGGTCCTTGAAACATCAAACAGGAACGTTTTTGTTCCAGATTTCACAGTATGGCCGAAACTATCCTTCATTTTCAATGATTCCAATTATTTTCTTTATTAATCATCTGGCTACAAAAAGTCAAACAATTGAAAAATACCTTTTAAAATGTAGATGGGATATTCAATGCCTCATGAATGCATCCACTGTTTAAAATAGCCAGCATACAATCATAAGATACATTAGAATTGGCTTTAAGCTTAGTTTGGGAGGGACGCCAAACATGTTCATGGATCAACTTGTCTCTTATTTGACAGATTATTTTAGCTCCACAATATATCACAAAAAGAAACTGTAACTAAGCATAGTCCAAATGTGTTATATATCACCAGGTTCTGTGGATGTTACACATATCACCTGTGTGTTACATCAGGTACTGTAGGTATCAAGTCCCTGCATTCTAAATGGCTATTCCAAAAGTAAAAACATGAACATGCACATGTGTCTGTCCCCCAGGGATGCAGATCTTGTACCATGATTCAGTTGAGAGACAGTGTCAGTCATTACTCTGACAGAGTTAACTTAATTTGCATTTAATGCACTTACTTGCACGTAATACAATTACTTAGGAATGCTGTTTCAGAAAAGCAGGCTGTTTGACTCTCTGTTTCAGAGAGCTAGGGTTACCTTTGTGTTACTTTGTTAATCCAGTAAGATTCCAGGTCAAAATAGCGATGCCAAAGTCTTTTTGGAAAAAGACCCTGCATTTATTGAACCTCTGTTTTTTCTTTTGGGCTCTCATACAAAGTGAAGGGTTATTTCCTTTTTCCAAAATTACATTGGTATGCATTTCATTTTCTTTCATTTAAATACGTTTTAAGATGTCAATGTTTGTTTATTTAAAAAAAAAAACTGGTTACTATCATCAGTAACAAATTGATTATTTTTGATTTAATTAATACGTTTTTCTTGCAATTACATTGATTTCGGTTGATGGTGAAAAACCGGCAACGTTTATGATAGTTACGTTTCAAAACATATGTAATATACATTATAATAATTTTTTATCAGAAGTCAAAGAACCGCCAATACAAACGGAATATGATTCTGGTTTGTGAACAATAACTGCTGCAACATCTGCAAAAAGATATTTGAAATACTTATTATTTCGGACATCATAAATGGTAGGAAAACCCTGTTCTTATTTCACAGGAAACATGAGTACATCTGGATGTTCATTTGTATCTTTGTGTGGGGCTCCCAGCTGATGTAGCTTTAGGGTGCTCTGACCCCCCCTCATCCCTCCTGGTAATAGATGGCCTCCTCTCTGGGTTTGAGCCCACCTTTAAACAGCTACATATTGTGACATTGTCAGTGTTAGCGGAGGCCCACATCACGCAGCAGCACGTGGGGGGGGGGTGTGTTGATGCAGGTAGCCGAGGACACAGGACTCTCAGGGTATGCAGATCTGTTTTTCACTTTCACTCTCATGTCTGCTGTTTCTCCATCAGAGCTTCATGCTTCTTCTCGATGTGTACATCTGTGCATCACGGTCATTGCCGTTTCAGCTCCCTGCTGCTAGTCTTTCAGGACGAACCCTTTGTCTAGCTCCCGCCTCTCTGCCGGGGCTGGAAGGAGCTGCATGGAGCTGTTCCCGTGTGTCTATTCATGATAAAGCATTTCTAAATATCTGTAAGCAATTGTGTTTGTCTGGATAAGCTGTGTTGACCTTGGCTGAGTTTAAATGTGTGTGGAGAGAAGATAGAGAGAAAGAGTGTGTGTGTGTGTGTGTGTGTGTGTGTGTGTGTGTGTGTGTGTGTGTGTGTGTGTGTGTGTGTGTGTGTGTGTGTGTGTGTGTGTGTGTGTGTGTGTGTGTGTGTGTGTGTGTGGATGCCGTTTCCCCCTTTTTTAAATGATTCTATCAAAATGTGCTTATGATGCCAATATGCCTGTTATTTGCCAGGGGGGAGGATGTACAGTGTTTCCTGCAAAATGGGTGTTTTCTCAGCCTGCCGCGGCTCCCTGCATGGGACAAGGATCCTGCTTGTTGTCTTTAGCATATTCCACATTCATATGGAAATGGGGGGCAGAGGAGGGACCGAATCTCACATCAACTTGATCTGGTCATGAATAGCTGCCAGTGTTTGGGCTGACCTCGAGCTGTCTTAAAGGCACTGCCCGGCCTCGGCCCCCCCGCACCACGGAGCTGAGAGCATGGCACATTTCAGCTGCGACACACACACACACACACACACACACACACACACACACACACACACACACACACACACACACGCACACACGCACACACAGCTTACACTAGAGATGAAAAAAGCAGATGCTCATAATTGCACTCACACAATTAGATACAGTTGACTTGTGAACACAGTCTCAGTCTCTGTCTCACACACCGCCTCGCTTAATCCAGAGAGAGGCCGCTGTTGCAACACACTCCTCTGTTCCCCTCTCAGATCCTTTATTTGATCAACCCTTACTTCACTCTTTTGCCCCCCCCCCCCCCAACAAAAGAAAAAAGATCATACCCAGATGATGATGCTCGATAACTTTGACCGCAAGTTTATTGAAATGCGAGTTATGGTTGAAAAGGCCAGAACATGATGTAACACACACATACATCAAATTTTAAAGAGGAGTCACATTTTATTTTATTACAGTTAACATTTAAATGTGACTTTAGTGTATTCATCTGGATTAAAAGAAGAGTGCCATAAAATGTATATTTATATATTTTTTAGAACAGCAGCAATTAAAACAATTTCTACGTGGGCAATCAAATCAGGTTGAATGTTATTTTTAGTGGTTTTGCAGCACATAAATACTGTCAGAGTGATGTTAGGGCTGTGCGTTGCCCCTGGGAGAATGCAGATCAGGTTCCCGGCGGTCTGTGAGTCCTGAGTGTGTGAGGAGTCCTGTTTCTAATGCAGTGTGAGTGTGTTTCCTTCACACACAATGGGCCTCCCAGACCGAGCCGGAGCGGCTGCATCGAGCAATGGGGGACCATCAAACCGCATTTGTCTCGGTGGATATTCCTGTTTTGTCCTTCAGGATTAGAGCCCACCACCCAAATCCAATCTCAGTGACTTTGTGTTTCAGACACAGTTGCCCAACGTGTGCCTGAAGAGTTTCAATTCGTATCGTAAAGAATAAGCATTTTCTTTTGTTTCCAGCATATTTGAAATGATCTCTGGCTTATTTCAGTGATTTGCTACATTTAAAAAAACACAAAATAACAAAAAAGGGGAAACTTGCTTTTCCTATTCAAGTAAATGAAATACCAACCTGCTGTCAAAATTAGGGAAGTATTTTAAGAAAACATTCCTAATTTTCAAAGATTGCAGGAATTGCGTGACAGCCTATTTTACAGTATTGTGTTTCATATTTTTATTTAGTTTTAAATATTAAATGATATTACATTTAACAACAATTGTCTGGCAAATTTCCGTCTCAAAATTGCTTTAGACATTATTTTCTCTTTATTTAAAGGATTATTCTTGTTATTTCTTTGTTATTAGTCATTTTACATTTATACAGGTATACATACATATCTGCCAAGCTGAAGCCTGGTATGTTTCAACGTATAGAAACATCTCAGGCTATAAAAAGAGCAGCGTGTGTGTGTGTGTGTGTGTGTGTGTGTGTGTGTGTGTGTGTGTGTGTGTGTGTGTGTGTGTGTGTGTGTGTGTGTGTGTGTGTGTGTGTGTGTGTGTGTGTGTGTGTGTGTGTGTGTGTGTGTGTGTGTGTGTGTGTGTGTGTGTGTGTGTGTGTGTGTGTGTGTGTGTGCGCGTGTGCATGCTGTTTTGTCTCTCCATTAGCACCCATTCAATAGACAATGCGTTAGAGAAGCAGACGATGGGCTTGTTAACACACACGCATTAGTGAATCAGTGTGTGTCTTTGTGAGGGAGGGGACACTCCTCTAAGTGTTATGACGGGGGTCTTTCAGCCACCATACACTCCAACAGCACAAGTGTCCGGCCGCTGAAAGGGGAGGATTTGTTGCTCTACACCTAATTAAACAGTGCTTCAAGTAGTGGTTATGGTGAGGGGCCCTTTGTTCCAATTCACCTTCCGCGGCTTAATGTTTGACTTTAGTGACAGCGATGGTGCGCCGCGACACAAACAACTGGAGCCTCTGGTCCCCGGCTGGGGTCTACACGAGGGGCCGGTGTCGCTAAACGTAGTGGAATAGTAGGAGCATGATAGTGTAATGAAGATGTTTAGGATTCAGGGAGGTGAGGACATGTTGATGATGTCTGCAGCAGCCTCCGGGCCTGACCTGAGGGGGAGACAGGCCTTTGTGCCCCGAGACACAGATCACTGAAAGGACCAGACACTGGGGAAATGCTGCTCGAGAAAATAACAAACATAATTTGTTTGTAATAAGTAAAGTAATCTGCCAATAGAACAAGTGAGAGTTTGCTTGGTAAGATCTCTTGGAATTAAATGGTATGGATTTGGATAAATCAGATCTTGTAATAAGCTGGGTAAACCTATTTTGAAATATATTTGAACAGAATCAGGAATTGTTGTGTGACAAAATAACCCACACATGATCTAAAGTATTTTGTCTTCTGATGTAGTTTGTGATTTTCCAATAGAAATAATAACAAATCTGAGATACAACTCAGAATGAGATGTTTTCAAGATACTTAAGATGCATTGTCTAAAGAGAATAAGGCCTTTTATCTCGCTGTTACTTCTTAAGTCATTATGTCTTAAATCGAGTGTACAGACATATTCTGATTAGATATATATATATATACTTGGACAGATTTTGAGTTTGTGTGGTGCTCTGATCTGTTGCTGTGGGGGTAGACTTGGCCTTTTATTTTAAATGAAATCTTATCCAGATGTTCCTCTTTGACCACAGCAGCTTTTTGTAAAGCCTGCAGCAACATCTCGTCACACATTTTATTCCTTTGTTTAATTATTCATTTACTTTATTTAATTTCTTTATTTAAAGAGATCATTTCTCTCTGGATTTGTTCACGCCTTTGAATCGCCGTAGTCCGTCCCCCGGACAACCCTTAAAGAATGTCATTAGTTTAGATTTCAGGGCCGTTTTAGTCCTAATGCTGTTTGAGAGGCCTTCGACATTTTTAAGACCCTGACACTAATGGAATTCAGATTTGACGGCATATGCTATATTTATTTTGTATTCATAGTGGTTTTTCAGAGAGGGAGCAGGGTAGAGTTTCAATGACAGCTTTAGAAAAAGGTGAGATATCAATGTCAACATATCAATGATGTTTAATCACTGATTCACAACCCAGAACTCATCACGTTGTTCAGGACATATTACTCTGGCTTTTAATATATTACAACTGAAAATAATCTTTCCACGTTTGTGATCATGACTTATCGTATTCAATTTGGTAAAATAACAGAAATTAATTAAAAATGTTAACAAGGCCAAGGTCGACCAATCAATGTTTTGTATGTCATCTTATATTCATGGTCAAACATGAAATACCCAAAGCAGAAATCAACACTGCTAAAACGGATTAATATTAAAAGATTGAAATGCTTCATGTGTGCACAACAGCTCTGCTGTAGATTTGGCAGTGCACATCTTCATTCTAAAGCCCCGCTAACAACGCAACAACAGTATCATTACAATGAAAGGACAGTATCTGAAGAAATGCAATACACACAATGGTGCAGCCAGGAGTAATACAATATGAACATTTCAAATCGAATGTAAAACGAAATACTTTGGATTGGAAATAATACAGTTTATTGTAATTTTGTATTCATATAAGAATACAAGGATAATGAACAGATGTACAAACGAACAGTGATGTCCCATGTAAGTGATATTCATATGGTTCACATCGTTTCTGCATTCGAGAAACTAAGGTGTGTGTGTGTGAGGGGGGGGTCTGCCAACAGAACTAGGGAGCAGGGACCCCTCATCCCACAAACTCTGCTCTTGGGGGGGGGGGTTCTCTGCCTTGTAATGATGCGTGAGTGCTGCTGACACCGGGGAGAGGTGGAGCAGCACGGCATTCTGCTGCCACCGTCTCCAGCCGGGGGTGTGTGTGTGTGTGTGTGTGTGTGTGTGTGTGTGTGTGTGTGTGTGTGTGTGTGTGTGTGTGTGTGTGTAATATGAGACAGGAAGGTTGAGCGTTTCGCTGTCGGTGTGTGAGACGTCCCCCCCCCACCCTGCTCCACCATTGTTCTGCTACTCTCAGCCGGCTCTAATAATGTTCTGCATTATTTGGAGGACTCTCTTTCTCTTATAATTGTTTACATCCTATCTTTATTTTCCTTTTAAGTATAGAAATCGCAAATAACAATTATTTTATATATAATATCTTATCTTTATATATTTTCTATCATTTTAGTTTAAAGCCAAATGAAAAATATCAATCATTTCCACTCTAGTTTTAGTACACTGTATTAATATATAACAAATATATGATACAAAATACATAACTAGCAGACAAAGAATAATTAAAAGTGTCAAGTTGTATTTATCAGATCAGAACCAGTAAATGTTCATCACTTAAACCTCAGACTAAATGTTACATTATGTTTGCTGCTTGTCCGAAACGCTGCTTTTCTGCCTGTTTAACTATTGCGTACATGTTCCCACGAAGCGATGTCTGTGCCTGCCGTGGCCCTTGTTCTGCAGGGGGGCTGGTGTCGTGGTGTGGATGCACTTTAGAGGCCGGCCTGGCTCTCAGTGTGGGAGCAGCCTGGATGCTCGTGCTCACACAATGCCTCTGCCTTCTTACTTCACTGCTTCCTTTGCTTTCCTTCCTCTGCCTTTGAATTTGCTCATTTTCTGCCCCGTTCTGTGCCCCTCCGGCCCCCCCCGGCCCCCTCAGCATAGCAACCTGTCAAACGGAGCATGGAAGCTGAACCTGCTCCTCATCTCAGCATTGTGTCTGCATGATTTACAATTGATTTCCAACTTTATTTAGTTGTGTTTTTGTAACTGTCATCATGCAACTCAACACACACACACACACACACACACACACACACACACACACACACACACACACACACACACACACACACACACACACACACACACACACACACACACACACACACACACACACACACACACACACACACATATACATATATGTATTTCCTAGAAAGCATAACAAATTCAGTTAAAATATAAAGATGTGTTACCATAATGGTATTTAAATAAATAAAATATTTATATAGGTTAAACTATATATGTAATCATTTGAAATTAATTAATGCTTTTATTTTACAAAAATGTTATGTGTAAGGTTATTAAAAAAAAAATGGAATAGTATTGTTTCTTTCTAAATCAGTTTAAATATTAAAGGAAAAGTATTGGGTGCTAAGTAATACCATAATATGTGCATTCAACAAGAAGATGAGTTTGGGTTATGAATGAGAAAATAGTGCCGTCTCAGTGGCCTCGGCGCTCATTGAACATTATTGATATGTTGACATTGATCATCTCACCTTTTAGTAAAATGCACCTGCACCATTTACTGCTTCATGATATACAAACACATCATCAAATCAGCCCTGGCCTGATCATTCATTGTCAGTGATTGTGCTTGATGACAAGACTTAGAATTCTTTGTGTGTTTTAATTATAAGTATGGGTCTGGTGACTTCATTTTAAAATCAGTTTGGAGGAAGTGCAATCCTTTTAGTGTTGATCTTAATTCTCTCTATAGAAAGATAACGGTAGATGAAATGACGAGCAGCTTTAAGGAATCAAGCATCAGTTTAAAGTTATAGTTTTGTTTCCCTGTAATATTTCAGTATTTCATATAAAAGGTTCCAATTTATTTTTAGATGTTGCAAATCCATCAAAAATGTAATATATATAATTGCTTGGGATTGCTTCAAATGGAAGTGGCTTATTACTGGATTCATTATAACACAAGCATGTTTGTTTGTTTGCACTATTACATGATTTTTTGTATTTTGCACAGATGTAACAATTTGATTTAGAATTCAATTCAATTAAAAAAAGGTGTTTGCTGAAAACAAAACTCATCAAATGATCCAAAATGATGACATCAGGCAGCAGGAATAAACAAAAAGGAAAGAAATGTGTAAAATAAAATTCTTACAATTAGTGGTAAAAGAAATCCCTGCTCTGGCCCGCAGCCCTGCGAGGAGAGGGGGGAATGCTTGCTAAGCTATCCGTTTCACACACACAGGGACAGAAGGTTCGATATTCATTCGATCGATGAATGAAAAGGCACAATGGCAAAATCGGACGGGCTCTTTTTCAAATCCACGTCTCCAATGTCCCCCCGCCACCCCTCCACAGTCTGCAGTCGCTGGGCGGCTGCTGTGGCAGGCTCAGAGAGAAAGAGAGAGAGGAGAGAGCAAGGGTTACATCAAGGCTGCTCCCTGGACCGTGCAAACAAGTCTAGACCGGTGACCTGTTCAATGGCTCCTTTTGAGGAGGGGGGCAAGTTCGGTCAGAGCGAGGAGAAAGGCAGGCGCAGCTTCTTTTCACAGCCAGAGCAGCTCCCAGCCTGCGATCGACAGGAGGTAAGGAGGGCCGGGAGGGCAGGCATCTGCTTCCATGGTTACGGGCCGGGTATGGGGACCCTACTATTGAGGAAGCTCCGTTCTCATGCTCCCACAGAGGCAATGTCACGCATTTTAAAAATGCATCAGGCCGGGGCGAGCACCATATCCACCAGCGGCAGAGTCGCCCTTTGAGAGGGGGCACAACATGATCAGCAAGAGGAGGGAAGGAACACAGAGTAGGGGGGGCGCTCGGGGCTGGGGGGCAGTGTGCTCCAGAAAGAAAGAAATGCGTCACATGATCGAGGCAATTCAGAGTAAGATGTCTTTTTTTTATTGTGAGATTTTAGCGATGACGCTCTCAGATTTGCCGGGCTACATTTTGAGCTGCTTTGTGGTGAGATTGTTTTGTTCTGTGGGAGTCAGACGATTTATCCTCGCAGGGGGCAAAGGTCAAGGTGTATGTGCTGCTCTGTGGAGAGGCCGATTCCGTCCTAGTGAGGATTCTCACACTGAAACTTTCATGTGTTACGCAGAAAAGAGGGGCAAGGAAATCTGCTCTTTCACCGGGACTCCTTTGTGTTTTATTATCATAAACATGTGAGCTGGTGTTAAGATTTAAAAAGACTTTTAACAGATCGGTTCAGGCACACTCGTTGTGACGGTGTGTGTGAGCGCTTTGGGTCGCAATCTGTCGGTGAGGAGTCACATCTGTCTGTTTGTTTGTTGATTTGGTTGTGTTTGGGCACAAGCTGTGTGTGTGTGTGTGTGTGTGTGTGTGTGTGTGTGTGTGTGTGTGTGTGTGTGTGTGTGTGTGTGTGTGTGTGTGTGTGTGTGTGTGTGTGTGTGTGTGTGTGTGTGTGTGTGTGTGTGTGTGTGTGTGTGTGTGTGTGTGTGTGTGTGTGTGTGTGTGTGTGTGTGTGTGTGTGTGTGGAGTTGAATGGATGCTTTGGGCTTGTCTTCATGAAGGAGGGGTGTGTTGGAACGTTGGATGTGGTCATGCAGCTGACGCTTTTACCCCCTCACACACTCACACTCCAAGCGGAGCGGACAGATGGCCGGCCCTCAGGAAGCGCTCGGGCGGCGATCTGCTCTCAGACCGTGGGAACGTCTCTGGCTGAATTCACCTGCTCAGCGATGTGACCGGATTAAAGAGCAGGGGGAGAAAGGAGAGAGACACGTGGACGCGTTCTCTCATGTCTTCTTTAAGAGAGGAAGTAAAACAAAAACACTGAATAAACTGAACCATTGGCTTTAATTACATGTATTATATCAACGAGTTCCACATAACTGTATTAGGTTAGAAAGCAATACTATTTAGTTGAACTTAATATATTTGTATTTAAACTCAATATTATTGCTTTCAACTAACCTCATACAGTTATGTGGAATTTGTCGACATAATACATTTAATTAAAGTCAACGTGTGAGTTTCTTCAATATAGAGATTGTATTTGAAATTCTTTTTTGTACCAGCAACCTGTAAAGTATGCTGTTGGTCCAAAAGGACACAGGGTGGACGGGTTCATTCTGTGTGTGCACGCCTCTTTGTGAGCCTAATTGGAAACAGTTGATCCGGCTTGTTGGGACGTACGACATGATGTTTGGCTACTTCTCCCTCTGCTGTTCATTATCTCCGTCAGCGAGACGGCCGTGTGCACACTCTGATTTATTGTTGATAAAAAAGGAACGGAGCCGTTTGTCAGCTTTGCATCTGATTGATGCTGAGATGCATGCACACTTCAAATCCATGCCCGTTAGGAAACCACAGGCCTGGCATGTAATGGCTCGTTAGTGATCAGCTTGAATGTGCAATAAAACTAGATGGATTTGTGCTTAAAACATTGTTCTTAGCTCATTTAATTAAGTTTGAGGATGTTGGAATGTATGAAGACACTGCTTCAAAGTGTGAACGTCCAGTTCAAACCAAACAAAATCACTGTCATGACGGGAGTAATGGTGAGTGTAGCGTGAAGCCCAGACAGCTAGCTCTTCATTTACCACTCGGGAACTCCCTCCGTGGTCTGAGAGCAGAGAAAGAAACATGTGCTGTTGATGGATCAATTCTTACTCTGCTATAAACATTATGTTGTTGCCGTAACCAAGTCATTATAGTGTACTTTAAAAATGTTTGGATGGTGTGTGTTCTGTGTACATTTGTTTTATCACTCACTTTAATCTGATTTAATGACCGATTCTAAATTAATCTCGCTGAATTACCTCTTGCTCTGGTTTACTGGAAAATACAGAGACTCTATATCTGACCCACACCGTTACGCGCTGGCCAATAATGGCCTCGTTACATACAGTCTGTTTGTGACGCCGGCCCAGGCGTCAGTAAACGTTGATTCCTAACCACATCATCCCTGATACTTTACGGCGGCGCTCAATGTAGCTGCAGTTTGGCTACAAAAAGACATTTTCTTTCATACGAGGAGAGTGCGTAAGAGTTCAATTTGGGAACGAGTCAAGTGCTCTCCATGCAAGAAGGGAGTGTGTGCCTGCCTGTGTGTGAGTGAGTGTGTGTGTGTGTTGTTGTTGGGTGGAGGACTAATCATATGTGGTTGTGCGCAGAGCAGTGTTTTACAAGAAACGTGAAGTTGACTGCAGTACTGTACTGTCCATGAGCATTTCCACTGAATGCTCTACTGTATTCTACAAGCCATTATTGTATTTCTTGATAGCTTTAGTTACTTTGTAGATTTAAGTAAAGTATACATATATATCATAGAGTATACAAAGTAATGAAACACTTTTATTGGCTTTACAAGACATATTAATGCATCAAAATCATAATCCACGTAGTGTATTTTGATGCCAATACTACTATAAATAAACAATATACTCGATGATGATGATGATGATGATGATGATGATGATGATGATGATGATGATGATGATGATGATGATGATTTTCCTTTAACAAGGTATTCAGACTTTTTGGTATTGTAACTTTTACTCTACTTTTTCTTTTTTTCTGTTCATTTGCAACACATTCCACAGCAGTGACGACAGCACAATGTCAACAATCATGTATACGACACGGCTTCTTTCTTTTTATCCTCTTTCTCCCAGTGAAGGTGTTGCTGAGACGATCTTAGCACTTCATTTAAAGGAATATGAGGCTCTGACTTTTTCCTTTCTAAAACACACAAACAAAGCCCACTCATCTGTCAGACTGCAGGGCTGCGGACCAATCATCCGGATGGAGCTGGTCTCTAGCAGAGGCCCAACACTAATCGGGTCACTGGAGCAGTCGCTCACACACCTTGAATAAATACTCACCCAGAGACGTTCCGCGCTCCGGCCCCGCTGAACCGCTCACATGATCATGGTTTATTTTTATAGTGGTAATTTGCCATTGGCGCGATGGTTTGGTTTCAGAGGCCCACATCATTAATCATGGAGGGCATTACTGCAGTATAATTACACTTCCTCTGAGTGGACCCGCAAAATGTACCGCGTGTGTTATCTGTATCCATAACACATCCAATACACAAACAGTCGCGATGTAGTCAGCTGCTAAGTATGCTCAACACAACGGTGCAGTGAAGCAGGGCTGATGCTGGAATACAGCAACCAATTGTGGTTTCACTGAAACTGAAACGTTGACTTCAATTAAATGCATAATGTCAACAGATTTCACATTTCTGTATTAGGTTAGTTGAAAGCAATAATATTACAATTAAATAAAAAACATTAGGTTCAACTTTACAAACTTTGAACTAACCTAATAGGAGGTATAATATTTAAATTAAAAAATAAACGTCCATATCCCTAGGGTTAGGGTGTTGGTGTGGACTGACTACACGGGCACGTTGTTTTAAGGCCTTAGCCAGAAATTAACTCATTAGGAGTTGACAATAATTGAAACGGCAAACACCCCGGGAAACAAATGAATGTGTTTGTGTGGGGGGGCTGGAGTCAGTGGCCGCGCTGTGTAACCCCTTTAAGATCATTCTTCCACACAAAATGCATCCCCGGGGTGTGTGACACATTTGTGAATGGGCTCTTCCACAGGATTTAACGGGTTAAGAGCAGACAAAGGGAGCTGAGAGCATGTCGCCCGGCGGGGGGGCGCCCAGTGGAAACACCAGGCTGCCTTATAATCTCTGCTCTGTCCAACCCGCGCACTGACATGTGCTCTGCCAGGCGGCATGGCTGTGGGTGAGAGGAGCCCCATGTGCTCAACTGGAGCGCATCTCTGCAGAACTGCCTACACACACACACACACACACACACACACACACACACACACACACACACACACACACACACACACACACACACACACACACACACACACACACACACACACACACACACACACACCATGTATACATCACTTCAGGGGACATTACATTGACTTACATGCATTTCCTGGAGACTTATCCTAACCTTAACCATAACCAACACATGCCTAACCCTAACCCTAACCCTAACCCTAACCCTAAACCTAATCCTAAACCTAACCAAGTCTTCACCCTAAAATTAATGATTCCCCTCATGAGGACCTCCAATTTGTCCCCATAAGGGAAGCCAGTCCCCACACGTGACTATGTAAACAGATGTAGGTCCCCACAAGTATAGTAATGCTAGACCACACACACACACACACACACACACACACACACACACACACACACACACACACACACACACACACACACACACACACACACACACCCTCCATATATGCATTTGTAAGCTGAGTGAGTAAATTATCATAATGCCAAATGGACATGAACTTTGGACATATGTCTTGAATTATTGTCTCGACCTGCTGCATGTGATTTTGTGTAGTAAGTCTTGATCTGTCAAACATACAAATATAGAAGTATCAATACAGTTCACTATAGGCGTACATGTGTCATATGGTCCACGGTGTATACTGCAGCTCATTTAAATACCATGTAATACCACTTTTTTTGCCCATAAAAATTAAGGTTGATAATAATACAATTCAATTCATTATTATTATTTTTATTATATTAACTAATATTTTTATTATTTTTTATAAAAAACTTTTTTTATTTACAGAATCAAACTTGATATTGTTGGTAATATCCAACCAGACACAGTGAAGTAACTTCATACTTACACTTCCATGTTAGTTGTCTTATAAAGCTTGATCATGTGGGCCAAACCTTCACTAAACATACCTGATGGTAGGTCTTCTACATGAACTGGGACCTTTTTCTGGATGTAAAAAAGCAATAAAACAAGTTAATTCAATATTTTAATGTCTATGTCTAGTGTTAGTATTACCTAAATAGTTATGAATAATATTCCACTTGTAATGTGAGTCAATTTGTATGGAATAGTACATGGATGGTTATGTTTCTTGTTGGGTTTTTCACACATCTGACAATACTTCCAGGACTTGGCATTAATAAGCCGTTTGCTTCCATACAAGTGTGCATGTTGCCAGTTGTTTGGCCTGATAGACGCGCAGGGTGCTCTGTGGACGTCTTTAGAATTAAGAGCTTGTTCCCAGACCCCGTCAGACGATGCTTTGGAAGTCACTTACCAGCTAACAGTCATTTGTATTGGAAGGCAGTGCTGACTCACCTGCTGATTTACCTGCAAGTCACCTGCTTTATTAGCCACAATAAGAGCGGTGCACACTTTCCTCTATCTAGTACTCGACTGAAAAAGCATCAAACGAGCATTTAAAAACCATCATCAAAATCTCTTGAGTTGTATCTCATCGACTCCTACCTCCTAATTGTGTCTGATTGTTTTGCAAGGGCCTAATTAAAGCCTTGAATCAGCAATCATTCTCACATAGTCCTGCGCTAATTCACGTAATGTCCAGTGTTCTTCTCCCATTGTCACACACTTGCTTTGATAATGAGAGGTTGTGCAGAGGGATTATCCTTGGGAAAGCATCTGGTGAGCTCTGGCAGAGAAAAGGTATCATTATGATAACCGCCTGCTCAATGAGAAGTCATCCTTGATGTGGTCAATAATGGTCTCTCTGTGGAAAATGATGTGTGCTCTATAATGTTCTGGGTTTCTTTGAATACACACACCTGTCGCTAAGATCTTAGCAGAAAGATCGCTTGATGGTGTTGCTGGAGTAAAACTACAACTTGGTACTGCATGTGTTCGGATTCCTCAGATAGATGTTAAAGATGTATCAAATACAAACTGGAAACCGTTTTAAAGCTTTTTTGGGAAATAAATGAATAAAGAACCTTTTAGATTGCGTTTTAAAAGCTAGCTGGTGTGGTAGCGTATTTGTTGGTAACTTTGTCAGGGTTTTAAATAAGCTGTGTTTAGAAACCTCTTGAGTTTTAGCTCACCTGCCTATTCTCTCATGGTTTGGTATTGTTGATAGGATGAACTGATAGCATTCAGACTCGTGCTTTGATTCAGCCTCCCATTAGAAGTTGTTACGCTTTTTTTGCAGTCACGAAAATGTGAGGAATATTTGTTATTCACACAAGCAGCTCATCCAATGACGTATGGCACTTTTCAAGTCACCTGAGCATAACATTAGCAAATACTTCATTTTAAGTTCTTATGGTCTGATATAAGGTGTAAAATTGCTAATTATTCCCATTAAAGAATCTTTAAAAAATAACTACTTTCTTCTAGGAACGCATCCACAAAGGCAGTTTTAACATGATTATTTTTACCATCGATTTGGTTTTATTAAAAGCCATGAAAATAAAGCACATAAACAGTGAATCAAACAAAAGCATTAATATTGACGAAGATCCGTCACAGGTTCCTGCTGCTGTGTGCTTTTTAATTACATTTGATTTCAGGACAATGCTAACCTTATCTCTGTCGAGCACTAATTCACTATAAAATGCCAGTCTAAGCCTTTCATCGTTTCTCCATTGTTGTTGTCGTATTGCCTGAGCTGCCTGATAGGAGACAGTGGTAATTAAAACACAAGGCCAGATGAGCAGGGCGCACGATAAAAAGATTCCAGGCCGATCCATTTTAATTCTGGCCTGGATTCATTGGAAAATGCTCAGGTCAATCAAGAAGATGCATTCCTTCGGCTGGGTGTAATGTCATATTCATCGATCCCCAGATGTTACGTTATGCACTCGTGTGGATACATTTATGTTTCTGAAACTGCGCCGTGAGGAATTCATTAAGTATTGATCCGTTTTTAGCGACGCACGGTCTGATAGCTGCCTCGTCTGGAGCCAGGTTATCAATTCTGCACCACTCGGAAGCACATGCCCTTTACTGTGTTATTGGGAAGCATCCACATTTGGCAAAAGTCTATTTCTACTGCCAAGTGTCTTTAAATGAAGAGGCAGCGAGGACAGCCTTTGTGCTCAGGGATGGGATTTCCCTGCAGCTTTTATCTTGGCGGCTTCCTTGTTTGGATGAGGTTTGGTTGTCTCTGCACACCCTCTTCCCCTCCCTCCTACAACAACTGTCTGATGGCCTCCATTCCTCGCTGCGCTCTGATTGGTTGCCGGTTAGTCAGCTGCAGCCAATAAGCCTGGCTGAAAATCTCAGTGTCTGGTGCTAGGCAGCAGAATCAACAGACAGGTGGGTCAGGTCCCGGCTGTAAGCTTTTAAAGCAACACGAGAGCCGGGGTATCCGTCCCTAAACATCATGCTGTCCTCCTAGAGTCCATATTAGTGAGCATTAACAACTGTCCTCTGAAGCCAGAATGTTTTCATTAAGCCGTATTTTATTACACATTCAGTGAAGCTTGTCTGCCTTTGATTTTGCAAAACCGAATGTTTCGGGACGTCGGTTTAGATCCTGCCCCTGAACCTTTTAAGCGTATAATCCCTAACCCCCTTTCAAATGTATCACTATAATAAAGACTAAACTGGAATGTTCCATAATGGAATCACAAACCTGATCTCATTTCATTTCTGTTTTGCTTCTAGTTCATGCACTTGCTGTTAATGTCAACACATCCTATTTGTTCTAGCGTTGAAGTAATATTTCTGTATCTGTGAATCCTGCTTGCTCGTGGCTGGCTGGGCACTGAGCCTCTACTGGGGGAACAAAGTGCATTCTGTGCAGCCTCAGCCATCTTATTAGTGGTTTCAGTATCCTTTCTTCCAATATTTAAAATGACTGCACAGTTATCCAAAATATTATTCAGGACATTTTTCATGTCAGCATTGTGGGTTCTGTTTTGTGTTCTTCTGTCCTTGGCAAGTCACAAACTGAAACACAACACAACGGCTGGATGAGTTTGTCTCTCATGACACTGAACTCTACACACTGCTGTCTGGGGGAACCTGTTGACTGTGTATCCATCATAGCTTGAAGCAACATTAGTTTGATGGAGATGCAAGTTTTGAGCCAAACATAACAACGTGTCTGTGCCTGTGGAGAATAACAAACACACAACGCTTCCTTCTGTATGAGCTGCCACTTTGCAGACTTAACACATTGTTTAACTTTTGAATTTAGAGCAAAATGCCAACCATGGAGTGAACAACTCCTGATGAAAACAACATTACATTAAAGTACAGTGCACTCAACCATCAAGATACAAACTCAGAACAGCAAGATACATGATACATTTGCTTACAGCCAAACTGTAAGTGCTCGTGCTTAGAGATGTCCGGCCGCTTAGCCTATCACGTACAATGTGTTGGAATGACAGCCAATAGAAGTGTGAGTGTTACAAAGTGATGTCACTATGATAAGGCAGTAAACAAAGGAGTCCAATGGAGGTGCTTCAGGTCTGGAGGGAACTTCTCGATGGATGTTAGCCTTTGCAGACCATTGACATGCACAGAAACCTATATCACACAATACAGGAAAGGGAAAAGCCCAAAAAGCATAATATGGCCTCTTTTAAGCATGCTATACTCAGCCACCCCTTTGTTGTCCAGAGGACTGTTATCTTTGGAAATGTAGAGATATGATGCCTCAAAAAGATGAACAGCCGCTCCGTCCAGCCAGTAAATTGCCCTCATCTGATCAATTAAGTGATTGACAGTGATTATGGCTAACTAACAACCCTAACTGAAGCTCAGAATAAATGAATTTACACAGTAAAGTGATTTTAGAACAATTGACAACGGCACATTTTTTAAAGCAATTATACTCCCAGTCCTTTGTTGTCCAGCATTCTGATTATATTTCTATAATTATGTAGTCATTTGAAAAGTGAGCCTATGGTGACGTTTAGACGCAGGCTCAGTGTTGTTGTTCCAGATATTCTTTGATCAGTGTTATTTTCTGTAAACGAGCCCCAGTTTAAAGGACGAAGCTCTTCATATCTGAGCTCATGTCTCTCCCTCCTCCTGACTATAGATTTTTCACATCTCATGTATTACCATGTTGAGAGGTCTGTCTGGTTTGTGCACCCCTGTCTCGTGTGCAGTGGTATATCCAATGCTCAAGGGAAGACCCCCTCTTTCATTCTCATTTGAACTTTGACCCCGGCCCCCTGCCTCTCAGGATATGAAATGACCCTCTCAATGGGAGAATGTTTTGGAACTGTGTCCGAAGAGACTGTTTAATGGAGGCTGGAGCAGAGGGCTGCTTGGCCATTTTGGAGAGAGACCTCAAGGCTCTGTTTAAGCTAAGCTATCATAAAGGAGATCATGTCAGTTTTCCTGTCATCAGAAATATTTTGGTCCGATCCCGTGTCCAGATATATTTAAATCTGGAGGAGTTCATCTTGCATTCAGTCTCTCGTATTTACTGTAATTGTTGGCATCAGAGCTGAAATCTCAAGCATCCAGCACGCCCCGAGAGTTGATTTTGGAAAGCATTAAGCATTCCTGCTCCACACCATATTAGCCGCTACTTCCCCCACCTCGGGTGCCGGGCAGCCTGCCAGGTAGAGGTTGCCATGACTCCTAACACCACCCTTCACCCAGCCTGTCTAACATTTTGATTTAGACAAAAGATGTCTTCACAATGTCAGCAGATACTTACTGGGAATGCTGTGGCTTTCTGGTAGGAAATCATGTGATCACTCCTGCCAAGATTTTGTGATGGTGCCAGGCGAGAGCGAGTTAGACACACAGAGGGCGAATAGAAGGAAACAGGGAATAATGATGCCGGCGAGACGTTTTATCCGGTTTTTCCTTCTCTTGTTCTTGTTTGTTTGGGAGAAAATGGCGCTCAGAGCACCGCTGGAGTTAACTTGTGATGTCAGTGCCTCTTGATCTTTCTTTGCATAACCAAAAAACTGATCAAAACTCAATTAAAACCCAACGGTTGTAACGCTCGCAGAAGGACAGGGAAATAATACATTAGACAGGATAATAGAAATCTGGGTAAGTGGAATTCTCACTCTCACTTTGTCGCACTGCGGCCGGTGGAATACGGCTCTCTGACACTGGCACGGTTAATGGCAGCTCCCCGTGGCATGCTTGATTTCACTGGCATCCCTCTCAGGCTCAGCTCTCTGCGGTCTTGGCTAAGTTGAGCTAACCTCTCACCGCAGCCTGCTGCTGGCCAGGAACAGCACTGCTATGGCAATCCTGCGGCTAGTTTAGCATAGCAACACTTAAAATTGTTATTGTTATGGAGCTTATTTCATATCTAGGAACTGCTGAGTCATGCGATACTCCCAGACAGGGCACAGAAATGTATACATGTTCAGTCATTTGTGTTTAAATGTCGCCCCCCTCTCCATGTGGATCTGGTGTTGTCCGAAGTTATTAGCATGTAGCATGCTCCTTCCTCACATCACACCTCTGAATGGTTTCTATTGCAGTTTACTGAAAGTTGCTAATATTTCATAAAGTGCTGTCCCTTATTATCCATCAGTGTGTGTGCGTTTTTTAACTTTCTTTGTCCTGTTTTTACAGAGATTGACCGTGGCAGCAAACCCCCCTGAGCGAGACACTTCCCTGAGGGGTAAGTTATCAACCATCTGTCTGATGAACTTTCATTTTTTTGGCTGAATCTCAACAAATGCTCCTTCTGCAGTTTCTCTAAATGTCAGCTGAAGTGAACCGACTTTCCACTCACTGTCACTTTTCGGCGCACACCACGGGAAGGACATTTGAGATAGTAAGTCATGCCTGTTAACGTGTATAGCTCTTTGTCACATTATCAGAGACTACAGTGCTTAGACTTTGCTTTATTTAATTATGTTCATACTTTGGCTATAACCATTTGGCACAAACCCGTAGATCCGATCTTGTGGCGAATCTGACAGCACAAGCTCGCCTCTGTGGGTCTTTGTCATCGTGGTGTGAACGTCGCCTTTAAACCCTTTTTTGAATGTTTCGCTTTACAACGTAGGTCCCATTTATGATATGAAGTGTACATTGTATATTTATATTTATATGCTTTGTGTTAGATAAGAACAACAAAGAGTCCTTATGACTAAAGAATGATATACAATGAATAGTAAATAAAAAAGGGGAACCCTAGGTGAAAATGTGTGCATCCGGGTTGAGGTAGTAGGTTGTATGGTTTAGAATTACATCCTGGGAGTTAACTGTACAACCTTCTAGCTTTCCTTGGAGTACACGTATGACATCAGTCCTTTGTTTATAATGCAGATTGTTAACGGCATTGCATTTTAAAAAGACTCAATGCCGTGTTAATGGTCTTTGTATTAATGGGATCCATGGAAGGATCTGATTTCATAGCTGACCTTCAGCCTGCTGCGGCTCGAAACCTTCAATGAGCGTTAACTTGACGAATGCTGTATTTTTAGACATAATGCATTATGGTTAGTGGGAGTAACCACGCAACATCGATTGCATCATGGTGTTCCTTTAACTGCAGGACACACACAAACAAAACTAGATGCAGTCTACTGTTTTCCTCTGTCTGCATGACATACGACAAAAGTCATGTTAATAACATTATAGATTGTTAAATAGGCCCAATTACGATGATTGCTGAAGCCACGCTGTACATTTTGAGTTACTAAAATGTTCTTTTGCTGCTTCTGTAACGGTGAAATTCAGTGTAAAAAGAGTGTTACAATCTTATAACTGGGGTTTTTATACTGTCTATGTTAAACGTTGCTCCATCTTTGGCCTGTAATACAGTGCCAGTGTGGCAGCTTCAGTCCAGTGAGCTGTGCACCAAACATCATGATGCTTGAGGTACATTTCCCCAGGATTTGGTTTTATTGACATAACAAACATATTTAAGGCTGGTTGCCCCAGGAGAACTCAGCAATATGTGTTATGATATTTATATGTTGTCTCTGGGCCTTATATGATATACTGTTCAAGTTCAAAACAATTCGCTTTTGTCGTTCGGAGGTTTAGTCTCAGGTTTGGGCTTGACTCAGTGACTCTGAAGTCTCTGGGTGTTTCTCAATGTCGAGGACGCTTGCTTGGAAGCACATGTCTTCCGAGTCACTTGCTTCAGAAGCGAGGCAAGAATCCTTCCTAGCCTTGGAAAACGAAGAATTGCGCAACAGGCTAACAGGTGTGCGTCATATGCGAGGCCCCGCCTTAAATGGAGCGCGATTTCCGCCAAAGATTTGGAAATTGGTCCGTGCACAAAGCATTGTGGGGATTATAAGACACATGTGTAGCCTCGACATTTCTCGCTACGAAGTACGCCGGCCTCGGTAGAATTCCAAGTATGCTGGACATTGGAACAGTCCTTCGGCGGCACTCGATGACGTAGTATGCTTGAAATAGTGGCTCTGGAGCAGCCTTCCTCGACATTGAGAAACACCCTCTGTTTCTGGTAGACTTGTGCACTCGGCTGAATGCATCCAACTTCATATTTTTCCGGCACAGAGCCATGGCTTGTAAAATGACTCCAAAGCAGCACACAGCAGAAAAGTGGCAACACATTTCAAGACAACGCTATTTTAAAAAACAAAAAAGGATTTGAGTAGGTTGCATTGTTTTGTGAGATGGCACAGCTTTTGTTCTTTAAGTGGACATCTATTCGGCAAACTTTATCATTATTTCTAATTGGGTTTGGGTATTTGAAATTGCCATTGTATTCATATGAGCCAGATGTGTTGTTGTACTTTAAAAATCCATCTGAATCCTATAATCATACAATTATCTCTAGACGATTTGCTCTTCCCTTTGGCTAAAGAACTCAAAGTTATAATAATAACCAACTGAGGGTTAGTGAGGAATGTAGGTCACACACCCAATGCCGTACATCATGGGACTAACAAACCAGTCTTCGAATTTCATTTCCTGAAATCATCTTGGACCTGTGAACAGCCCTGGAAAACCCCATTTGTGTTTCCTATCAGAGCACAAACGGAATGGGATCAAGTGGAAACAGTCATTTCTTTAGATCAGGAAAGTAATTCAATCTGGAGAGATACTTACACCTCTATTGAAGCGGCTCGGCCTCGCATCGTCATTGTCGTCAAACAAGTTTCTGTGAGGGAATCTGAGCCCGGTAAATCCCTGGAAACCCAAGCACTCCTTTTATCTCTGATGTCAGGAAGCTCACGCCTCATCATTTGACCCAACATAAACAGTGTTGCTGGTGATGAAGAGTTGGTGGCTCGAAATTCTTCAAATAATCAGAAATATATGTCATTTTTTATTTTTTGTTTGTGGTCACAAAGCATTTGTATATCATTTTGGTCAGTTAACAGTTTAACTTTGTTTAGTGACCCAACAATAGGGTCAACGTACCAGACAAGCTAACGTTCAATTACAAGTACAAAAAAATAAGCAAAACTAAATAAAACTTGAAGAGAAAATAAAACAGTAGACATGGGGCTTTGTCTGTGTAAAGGAAAAAACAGCAGGGATTATACAACAGCGAGCGATCAGACAAGGGAAGGTCGTCCCTGTAAAATATATTGCTTCCACAATTTCCAAGTGTTTTCAACAAATACATCGTTTATTTAAAATGGTTGCTAGGTTTTTTACCTACGCTTTCACAAATTGACATGGAGTGTTTATTTTAGGAACCTTGATTTCCCTCCTCTCTCCTCACCTCTGAGCCCCAATGGTTCCTCCAGATGTGCGGAGGAGAGCGGTGCTGCCTCAGCACTCCCCTGTCCAGCAGCTCAACTAAAAGTAATTGGTTCCAGCTGCGCCTTTATTTATGGGATGGTTAAACAAATAAATGATAGGATTAGATAGGGGTGGCTCAAGTTCTGTCTCCAGTGCTACAACAACCCCTTTGAGAAGTCCGTTTGCCAAGAGTCTCAAGGTTCTTCAGCCGACTTTAAGCATTAAGAAAATAAGAATTATCTTCATTGAATGTGGCAGCTGGAGTCCACTTTTTGTGTAGCAGGAAGTGCCGTAATTAGGCTTGACAATCATTTGATGAGTCACCTTTATATTTTTTCGACGGACAAACAGAAAAAGCAGTTAACCATTAATAGAATAGAAAACCTTTATTGTGATTATACAAAAATATACAATGAGATTTTGTA
This sequence comes from Pseudochaenichthys georgianus, assembly GCF_902827115.2. Lineage (NCBI taxonomy): Eukaryota > Metazoa > Chordata > Actinopteri > Perciformes > Channichthyidae > Pseudochaenichthys > Pseudochaenichthys georgianus. The sequence goes on along the minus strand of NC_047516.1, from coordinate 33,621,115 downwards.
GTGCAACACTGTCACAGTGCGCAAACGAAAACAGGCACACAATAAACCTAAACTTTGATTATTTTGAACAGCAATAAAAGCTATCTATGGTCTAAAGTTCTTAAATGAAATCTGCCTCATCTCATTACTTTCTTATTTGAACATTACATTACAAAGCGACTTACATACTGAATACTGTGGACAATCACCACAGGATCAATGTGGGGTGAAGTGTCTCAGGGACACAACGAAACGCTATCAATGAATTGTTTCCTCTCTTTTTTCTTCATTCTATGGTCTGTTGAATCAGCATTAGTTAGTCTACTGTCTCTTATAGCGAAGGCAAAAAGTGGATGGAGAAGATTCAAAACTGCTTATATCTCCAGCTGAAGTAAACTCCTCAGCCTAATGCAGCAACAAAAACCTGTCCCTGAAGCCACTTTATTTCAGTGTCAGTGCAGTGGATCCATTGTTTGTGATCACATTGCGGATTACACCTTTAATTTCTTTGAGACATCTGGGGAGCCATATTTAAAAGGAATCGACCCAGCAGTCAAGGGTCATAAACTTCCTCAAGTGTCCGAGATCCATCCAAATCCATCACAGGAAGTGAAGCAATCTTTCACAAAAAACATGTCAAATCAGCCAATAGCCTCGTGCGCCTGTATCTGCTGTGCGTGCAGCCATTGGCCTCTCGTTGTTGACGTCACTCACAGGCGGAACCCTTGGTAACAAATCGTCTGAGACCAGAAACACTGTCGTTCCGGCCAGACTGCTACTTTAGCTTCCTAACTCATAAAACCTCCCTTCCCTATAAAAGCGAGCAGCCCCAAGCCCTATTCATTCCAAAGGAAACATATTCCCTTAATGTGCTGGGGGTTAATGGCAAATGAATAATCATAACACACCGATGGCAGACGGGGGGTGTCATCGATCTGTCTGGTGTCAGCCCGTCTCCGCCTGCTGCATCAGCCACTCTCCCCCTATTGATACGCTCTTGCCCCTTGACCCCTGGGACAGATCAATGGCATTGATTTGAGAAGGGCAGGGACAAGGTTAGGATCTGCTGACTGGCCGACAGCTAGTGAGACAAGACATGATCGTCATTAATGTCCCGCTGGCTGGCTGACTGGCTGGCAAGGCGCTGTGCATCACACATGTCCCGCTCCCCGTCCCTCCTCCTCCTTCGCTGTCCACCTTCACCCCCTACTCCTGCTGCTCCATGTTCCCGTTCGGTGCTGCTTGCGCGGACCGAGAGAAGTCCATTGTTCCGATACCTGTCTAACGCTGGCCCGGCATCTGTGGCGCAGATTTGCATCTCTCGGCTGAATAACGATATTTGAGCTCATAAAGGAACGGTATCATTGCTGCGTAACGTCTCATGGATCATTGTGCATTTTGTTTATCAATCACAAGTGAGCACGACCTATTTCATGGGTGCTTTGAAAACGTCTTGCGACAATTCAAGGCGAGTACATTGAGATACTCTGTGAACAACGTCAAACCCCACCGTAATAAGTTACACAGCTTTTGTTGAAAGAGTGAGATACTGGATTGCCTATCTCCTATGCGCCATTTGCTCATCTGGACCAATTTCATCACACCAATAGGTTGTATCTGCAGTCTAGACACTGTGTGTGTGTGTGTGTGTGTGTGTGTGTGTGTGTGTGTGTGTGTGTGTGTGTGTGTGTGTGTGTGTGTGTGTGTGTGTGTGTGTGTGTGTGTGTGTGTGTGTGTGTGTGTGTGTGTGTGTGTGTGTGTGTGTGTGTGTGTGTGGAGGGGTGATGGGTGGGACGCAGCGACAGCTCCAGACTCTGCAGTGGCACGGCTGTAATGGAGCTGATTGATCACCTATATGGCCGCCTGCTGGCCCCACTGGCTTTAGCATACTGCATACCCCCCCGCCTCTGCGTCACCACCGCCATCACCGAGCCAACCTTCCAGGACCCACCATCCCCCATAGACTTCAACCTGGCCACGGTTTTGACATTGGCTGCAGGATTTACTTCTTCAAGTCGTCGGTGCTCGGCTCGCCGTTCTTCTCCGCGTGTTCCGTAGTGAAGAAAGGTACCGGAAGACATTTTCAAATGCAGTCTTTTTTCTGGTGGAGCAGCAGAATAAAAAAAGCGGCCATTTCCATTTAGATTAAAGGGCATAATCAATCAATGATAACATTTGCAGATCTCTCTCCCTGCCCCCTACGTGTCACACGGGGTCATAACCCTAATCTATCCGGGGTGTTGAGGGTGATTAAACTCTGAGATTAGAACAAGCTGTCAAGGGCAGCCCTCGTTCAGACAGACACAAGAAACGTCTTCTTTGTTTATTCTCTTCTACAGCCTTGCCCCACAGTCGAATTAATATTGCACACTACAAAAAAACATTTATCCCATTTGCAGTACGTAGAAAAAGTGGATATTCTGCTGTGAAAGAACAAAACAAATGTCATCCCTTTAACGTTAATTAACTTTAAATGAACTATATTTAACGCAAATGTGATCCTACAAGATGTTTTTTCATGTGCATGAGACCTTATATCAGAGAAGATGTGTGTATAATTGTATATTAAAGTATTCAGATGGTAGTCCACGTTATGGTTACATGGTTTCTCTATGTAAAGGCCCCTGTGTGTGCTATGTGTGTTTAGAACTATACATGTCAATTGACAATTAGAAAATATAATATCTTTGACACATTAACAGGCACTCGCTTCGGACTCGGACTGATGTGTGGCTGACTGTCTCGAGCCTCGCTCACACTGTTGTGACAGTGACAGTTTGTGTTCATGCTTGCAGTGACCACACAGCGCCGAGCCGCTGTAGCGTCATCCTGTGTCCTGCTTTCGCTCTCCTGCATCGGGCATCTGTCTTTTTGTGTGTGTGCAGCCAGTGTGTGTGTGTGAGTCACTATTTGTGTGTGTCAGATGACTGTTTGTATTTTGTATCACATGCTCTATATGTTGATCAGCGTTTGCATGTGAGCAGAATTCCTGCTACAGGCAGTGGGATGGCTGCGGTGCGTCCTCCACACGCTGCATCGTGTGTGTGTGTGTGTGTGTGTGTGTGTGTGTGTGTGTGTGTGTGTGTGTGTGTGTGTGTGTGTGTGTGTGTGTGTGTGTGTGTGTGTGTGTGTGTGTGTGTGTGTGTGTGTGTGTGTGTGTGTGTGTGTGTGTGTGTGTGTGTGTGTACGCGGCTGGAAAAGAGAAGAAATTGATCAGCACAGGGAGGACCGTGTTCACCGGCAAAGGCTGGATGGAGGGTGTGTGTGTGAGAGAGAGAGAGAGAGGGAGGGAGAGAGAGAGAGAGAGAGGGCTGTCGCTGCAGACTCCTGCTGCAGTATCTCACTTTGGGCAAGCAGCTGCAGACAGGGAGTAACAGGCAGAGAGACAAGCAGACAGGTACAGACCTGGTGTGATGGGAGGGGACGAGGGGGGGGTGGGACAATTGGTAGAGGGCAGTAGATGCTGGAGAGGTAGGGCTTGGGGTGGAAGGGTCAAATGTGGGAGGGGGGATGGTGAGAGGAAAAGGTAGCGGGTTGCGGCGGCAGTGAATATTTTTGGCTTTTGTTTTTCTTCTTCTTTCATCGTGTTGGACCTGTGGCGATAGAGGACACATATAAAAGTAGATGACAGTGTCAAGACTTGGCTGATGGTCCTGGTGTCTGGAGGAGGAGGAGGAGGAGGAGGAGGAGGAGGAGGAGGAGGAGGAGGAGTGGTGGTGGGGGGTAAGATGCTGTGCTGGTGGGGGTGGGGGGGGGTAGCGTCCCACCTCAGTGACCTGCGTCTGGCTGCAACCTCCCGCGGACAACTCTTCCCCCCCCCCCCCCATCTTTCTTGCACCCCCTTCTTCTTCTGCCGCTTTCCCCTCTGTTCTTCTTCCTCTTCTTCTCCTTCTACAGCTCAGAGGCAGATAACAAAAGCCGTAGTCGGGGGGGGGGCAGACAGAGGAGCGAGCGTGCGAGGCAACACGTCGGGTCGTGCGGAGCGTTCCGGAAGCCTCCACTTTGCCCGGCGTTCCCCAGAGAGGAGACAGTCAGAGACATCTATCCATTTTTTTGTTTAATGTCTGAGGGGGAGGAGTTGTGAGTCGGGTGGCAGGCTGGGGGGCTGAGGAGGTGGGGTGGGGGCAGTGGTGTGTTTGGGGACATGAGAGGCAAACACGTTGTATTAGAATATAACCGATATACATTTGTATTTACTGCAGTTTTGGCATTTTATGGCAATTCATTATGTTTCTGTTGGAAGAAGGCTTTAATATGTCTGACTGCGGCTTGTTGCCTGAGACAAGTCATCTCATGTTAGCCGTTTGGAGTGTAGGGCGGTGTGGTCTGGAGTCCAGGGCGGTGCAGTCACTGAGGACTTTACCTGTGTTCTCCTCCACGCTGAAGATACCGAGCGTATCGTGCGGTGTAAAGCCAGAAGCTGATGGAGTTCTTTGAGTCCTCCGCTCAATGCAAAGGGACGCTCGGCTTCCAACAGTCGGGTCCAGCCTTCCTGGGAGAGACAAATACAGACTGATGATCGGCCGGTGCTGTTTAGGACAAAGAGGCGAGCCTGGCTGTGTGGCTTCTTTTTTCTCTTCAGCACAAAGGCTAGTGGGCTCAGAGCAGCCCGGTCTGTCTGAGCCTCTGCTTCTGTCTGGGTGCTGCCGTGAAGACCATTTAAGTCCGGCTTCCTTCAACAAACTAACGGCTTCATCTGCCTTTTTTATCTCTTTTGCTGTTGCCGTGGCATTTAGTGTGTGTCAGCACGTGTGTGTTTCTACCTTTGCATGCTTTCCTTTGCACAGCCAAGCTCAGCCTTCTAGAGAACACAAGTGATCTGCAGTGGAGGAACATGGAGACCTTTTTGTGTCCAATACACTGATGTATTTTAGATGGAGCCCATCTCTCATTAAATACAGACACTTCGTGGACGTGGATGCCTCTGGGCAGGAGTTGTGTGTGTGTGTGTGTGTGTGTGTGTGTGTGTGTGTGTGTGTGTGTGTGTGTGTGTGTGTGTGTGTGTGTGTGTGTGTGTGTGTGTGTGTGTGTGTGTGTGTGTGTGTGTGTGTGTGTGTGTGTGTGTGTGTGTGTGTGTGTGTGTGTGTGTGTGTGTGTGTGTGTGTGTGTGTGTGTGTGTGTGTGTGGGAGGGAGGGAGGGAAAGGTGGCGCTCGGTGCCCTGCAGCTGACTGCGGCTCCTCAGCAGACCCTGTCGTACTTCACCTGCTCCCTGAGACCCTAACTTGTGAGCTCTTTTAATAAAAAACCACGGGTTAGGCTCTTGGGACGTGGGCGGAGGGCACAATCGACTTTCTACCAAAATTCCGAAAAATGAGGCATCAATGATTTAAAATGTACCGATGGTAGAGACGACGCTAAGGACACAGTGGAGGGAATGAAGAGCGAATGGTTCTTTCCTCTCGAGCTGACAGAACTGTATATTAAAGGATGTGCATGTTTGACTTTTCCGAAGAGATGAAGCGAGAATGACGTTAACGACCTCAACAGTGCCATCGCCATAAAACCGAATCCCTCGCTGCACGGTGCCGTCGACGACATGTAATCTGTCTTTGTGTCAACGTCTTTGTTTAAATACCATTGTAGCTCCAGATGATCTGATTAGACCACCACACCCCGCCTGATGAACCCCTGTCCGCATCAGGGACCCCCACTATATCTGATCCTCCATTACCAACACAGTCTTTGTGTTCTGCATCACTCCGCCGCTTGTTCCACATCTTAAACTAACGACTGATACACACTTTACCAATTCAGCTTTCAGTAGTCTGTTCATTTCATTCAAACCCCGACCAGAGCTTGCGCATTTATGTGTTTTTTAATACTCACACACACATACACTCACACAAAATAGATTTTAGTAGTACTCCTTAACGAGTTTTAGCATTTCTCTGCAAACTGTCAGAAAGTGCAAGAAATTATTGTGCGTAATCATATTGTTTATTAAAATCCATATAAAAATGAAGCATCTGATCTTTCAGAATTTCCCAGAAGAGTTATCTAAATTAATGTTTCAAAGTTTTAACCTTATCATTTACAAATATACGGGATCCTCAGGTAAAAATGGCCAAACATGTATTATCATTTGATAACATTTTTGTAAACTATTTAATCCAAATATAAACTAGAATTTACAAGCTTAATTTTTCTTTATTTAAAGTATTGACATTTACATAATTTCCAGAAAATTAAGCATTGTTAAAATAAGAAAAAAGGACAAATCATAAATGTCATATTTATTAATGTTGAATAAAAATCAAACCACTTTTAAAGTGATCATCAGTTCCACTTAACGTATTTCAGTTGTAATGTTTCATTGTCACGAGATGTTTCAGCCACGATGTTGTAAATACATATTTAAAGTGAAGTCCAGTTGAGTAGCACTTGAAATGATTGGCTCTATGAAACCTGATGTACTATATGTTTCTGTTTTCTTCAAGGTTGTGTCTTGTTGGTCGAACGCACTTATTGTAAGTCGCTGTGGATAAAAGCGTCAGCTAAAAGCAATGTAATGTCAAGGACATTGTAATTCAACACCACAGGCCGGTGGCAATGACAAGATTGAACATTGAATAGAAAATGAAAAACTGCACTTGTCTCCATAATAACATGACTATAGGAGTCCCATTTAAATAAATGAGGCCCTTTAAGGGAAGTGTTCTGTTTCCTTATGTGATGCAATGCTGGGACTTCACTCACCATAACAGCCTGACCTGGTTTTTAAACTGTCAGTTGTTCCCAAGACAGCGCGCCTGTCTGAAAACCTTATTTCTCCAAAGTGACCCATATTACAGATGCAGCTCAAAACAATTGATTTTCTTTCGAATACTCTCCTCTCCCCCCCCGTGTCTCCAGTCTCCCTCTCTCCCTAATTATGTTTTTTGTTGTTATTCTCGTCCCCCCATTTGGTTTCTAAGTGAACAATGCTGATGCCAACTAATCAGTGCCTGTGCCACAGAGCCCCAGCAACAGCTGAAGGAGCCCCCTGAATACCAAACAGCCAGGCACAGTGCGACAAGTGCTGAGCAGTCAGACGCAGCACAGCCTGAGCGGAGCGCTGCCCAGAAACAGCCAGACAGTTTTATTAGGGTCTGTCTGGCAGAGTCTGGAACACGGTAGCTGATGGAATCCTCTCGGCTTCCCGAACAGAAACAAAGCAGCATGTTTCCGCCAGGGACCCAATAAATATCACCCCGTTAACATCAGCTGCCGGCTAGTTGGTGAGTCCGCTGAACGGTGAATAGGAACTTTCTTCAAAGTCACACCAAAGTCTACTAAATGCATCATCCACACTTCACACTGTGTCTGATGCAACAAGGAACCAACCAGGAAGCTCCTGCAAGCTGCACAGTTAGTGACGTGTTGGTAATGAGTGTTAAATGTACATTTATTTGACATCAGAATGGCTTTGTTTTAAACAACAGCGGCGCTTGTCATTTTTTATTTAAGTGTCATCAAATTTCAATATAATAAGATGCTTTCTTAGAACATCTGTAAGTGGTTGTCAAGGTCAAATGACTTAACAGCAGGTGTAATAGCAGCTGATGATGTCTTTCAATACAACCATGTATGTACTACTGTATGTTCAGACAAAGCCACTCAAATTATTTTACACAAATGAAAATAATAATGGCGAGAAAAACAAGTTTATAAAAACTAATCACCAAGCCGACCTTCAGATTGACTTTTTGTTACCGGGACCTTGTGAAAAGTATACCTTATTGTATTATAAAATATGGAGTGATACGTTTTATCCTCACTTGAGCTTAATAAACCAAATTCACGATGCGGTTTCTACTCGTCAGGTTCCTGCAGCAAAGATTGATTCAGACCGTGAATAGACAAACCAAAGGCTCCAGCTGATGGACCCGAGTGTGTGTGAGAGATTCCACTCCATTGTTCAGAGGTGGTCATGTAACACTCCGCGCCGCCACGTCGACCCCAGATAGGAGGACAGATTAACGCTGATCCTCTGAATCTGGATGTGGGCTGGAGCTTACGTGGGAATGGCACGGATCTGATTGAATTAGCTTGTTTTATTTTTAATGTCATGTTGCATTGTCTGCTGAAGCAGCTTAGTGTTCAGTGGATCACAGCAGGATGGGGGGGAGGGGAATATGGGGGGTGGTGGGGGGGGGGGGCTTCAGGTATGCCTGATAGCCGAGCAGCGTGGAATGGAGTGGGGGGGGGCAGGTGAGTTTCCAGACACTGCGCCAGGAGGCCAGACAGTCACCTGAACACACACACCTAAGCAAAGCATGCATGCACATATTGTATACGCTAAGCCCCCCCCCCCCACACACACACACACACACACACACACACACACACACGCTAACTCAATTATTGATTGATTATTAAATCAAAGGTATACACTGTGCTTGACCTAATGTAATTATCCCGTGCATCAAAAGCAAACAACTTAGTCTTTTCTTCTCATCCGACCCACTGGAAGCGAGAGGTGCAGGGGTCGTCTCTCTGTAGGGGGACTGGGAGTTAGCAGAGCAAGTGTTCCCTGAACTAAATAAATGATATGTTAGATTTTAGAATAGTGTGGAAAATAAGACAAGTGGCAAACACACATTTATGACACATAATTACTAAATATTAAAACCACGTTTATGATTTTTTTTAAGCGTAAATGCAATCACCAGAAGTAAAAAGATAACATCAGTCTATAAACAAACAGCATGGTCACATGACTTCAGTTCACCTTCGCTAAGCTAAAGGTGGCTAATGTTCGGCGTGATTAGGACTCGTCTCATTTGGTCAAATACTGCCCTTTTTGTGATACTTAAAAACTTCAGACATGCACCAGTAAGGTATTTACTGATGTCAAAACCTCTTCTGCTTGTCTTAACCACAGACCTTATTTCATCTAACCAAAAACACGTTCAGGAAAACCATTGACTTCGAGATGAGGAAGCCCGGAAAAGCTAAATGCTAACTCCTTCCCAATGCGTGTGTGTGTGTGTGTGTGTGTGTGTGTGTGTGTGTGTGTGTGTGTGTGTGTGTGTGTGTGTGTGTGTGTGTGTGTGTGTGTGTGTGTGTGTGTGTGTGTGTGTGTGTGTGTGTGTGTGTGTGTGTGTGTGTGTGTGTGTGTGTGTGTGTGTGTGTGTGTGTGTGTGTGTGTGTGTGATGGTCAGTCCTCTCCAGGTTTGGTCTTATATCCCCTTCTCTCTCTCTCTGGTCTGTGAATCACTTCGGAGGCGTTGCCAGGGAAACCTGGTATCTGGCTAATAGCTTGATGGAGTTGTTGAACTGTAACTGGCTGGGATAATTACGCTCTGTCTTGCAGTCTGGCCGTCCAGGGGCTGGGACTTAAATGTGACCTATAGCCGGCGTAGCTTTGTCGCCACAGGCAGAACAGACGCTGTTAACCCCTCGGACACTGGACAGTTGGACTGCAGTGGCTCTGGCAGCTATCAGAGTGTCTACTTCCATCCTGCTGCTGCATTAGTGCTGAAGTCAGTTATGTTGTAAACATTTGATGGCCTCTTGTTATCATATGATAGAGCTTTATCATAAAAGGTTTCTTGCATCACAGGAGCTCCATTCGCAACATTAACACGGAAACAGACATTTAACATGACACATTACAGTCACGGAAGTAAATGTGTTTAGGACCTGGGATATTTCCCAGCTCGGCTTTTAATTTAAGGATTGACACATGCTCTAACTTAATTAAATCGTGGGACCCTGTGTCTCTAATTTGACAGCAACTTGTCATATTCTCTGTTCAGGACATGGTGGTGGTCAGAGACAATGTTGCTCGCAAGCCTCAGTATATTATTATAGCATGTTGATTTATAGAGTTTTTCAAAGGGTGTACCTACAACCTTTGAGCAGATTTTCATTTACTATAGCCGTTTTTACTTTTCAGCAGTTGACAAATACTTGTGCAATATTGTAGAACACTGATAATCACAGATGTAAACAAAACTGAAGAAAAACGTGTCTACTTTCCCTAAAAGACCTAAGGCATGGAAAATAATGAATGAATGCACTTAATGTGGTCTTTCCATCAAAGCAGATCATTACACCCAAGTGTTTATATGACACTACCGGCTTTAGTTGTTCAGTCTGGGGGACTTTGTGAGAATCAGATGGGGGACCAAATACAATTTCCTCCGTTCTCATTTTGTTGGTCTACGAGTATTATTTACACTTTACTCAACCTCTTTGTTCACACCATGTTGGCTAGATGTTAGTGGTCGCTGTAGCACACACACACACACACACACACACACACACACACACACACACACACACACACACACACACACACACACACACACACACACACACACACACACACACACACACACACACACACACAGTATGTTCAGCTCACCTCGCCACATTCTGCTGATTTGCTTTGTGTCCATCAAATGGGTCATGACCACATTCCTGCTGAGTCCTCGAGTGTGTCCTCTCAGCCCGGCAGGTGGACACTTCAATGATCACGGTGTGTTTTACAGGAATCACCACTAGAGAGTTGATGTTTCACGTAGACCTTCTGCTACAGTTGTTCTATAATGGTTTCCAGTGACATGGTGATCCCTCCTGTATTTTCTAATATGAAACACTTCAGTACATAAACTAAACTGCTATCATTATCTCCTCTTGTGTAGGAGCCCTGTCTGTCTCTCTCCACACTCAAAGGTAAGATTTGTCACAACTTGTTTAACAAAATGTTCAAAAAATTCTGTTACAATTAATAGTTACCTGTAGTAAAATGTGTAATCAGTAATAATAATAATATTTTAAACGCACTTCATATCTGAGTTCAGATCCCGAAGTGCTACAAGCATTTAGCATGGAACAAAAATAAAAACAGTACACAACACGGTTGAATGAATAAAAAGCAGTAAAAACAAACAATAAAAAAAATAATAGGGTAGTAATAAATAAGATAAAAGGTTCTATTGAACAGATGGGTGTTGAGGCCTTTTTTAAAAGCCTCCATGGTCTTTGGATTAGTAACCTAATCTGTGTATACAAAATGAAAGTAATTCTGTTGATTTTGGATGTATGCAATGCAAATAAATACAAGAGAAAATAAATATCAATAAGATGTTTTTTTTTTTTTTTTTTTATTTAGTATGAAAGTTTCCTCTGCTGGGAGATCTTATGTATTTATCATTCAGCATATCCAGGCAGCAGCCATACACCAACGCTGAGCACACACTACAGTTTAAAGAAGCAGAAATCAAGTCTGAGCTGACAGGAAATGCTCCGTTTTAGTTTAACACACACAGTTAAGCTCACACACACTAGTTTACGAACATATGAACCTGCTGAATTAAAAACAGAACAAATGAAGCAAAGAAAGTGAAAAGCATAAAGCAGATTCAGGCAGGGGGCGTATAGATTCACACTGAAAGTAATATCCTACGGACCAGCTGACAGAGAAGAGAGAACACCTGATCCTTTACAACGAACGCCAGATGCTCTTTTGAACTTGTTAGTGACATCGCTTTGAGTCATTGATAATGCGCTATAATAAATGTAAGGAATTATTGTAATCCTGTTAGTAATCCCAATTTTTGGAAAAATAACAGTCATCTCATTATTTGAATATAACTTTAAGGGATTACATTTTGTTGTACCCTGATTACGTAATCTGTTACTCCCCAAACCTGCTTACTTTTATAACGCTGCCTCATTGGATGTGTGCTTATTTGATGTGTGCTCTTTATTTAAAATGTTAGTCTCGACTTTCATTCATAAAAATGTGTGCAATATCATGTGCAATAAATATCCTGTGCAATGCACGCTCTAATTTTTCTTTAAATGTATTTTTTAATCTGTAAACAGTACCAGCTACTCTATATTTTGATATGGTCTTTTTTTAACTACACTGCTACTTCGATCTGTTATTTTCTGTTATTTCTTTGTGTTTGACTTATTGTGTTTATATTACTAATAACATGTGCCTACTTTTTTTAATATAATGTGTAAGTCTACTCTTTTGAATGAACCTGCACTCTTGCTGTTGTCGTACATTTCCCTGACAAAGAAAGGAATCCTGATGCTGATGTCCCGTGTGAAGCGTTGTTGTTGTGCGACCGCCCTGTTTTGCGTGCACTCTTCCAGCTGCAGCGAGAGACAGACGGCCCGCTCGTGACCCGCAGGCTGCCCGGAGCCCGCTGAGCAGAGGGAGCAGAGACGACCTTTCACTCTGCTCCGTCCCACTGCACTCACTTAAAACAGTGATGGATGTTCCTCCTTAACACCCGCTCCAGTGCTGCTATTCTCCTCCTCCCTCTCCCCCTCCCTCTCCCTCCCTCCTCCCCTCTCCTCTAACACCACTCTACCCTTACGTTGTACCATCTCCTCTCCAGGGTTGGGAGGGTACCTTTAACAAAGTAATCTGTTACAATGACTATTTACCTGTACAAAAATGTACACTGAAAAAACTGAAACATTGACTTTAATTACATTTAAATGTAATATTTGTTTTCAACTAACCTAATTCAGCTATGGGAAATCGGTTGACATAATACATTTAATTAAAGTCTATGTTTCAGTTTTCAGATCAAGTAATGTAATCTGGTTACTTTCCATTTCTCTTGGTAATATCAAATGCAATCCAAATAAATAAAAGAGAAAGGAAATATCCATAACATGTTTTTTTACTTAAGTTTATTATGTAAGACACCAGAACAATGTAATTTAGAAAAGAAAAAAACAAGATATTTGCCATCAAAAATTATAGTATAGATTCACACTTAAAGTATTAGCCTACAGAACAGTAGAGTTTACATAACATAAATAAAATCTGATCCTTTTACAACAAACACTATATACTCTTTTCAGTTGTTCTGTCACATTGTAATCCTGCCGGTAATCCCTCACGTTTAGAAATGCCTCACACATTGTTGATGTAACAATGTGGGGGGGGGGGGGGGGGGTTCAGAGCAGAGTCAGAGCAGAGTCAAGAACCCCCCAACCCCCCTATCCAGCTTCTCGTTATATGCAGGCTGTTGCTCAGGTGACACGGCCTGTGGATTGAGTCAGAGGAACATCAGCAGAGAGGAAGAGAGCAGGAGAGAGGGTGAGGGTGATGGAGACAAGACAAGTAAGGAAGGCAAGGGTTGGTCTTCTTTGACTACACCCCCACACACACCCCCGTTTACCCTGCTGTAATACACCCATATGTTCTCATTCAAGTCCCGCCTCCTTCCCGGAGCCAGTGGAAGTGTTTGTTGTGTTTGAACAGCATCTGCTGCTGGTGGAGGAATGTTAGTAGTACACGTCTGCAGGTATGTTTATTGTTCAAATATCCTGTCATTTCATTGGTTGGTGCAGTTTCCAAAAGCCATGAATGTATGTATTTTCTCTTAACAGTAAATGTCATATTTGTATATGTTTCTCATTTTGTGATTGCTGTGATTTCAATAAAGGTCTCCATTAAATATGTTCTGTGTTTGGTTATTTAGAATTATAATGGTCTATTCTGTGTGAGCAAATAATGAAGAAATCCTGCAATTTCCCCCCCAAACATTTTCATTGTTTTCACATGTGAGGGTTTCATTTCTCTTGATATGTAGGATATTGGATTTGTAGCCAGAGGCAACACAGCGAGGTGTATTTGACAAATACTCACACATTCGGTAAGTGTGTGTGTGTGTGTGTGTGTGTGTGTGTGTGTGTGTGTGTGTGTGTGTGTGTGTGTGTGTGTGTGTGTGTGTGTGTGTGTGTGTGTGTGTGTGTGTGTGTGTGTGTGTGTGTGTGTGTGTGTGTGTGTGTGTGTTGGGGGAGCAGTGCAGGCTGCAGATATCATCCATCTCCCTGTCAGCGGCCCAGGGGCTGCTGGGAAAGTGGCAGACAGCTCCCGCTCTGAAGCAGAGGCGGCATCCTAATTCTCCGACACACAGAATGCGTTAAAACCCTGGGCATCTACCCCCGCCCAGTACAGATAACCATTAACCCCACCATCCACCAACAGAGCACAGAGCTCAGCCACAGGGCCACTGCTGGCTGCAAGGCGCATCAGCTCCCATCATGCACCAGCCGTGACCGTGAGCAGCCACACTTTGCATGAACTCCACACTAAGAACACACAAACATCGCATGCTAAAGCGGCGCATACAGAGGAACGCTAGGAAATGATTTTTCAAAGCAGATATTATCTGTCAGTAGACTAATATTTAAAACACTGCAGGGATTTCATCTGTAAAGTGCATTTTCAAAATAAAAATCCACCTGGCAATAGCTGTAACTGGATTACATGCTTTATTGTTAGCCATGACTAAGTGTGTTAGAGCTGTTGTCAGACATTCTATAGCTTTTGTTATAAGTGTCAGCATTTACCATCCCTCTAAGTGTTAATTCTCATATCTGTTGGTAGGCATACAATAAACATTGACATGCAGGCTAAATGTGTGTAACTGGATCGTAGTTTCACTAAAGTCAGGAAATGAAAAAAGTCACACATTAGGGAATATTTATAATGAATAATAAGACTCACAGTCTCTGAGCACTCACCTGAGTCCAACTAAATATATCAGTGCAGAAATCATGTATGAATATTGATATATTGGGGATTACCCAGCAGAGGAGAAAGAAAGTAAAGTGTAAAACAAAATGTTTTCTGGTAAATTTCATGACAAATGCTCAATATGTCTAATCTACTTTTCTTACTCTATTACCATTGTGCAAGGTAAATATACTTGATGAGTAAAGCGTGTTATGTTTTATTTCAATTCACTTATGATTTGAGTGTCCTTAGGATTACATTCAGCTGTAAGAAACTGAGCTGATACTCACTGAGATATTATTCTAAATCATTTTCTGGCCAATTAGATTGAAATGCTGTTACAACATTTGTCCCTGGCTAACGGACGTAGTTCACCAGAGGCTCTGTACATGCAGCATGAGGGTTTTCTCTAGCCAGTTGATGATATTAGGAAAGTCATTCAGGGGTACCATCTTTTAAATATACTACATACAAATATGAATAATGTTTACCTTTATTAAAATATCAAAACATTTAGATGACATTTAAAATAGGATAATAATAATAATAATAAAGAATGTTGAAGAATATTGAAGTGCAGGTGATAATAAAGTGGTAATAATGAATATAACATTTGAGAAGATTCAATACTTTTATTTTGAAACTTGTGCATGTATGATGAAAGCTGTGAGGAAAAGGCCTGTTTAGATTTTTGATGATTGATTACACTCTTGTTTTAGCACAGCAGATCACAATTCAATAAGGTTGAACCAAAATCCCCAATATAATGTCTCCAATGTATTATATATTAGATATAATACATGTTATGATCAAGTCTGAAGTAACAGTCAAAGAAATCATCACTTATATCAAAGCAAATGATGTAAGGAATTTATATTTTACTGTCCAAATGATTTACACATTAGTATCATTTCATGTAATCCCCTAGCGTGTATAGGCAGTAAACTGTTTTTTATGACTTTTAACACTTGCTGGTATCTTAATTCATAGAAGAACATCAAAATCCATTAGATGATTTGGCTTTTGTATTAATAATATTAACCTGCAGCCTAAAAAGTACATTTGCTTACAAATTGCAGTACAGTAGAAGTATAAAGTAGCATAACATGGAAATACTCAGCTAAACAAAGCACTTCTATACTAATAAAGGACTGGCTTATCTAAAGCCAGTTGAGTAGCACTTGAAATGTTTTAGCTCTATGAAACCTGATGTACTATATGATTCTTTTTTCTTCAAGGTTGTATCTTGTTGGTCGAACGCACTGATTGTAAGTCGCTTTGGATAAAAGCGTCAGCTAAATGGAATGTAATGTAAAGAAAAAGTACCTCGAAAATGTACTTAAGTACAGTACTTGGGTAGATGTACTTTCCAGCATTGTTTTTGTATGCATGTTTTAGAGCTTTGAGTCTTACAATAAAGATATGTTGTTCTTGCCTTTTAAGAAAATAATAAATGTACTGCCGTCACTCACCAAATGTCAACTTACAGAGCATCTCAGGAGGAAATAACCTGCTCTAACTTGATATACACTTTCCATATAATAATACCCGCTCCTTCTCAGATCCGGTGCCGTATTGTATTTTGGATGGAGCTTCCAAGCGTTTTTGAAATCTTGTGACGGTTTTATCACGGCTTTGAAAGCCCAAAGAGGCCTGGGAGTCTAACGGTTTCTAGGAACACTGACTGGTTTTGATTGATGATGAGTAAAGCAAACATCATGCTTGTACATGTTACCACAACCTGCTGACTGTGCCTCTGTCAGAGGCCTGTGGGAACCGCACACTGGGAACAAAAACACAGGCTTCTCATATATTGCAAATTAGGCTTGAAAACACACATAATATAGCAACAGATTTTGGCTGAAAGTATGTTTGTGAGCATTTGTTCACATCCCAAAAAAACATGTGTGTGTGTGTGTGTGTGTGTGTGTGTGTGTGTGTGTGTGTGTGTGTGTGTGTGTGTGTGTGTGTGTGTGTGTGTGTGTGTGTGTGTGTGTGTGTGTGTGTGTGTGTGTGTGTGTGTGTCAACAGATGAATATATGCAACTGTGATCACGCTTTGCTTTTGTAATATCCACAAGCACAAGAATAATGTATGTACTTAGTGTTTGATCATTGCAATATATTTATTTATACATAGGGCTTTGTTTTAATGCATTTGAATACATTTTCTTCCTGTGTTACACAAAGGAAATGTCCCAAGCCACTTAGGATTACATGGCACTCCACATATAAACAAAGACTTCCAGTGACTTGTGACTTCCAACTTACAGTTTTGTGTTAAGCAAATGTTACCATGCTAACATGCTAAACTTGAAAAAAACATTAGCATGTTAGCATTGTCACTGTTAGCATGCTGATGACAGTATTAGCTTAGAGCTAGCATGGCTGTATGCACTAAGTCGGCCTACTTAATCACTACATTGTAAAGACAACAAATTCAATACGTTAATATTAACTTTCCCTCTTATTATTTCAACATCTTCCAACAAGCATCTTAGTTTGTAGTTCGTACTCTCATTCTTAGGGGATGATATAAATGCCAAACTCATTTTATTTCCTATTTCATGACTTTTTCTTTCAACCAACATAACGCTCTGGTGCATGACAGTCATATTCTAACCTTTAAGAGACACAGAGATCTATTTCTCTTATCATTTTCTGTATTCAATTCTTTTTTTCTATAAACTATGTTCTGGGGCCTCATTTATAAAGGGTTATACGCTCAAAAGATGGCGTACGCCAGTTTCTACGCAATGTTTGCGATTTATAAAATACTAACTTGACGGGAAAACGTGCGGTCCTCCACGCAAACTCTAACCCATGCGTACGCACTATGCACAACAACGGAAGATACGAGAAACTGCGACACCGTTAGCAGAAGGAAGAATGGAGAGAAATGTGTGGAAATAATACCATAAATAAAATGTTACCTCTCATTTATCAGATATGAAGAATTCATTTTCAAACATTGATTAAAGCCAATCTTAAAATGATTAAACAAACGCCTGTTTGAGACTCCTCAGTGCACACAAAAACATAACTTGGAGAAATAAATAAATACGGATATTGAAAACCACCTCGAATATGTTGTGTTAATGTTATGAAATGTTTTCTCATAAATGATGCGGTAAGCAGAAGGACAGAATTACGTATAAACTGACGCCGTTTTGCATTTCTATAGGTTGTAGATACGAGCATGGTTTTATATACTATCATGTTTAATCGTGTTTTATGCCGTTTGCCAAGACTTGATAAGTCGCTCGTAAAACACAGGAAGTATGGAAGCTAAGAACACCATATGTGGTCAATTGTACAGCTAATATAACACAACACATTGGTTGTATTTCCTTTAACTGGTGGATATCGAGTTGCTGCGGGGGGGGGGGGGGGGGTTGAGATGCACAGGCTGCAGTGGAGACGCTGCGCACAGCTGATCGACAGCTGGAACACAAACCACCAAATACAAAAACATAATTCAGATCCAGTCGTCATGACTCCACTCCGGAGGGATTCCCCGATCATTTCTTACAGTTTCTCATCAAGGGGGGGTGTCCTGTCCCCGGTACAAACACACTGCCCGAGGAAGGCTATGTGTATTGTTTTTGTCATCCGACCTCCATGCTGCTACTCTGGATCAAACTGCATCCACCAAACAATGATTTATCTCGACCTCCCCAAAATAACCAAAATCTGACACGGTGTGAGATGTCTTTTTTAGCTGTTCTGTCGTCATTTCCTGATCTTCTTCATAAAGTCAGTCAAAAATGAATGAATGGGCGTTTCTTTGACTATTTATAGGCAAATATGGGCGTTACGTGAAGCCCGCAAAAGCTGCACCACATTTCGAGTCGGTTGTGATTTATAAAGGGAAACCGGCGTAGGAAGTGCTGTACACTGATTAATGCTTAATGTCTTTCATTTTTTGTAAAGCATTTTGAATTGCCTTGCGTTGAAAAGTGCTATATAAATAAACTTGCCTTGCCTTACGCACTTTCCTCGCCGGTGCGCAATGTTTGGTGAATCGGAAAATGTCGGAAAATGTCTGTACCTATTTTTTGGATTTCTACTATACGTAAGCAACCTTCCCACATGAATCCTACGCACGCCGTTATAAATGAGGCCCCTGGCCTTCTTATAAATCTCTGCAGTCATTTTTTCTATTTCATATAATAACACAATCTGGAATCCAATAAATACTTTGCAATAAAAAAACTTTCAAATTACATGCTTTTATCAAAAGCGACTTACATACTCAATACTGTGAACAATCCCCACAGGAGCATTTTCTGGGGTGATGTGTCTTGCCCAGGGACACAACGACATGCAGTGGGGTTTGAACCTGTGCTCCCCTGATCCGAACACCTACGCAATATCCCACTGCGCCACATGCCTCCGTCCCAAATGAAATGTAGGCACCCTACAGACACAGACCTGAAAGAGTCAAATCAATCAATTCTGCTTGTGTTTTTTAATCTCCATTATGTTGTTGTATTTGTGTTTATACATAGAGGTACAACTTTGTAAAACATTGGCCTGTGACAGAAAACATAAAGGAAAGCTTGAGTGCATTGATCACTTTTCATGAATTGGTCTCCGATGAACAGAAGCCTCTGTTCTTGCGTGGTAAATAAAGACGTTCAGTTTATAGGCCTCTACATCGAACACACTCAGTTTGTGAGTCATGACATTATCCAACACCTTAACGTGTCAACTTTCCTGCTGCACGGTGACTCACCCGAGGGTTTACCTCACTTCTCCGCCATGTGAATCTGTCAGTGATGCATCTTTTATTCAGACTGGTTGGCCTCCTCGACAGACTCCGCGGCCAAGATGATGGAAAAGAAAACAAGCAAACATGAGAGCAATGATTCCAAGACACAGGGGTGTGTTTGCGTGATCTATGGGGCTGAGTCACGGCGTAGATGTTGATGCTGTACATACACCCCCTTTACACACACACACACACACACACACACACACACACACACACACACACACACACACACACACACACACACACACACACACACACACACACACACACACACACACACACACACACACACACACACACACACACACACACACACACACACACACACACACACACACATTAAGGGACATTACATTGACTTACATGCATTTCCTGGAGACTTATCCTAACCTTACCCATGCCTAACCAAGTCTTCACCCTAAAATTAATGATTCCCCTCATGGGGACCTCCATTATGTCCCCATAAGGGAGGCGAGTCCCCACACGTGACTTATAAGCCTCCACAGCTCCCTGATTTCCTCCCTTATTGCTCCCACCCAGGAGTCTCTGGGTGAATGAATCTCATTGGGAATCAGAATCCCTGATTTCTGCTGACTTTTTAGAAAACCAAACCCCCATGATCCCCTCTACCTATAACTTTGTACAACATACACATTTTACAGAATTGGTCCAAACACCTTAAAAACTCTTATTTGACCCTATGTCGAATAACACTTGCATACACCCATCCACAGATCCTTAGGCCCGTGCCACTTATTCTCAACCGAGAATCAAAAACCGCATCTCTAACCAAAACCTAACCCTATCCGTAACCTAACCCAGCCAGCACCACTGATCTGGACTGATTTGCACCACACTCCCACAGACAGTGGACCAATTCTGGACCAAACAGACAATTGTGATTGGTTGTGTTCTCAGCCGGTTTCGAAACCCGGGTCTCCCAGGTGCAGGAGCAGCAGCCTATCCCTTTAGCTATCCTTCCAGTCAGGAGCTTACAAACTCCTTCTCACACTTACCCCCCCTTCCTTTCCTCTACCCAAACCCACCCACCCCCTGGCAGATCCAACCAGATCACAGCATACTCCAAAACATGGGCCCCCACCCCCTGCTCAATCACCTGACTCCATGTACCTTCCCCTGATAGGTCTACTCAAACCTCTTGATCACTTATACTGTATTGGCGCATTTCCACTGCAGCGGGGTAGCCCCGTTTAAGCGTCCCTAAGCGTCCTCGCTCAGGCCTCGGGCTGCCTCGCTAGCCGTCCGAGGCCGTGGCGCATTTCCATTACAGTTTAGGACCTGGGGTAGCAACGCAGTGTAGGCGGGACGATCGGCTTTTTGGGCGGAGCGACGCTGGGTAAAACTGCAGTGGCGTCATTTTCAATGCGACACAACTCACAAAACACACACAACAATGGAGGATGTGGAAGCGATCGTTTTCTTGTTTATTGTGAAATCCATGGTGCTGACATGCTGTGCTCTGCATAACGTCTGCGAGAGTCATGGAGAGGACTATGATGATGGGTGGAATGCACCAGCAGCAGAGCCTGGGGTAGCAGTGTCTTTGATGCGCTACCTGAATACCTACATATGCATTTTATTGCATTCATTGTATTGAACATAAATACATCTTTTTTTTTTCATATACATGTGTTTGTCAAATGTTTTAAACAAATGTTATCTGAATTGAATATTTAGTAAATATTTGAATTTCAAGCACCAGTAAGTACTGCCCCATAATAAGAACATTTGAGGAAATATCAGATCATGAAAAGAAAATCTTTCTAATAAATTAAGCGAATATCAAAGCTAACTATAAACATAAATACTAAAGTGTAAAACACAGCAAAACTATATTCATAAATGCAAGTGTAAAATAGTGTGGACAATTGTAAACATGGATGGAGACTAAAGTATCCACAACATAAAATATATTAAATATAACCTCAATCTTTCTTCTAGACATGTTAAAAGCTTGCTTGAATGGGTTATAGGTTTATTTTGTTCTTCGTCTTTGAAATATATAAGGAATGTGTTGTTTGAGTCTAGTAGAACGAGGGTATTACAATTGAGCAATTTCTACATGTATTATGTATTTATCATGTATTCTTAAAACTATTACAAAATAAACATGTAATAATGTTTTAGAGGAGGACCTCAAGCTAGCAAACTCAATGTCTTGCTTTAAATCTCTTAAAAGTAAGGGGCTTTTTCCTAACTGATGGTGTTTGTTATTGCTTTATAAATTCATGTATGTTTATGATTTTTTTATGTTGGGTGCCATTCCTTATCAACAAGAGATAAGAAGTACTTTATTGATGGCAGTATAAAAATACAAATGTTGTATCAAAGGCATGCCATTAAACAATACAAATAAAAAATGTAAAACTGTATTGCAGCCAGCATAAATATACATGGAATTGTAAATATAAAATGAACATTTTAAAGAAAATAAATAAACAAGGAAGTACAAATGTTGCATTTAAAAATTAACTAGATAAAAAATATATAATATGTACAATAACTATTAAGGTTTTTTGAAGTATCACGGAGGAGACGGGCCAGTCGGCTGCCCAGTCATGGTGCCGTTCCTGCTGGGCCCGATCCTCTCCTCCTCGTTTCCTCTTGCCTGGGTGACAATAAGATAATAATTAGCAATAAGGAAAACACACAGGACAGGTACAGGTCACACGAGGATATAAGAATAACATGTATAAACAGAACAACAGTAAGGTGAACTAAAGAAAGTTCTGGCCCTAGATGTTTACAATGATTGTGAAAGTGAATTACATTATGTCCAGCCTGTTGATAATGAATATAAATATATGTATATGATAGGATGTCACACACAACTGTACTAGCTGCTTACTAGCTAAGACTTTACTTGCAACAGAGCATTTCCACAGTGGTATAGCTTATTTTAATTACTGTTGATGGATGATCCAAGGTTTAAAAAAACAAAACACAATTCCAGTCGTTTTGCCATTTCTATTTCTTACCTAGAACCACACGCTGCGGTGTCGTGATGGCACTCGGTGTTGGTGGTCGAGTTGGTGTCGATTCTTCGGCTGGGGTCCGTTCTGGATTCGATGATGATGTGGACGGAACACTGCCATCAACCGTTGTTCGGGAATGTTCCTCCTCACGAGTCCCAATGTAATCATCTAGAACAGCAAAATGACTTGTTAATTCCACAAACTACTGCAGCACAATACTAAATAGCAACAACAACTATAGAAAAGAAAAACTGAACGTAAACAATGGCACATATGGTGTTAGCAAACAATAGCTCTAGCTAAGGCTATCTGCCTAGGCTATCTGCCTTAGCTAGCTATGTAGCTCTTCGGAGCTCCATAAAAGCACGGGTTGTCGAACATTAATGTAAGGATAAAATAGACTTCTTTGTTAGAAGTGAGCGTACCTTGCAGGGACTCCAGTAAAGCCGTTGCCGTTTTCCCTACATCGTAGGAAAGTCCTCGAAAATCCGCGCTCGGACATCTGTGCAGAGACATCCTGGAACACTTTCACATTTCGCGTTGTTCCGTCGAGCTCCCGCTGGATTTTATCATCCCCAATGAGATGTAGGAACGTCGTCGCCTCCTCGGTCGACCACGGTGTGCTTTTCTTCGACGTTGCCATTTTTGTAGCTCCTCCGTTTACAAAATGCTGCAAGCTTGCTTCTTGATATATATGTGACGCGAGGGATGATCTCGCGCGCGATCTTGTGACGATTCTCTCTGACCAATCAGCAGTCGAGTGTTGACGTCACAGCCCTGGCCTGGTCTGATAGAACCACGATTTTATGGGGCCGGAAAAAGTACCCGCTAGCCGGTACTAGGCTATATGGAAATGCCACCAAAAACTGGCCTGGCCGCTTGAGGACGGTTCAGGACGCTTAAACGGGGCTACCCGCTGCAGTGGAAATGCGCCATAAGCCTCCACAGCTGTGCAACTCTCACTTCCCTCCTGAAGAAGATATACCCTATTGAAACGTTGAGGAGACTACTTCCACTCACCGACACTGAACGGTATTCTGTTTTAAAATGTTGACCAGTGCTTTTAAATGTGTGCTAATTAAAGTTGTGAGCTTTTAACTGTTGTGTTGGGCTCTGCCCCATATGGAAGCTGTACTCTACAAAACAGACACTTCCTCTCAACTGTTGGGACCTTGCCCCTTCCCAAAATCACTGCCTGGAAATCCAAAAAGGAGACTCCTACAACCATCCTACTTGGACCTGCAATAAGAAAATTACAAAGACTTCCAACCACAACCACCCGGAACGTCTTCACCAGGCCCCACTACAACCTACCCAGGTAAGAGCCCACACAGTTTTTAATGTTCAATTCCAGAACCCAGTATGTGCAGTTGAGTGGACGTGGAGAGTATGCACAGCCAACACATACTGATATAAACAACTACACACATAGAACACACACTGATATTAACATTGTCTAATGACATCTCTCAGTGGATGACTGATCATCACCTCAAGCTCAACCTTGACAAGACTGAACTGCTTTTCCTTCCGGGAAAAGATTGTCCCACTCTTGACCAAACAATCAACATTGGCACCTCTGTTGTTTCCCCGACTCATACTGCAAGGAATCTGGGTGTGATCCTAGATAACAACCTGTCCTTATGTATTTATTTATTCATTTATTTAACAGGGACAGACAAATCAATTTCAAGGACCGCCTACTTCCATCTACGTAACATTGCAAAAATCAGGCATATCTTGCCTCAAAACGATGCAGAGAAACTAGTCCATGCATTTGTTACTTCTAGGCTGGATTATTGTAACTCTTTATTATCAGGGAGTACCAAGAAGTCAATCAAGTCGCTTCAGCTGATTCAAAATGCTGCGGCTCGTGTACTAACCAGAGTTAGGAAAAGGGACCACATTACTCCTGTTCTGGCTGCCTTACACTGGCTCCCTATAGAACACAGGATAGAATTTAAAATTCTTCTTCTCGCCTACAAAGCCCTTAATGGGCAGGCGCCATCTTACCTTAAAGAACTCATTATACCCTACTGTCCTACTAGGGCATTGCGTTCCAAGAATGCAGGGTTGTTGGTTGTTCCTAGAATCTTTAAAAGTACAATGGGAGCCAGAGCCTTTTCTTATCAAGCTCCACATTTGTGGAATCAGCTTCCAGTTTGTGTTCGGGCGGCAGACACCCTATCCGTTTTTAAGAGTGCGCTTAAGACCTTCCTTTTTGATAAAGCTTATAGTTAGGGCTGATTAGATTCAGCCCCTAGTTTTGCTGATATAGGCTTAGTTTGTCGGGGGACATCTTACTTCTTCCTTCTCTCTGTCTATACCCGTGTACACTCATGTTCCGATTAACCCAGCTTCCCCAAATGTCTTTCTTTTTGGTGTCTATATACGCTGGGATCCGGAGTCATGGATGATCCTGCGGTCCTGTGTCCTGGATCGCGAGCGCTGGATCTTGAGTCGTGGCTGTGGTCCTGGATCATCGGTCCTGGATGGATATCCTCGTGGATTCATCTTCCTATTATACACACATGCATTTCCAAACATTTGGACTACCTATGTTGCAAATGTATTATCTTTTCAATTTACACACGGCATCTATTGCACGTCTGTCCGTCCTGGGAGAGGGATCCCTCCTCTGCTGCTCTCCCTGAGGTTTCTCCCATTTTTCCCTTTAAACTGGGTTTTCTTTGGAAGTTTTTCCTTGTACGATGTGAGGGTCTAAGGACAGAGGGACTAAGGACAGAGGGTGTCGTATTGTCATACTGATATTCTGTACACACTGTGAAGACCACTGAGACAAATGTAACATTTGTGATATTGGGCTATATAAATAAACATTGATTGATTGATTGATTGATTGACAGTGCACATTAATGAACATTTCTGTAAACGTGCCAGAGTTAGCCAAGAAGCTATTTTTCATCCGTAGTCCCTGGACAGATTTTAAAAGTCAACCTAAAACACATTTAATTTTAAACAAGTAAATACAATGCATTTAAAACAAGCAACAGTCATTACTGGGATACTTAAATAAAACAATTTAAAATATAGAACATTAAAACAAAACAAAAGAACATGTTAAAACACAGGCGGTGGATTGTAAGGAGCATAAGATTGGGTCAGTGTTGGCAGAGCTGATTCCTCACTCACCAGGTTTTGAGTTGGGATTTAAATAAAGTGAATGTGGTCTGGTCTCTGATTGGAGGTGGGATCGAGTTCCATTGCTGAGTTCCTATGTCGAATAACACTTGCATACACCCATCCACAGATCCTTAGGCCCGTGCCAAAAACCGCATCCCTAACCAAAACCTAACCCTATCCCTAACCAAGTCTCCACCCTAAAATTAATGATTCCCCTCATGGGGACCTCCATTATGTCCCCTCATGGGGACCTCCATTATGTCCCCTCATGGGGACCTCCATTATGTCCCCTCATGGGGACCTCCATTATGTCCCCTTATGGGGACCTCCATTATGTCCCCTTATGGGGACCTCCATTATGTCCCCTTATGGGGACCTCCATTATGTCCCCATAAGGAAGGCGAGTCCCCACACGTGACTGTGTAAACAGATTTAGGTCCCCACAAGGATAGTAATGCTAGGCCACACACACACACACACACACACACACACACACACACACACACACACACACACACACACACACACACACACACACACACACACACACACACACACACACACACACACACACATATATATATATGGGCCATTCTACCGAATTGGTGCAAAGTCAGGTTGGAACAGTAAATATTTCTTGAGGGTTTTCATAATTAAATCAATAACATTTAATTTTTGTTCAATTTATACAATTCATAAAAATCATAATGCAAACTTTCTTTGTAAAATGCATAATACTGATCATATTGATTCCAGAGTTGATGATTGTTGAAATTGAACATACATTAAACCAATCAGTATCATATCATTTTAGTTGATAAATCAATATACTTTATTTTTTACAAAACATCCAGTGTTTCGGTAGTGACCGCAGTATTTTCTTCTCAAGGTTGTTTCATATTCCCTCAACCTTATTGCTTAATCTTAACTCATAACATGCTGTATGTTGAAGTGTGAATGTTTGAAGCTACTGACCCAGAATCAGCACTTTAGTAACAGGCTGAAATAGAGGGGGATGAGGCTAGAATGCATGATCTGTTTGGTATTTTTAGCAAATCACGTCAGAGACATGTTTTATATATATATATAATATATGCCTAACAATAGTATAATAAGAGACCTTTAAAGAAACACACTGATTTTCAGATTTTAAAACACATTTATTTCAAAATGGTGGGATTTACCTGCTTACCATTCCATGTTGTCACTACCGAAACGATCATGTCAATTACCGAAACGTAACCATATGTTTCGGTAGTGACGTTTCTAAAATTGAGCATAACTAAAGAATGTTAGCAAGTGCATGGCTAGCATACACGTTTTTGAAGAGGTTGACACACATAAAAACCTAATACTCTGCATAAAACCCCGAAAAAGTTTACTTAATTGAAGATATATGTGTTCGGTAGTGACAATTCTTAAAGTTACACGCCGATTTTCAGATTTTGGAACAGATTTATATCAAAAGTATGGGATATAGCTACTTGCCATTCAGCCACGAGAGACAGGGATGCAGTGTCACTGCCTAGTCAAAAATGCAGGGGTGTGGCTAAAGACCAGGCCCACCTATTGGACTAAAACCCCTTGTGTTTCGGTAGTGACATGAAAACTGGGGACATTTTTTGAGTATAGTTTTTTTTATTCAAAAATGATGCCCACAATAAATCTAAATATTCCAACTTCTGTTTGAATGTAATCATAAAGATATTCTAAATACACCATTGAACAAAAATGTAAGTATTATTTACAGAAATTGAAATGTAGATGTCAGGGTTGGGGACAGCTATACTTCCCAATAGAAAGTACCCTATAAATGATGTTTTTGTATATATTAAGCTTATCACTATCTAATGTAATGTAATTGTGTTTAAATAGACCATAATATCTCAGTAAATATCTATGTCTGAATACTTAATTGTTTTGTTGAATAGTTGTCTTGTTGTGGAACCGCACTTTGTTCTAATTCGGTAGAATGCCCCATATATGTAGGTCTTCACTTCATATTTCCCTCTTTACATCTCACTCTCATACAACAATGATGGCGTCCACGGCTCGCCACGCAGCAAGGCGAGCGTGCTCCTCCTCGTGTCCTCCTCCTTGTGTCCTCCTCCTCGTGTCCTCCCATACACACTGAGCAGCACGTTGCAGGAGCTAAAACTGGAAAATACAGATGTCTCCGTCCCTCACACGCTCACTGGGGCCTGAACAGGAGACAGCAAACACACAGCAGTGCTGCTGATGCTGCTGAAGCTGCTGTCAGACACACATCCATCAGAGCAGAGCATCACTGCAGCAGCTCCATGATGAACAGAGGAGAGGACCGACTCGTGTCAGAGCTATCTGCGGAACAGAGAGACAGAGCTGCTGTGTTTCAGCTGGTTAAGGAGACGCCGTATCATCTGCAAGAAGCTAGTCCAACCGTCAATACAGGCCGGAAAACAGACTGACAGCTCCAAATCACATGTCTAACTATAAATACTACAAGTTATCATTGATTTAGAAGAAAGGGTAGCTTCGTACCAACAAAAAAAAGAATCAACGTTTCTGTGAATCTCCTGACTCAACTGATGCTATATCTAGCAAATATCTGGCCAACATCAACAATAATAACAACAACACATGACTTTAAAGAAGAAGAAATGGGAAGATATTTGAATGTTTAAAACGTACTGTCAGAGCAATGATGCCAACATGTTGCAGGCCTTTAGCGCTTTCCTGAGGGCACAACCTTTACCGACGTTACTGACGTCAGACACATGCACACAAAAAAGAGCAATACAATTTAGTATGCTTAAATGTATATCTTTAAGTCGAGCTTACTTAATAGTCCAAGTAAACCAAAAAGTATCAGTTAAATTAACAAAAAAATGTCTCAGGAACTCAAAATATGTGTATCTATTTATAGGTTTAAACTATATATTTGTAATTGTTATGAACATTGGTATTAACAGTGGCATACATATTAACTAACTAACTAACTAACTAACTAACTAACTAACTAACTAACTAACTAACTAACATTATAGAGTTGGTAAATCTCAGGTTTGTATCCTGTTGACAATACAGGCTCCATACAATATAAACTCCACAGTAACAGAGGGTCAGTGGTGTTATGTCTTTTTGGTCTAATATCCTCAGGTATGACACTTATGTGCAGACCACTGTCAGCTGATTGGATGACAGTCCTGCAGTGCTGCTTTAGCTCCTCACAGAGCTCTGGCGCCATCTTGTGGTAGATCTGAGGACTTACAGTTACATTTACTCCATCACTGTTCTTCTGATTAAATCCTTTTATATGTTTATAGAGGGCTAATCTTAGATATTAGCATTACTTTAGTCATTTTACATACATTTTTAAATAATATTTTTTAATTAAAGAAAGACTACTTTTCAGTTGAAAGAAGTTGTTCAACATTTTGGGAGATACTTACTTATTCACTTTCCTGCAGAACAAGTAAAATAGACAACCAGAACAAAAGTACTTTAAAATATACAAATATTCTGCCTGAAAACCAAAACCTGGATTTACAAACCACAACTATCTGAAAGTAGGACAAACAAAGTGTGAGTCACTGCATTACACAGCCATGCTTCTACTTAAATAGTATCAGATAACACTGCAACGCTGACTCTAATACAAATCAATGCAATATCATACAGCAAACTATTCCTTTTGTTATTATCCAACTCCTGGTCGTGTTCCATGTTCCATGTACAGAAAATATGCAACACATGACAGCATTAAACGTGGCAGAGGGAGTTAACAAACATGATAGCATTGTGACCAGCTTTGGACTTAAGTAAGAAAGCACAACAGTTGTGAGTAATGTTGATTAGCAGAACCACACTGTTTAGAACTTCAGAAGAAGAACTGGCTCCACTGACAGCGATCTGCCAGCAGGTGGCAGTAACACACCTTTAAACAGAAGTCTTGACACACTGCAGTGTTTAGTTGTTTTTCCACTGCAGCTGGATTTCTTCATGCAAATACCTTCCTGAAGAGCTCCTAACTTTATGGATCATCACTGATGTATTTTCAAAACTAGCTGGAACTTACATCCTGACAATCACTCATTTCACACATGTTCATTGATCATTTCCTGCTGTATATATTGATATCAGCTGTTAATATCTATTCAATAGCTGCTCAGGACAGACGACCCTCAATAACACATTTCCTAGTTTCTCTAAAGACTTTATTATCACAAATTCTCTGTTATTAAAAGCCTCTTTTCTTAATTTGCTTGAAATGTTGTCTTAAATGTAATTATGATATCAAGCTTTCAAGGGAATTCATCAATACTATCAGGCTGTGCAACATGTATAAGATCAGATACAATACTAAACTAGAATGTGTTGTAGAAAACCACATACAGGTAAAGGTACTAAACTTTTGCAACTCATATTTGGAAATCAAAATGAGGGAGTTGGGTGAGCTAATGGAGATGATAGGAATCCCAGTCATTTGAAGAAGAAGATTGAAGATTCAACTTATTGTCATTACGTAGTACAGGTACTGTGTAACAAAATGGTTTCTCCGTATTTCACCCATCCTAGTGTTAGGCAGTGGCGGATTTAGGATTGTAGGAGATCTGGGGCATAGCCCAGGAGTTGTTGGGGGGGGGGGGTGCAGTGGTAAAGTGCTATTTTTTACAAGTGGGGGGGGGGACCGAACATCCTTTAGGGGGGTCGTCGCCTCCTCTAGGGGGGTCTGGGGGCATGCTCCCCCGGGAATATTTTTTTTAAATATTGAAGTTAAAAGCATCAATCTGGTGCACTGAGAGCAAAATTAACCTTACCTTAATAATACATTAAAGCGGACAAAAGGCACTGGAGAACACTTCTTCATTAACACCCTTTAATGAAGCAAACTAATGCCTTAACTCACTCAAATACAGTCGTTTTCTTATTTCAGTGAAACGAATGTGCGTAGAGTTTTAAAGGTCCCATGTTATGGCCATTTCCACTGATCATAATTCCATTGTTGAGGTCTACTAGAATAGATTTATACTGTGCAATTTTCCAAACTCACATTGGTTTCGCATACAGCATCTCTGTAAAGTATGTGTATTCAGCAGTATTCACTCTCTCCACTAAACGGCTCGTTGCAGCTCTTGCCCCCCCCCCCCCTCCCTGTGAGCCCAGTGTGCTCCGATTGGTCGGGACCAGTCGGGACGTTGTGAATCACGCTGAGCTCCGTGGAGGTGTGATTTCCTTGTTTAGCGATACACAGCGAAACACAGCGAAACTCATCCTGAGCACACACAAAGTCACAGCCGAAGTAAAAACAATAAGTGTAGCTTGATATTGAGTAAGAAAAAGGTTGATAAACGCTGTGAGAATGGGTCTGCAGAGAGAATTTCGCCGGGATCCCAACTGTCTGTTATCAACCTGCAGCCAGGGAGGAGAAATCAGCAGAGCTGCCTGCACTGAGTGTGTGTGTGAGGAAGTCCGTGGATTGGTCAATTTGGACCAATCAGCGGGGGCTTAATGTAACGGCTCCGCGGACGTAACGTAACGGCTCCACGGATTGGTCCATTTCGTTCCGGGGACGACATGACATCATGTACCCGGAAGAATCAAATGGACAGTGACGTATCTCCAACGAGGCGTTTCAGGGAGGTATTTTCTGTTTTAGAGTTTTACTCGCTACAGGGTGTACTTTGAGGGTTTTGACTCTGCAGACCATTTACATGCATAAAAACCTTCATAACACACAAGGGGACGGGTAATAACCGGAAAAGCATAACATGTTACCTTTAAAGGATGCAGATAGTCTCACCTTGATACTGACGCATTGCTTATCGTTTTATAGATCTATTCTCATCCACCATCTTTGTTTGTGACGTTCAGAGTCACGTTTCTGAATCGGACACTCTGAGTGGATGCAGTCACAGCCAATCGGAGTCTGATTCAGAGGGTTGCCTGTCAGTTCCGTTGCCTGTCAGTTCCGTTGCTATGGTTCCGTTGTTACGTGTACTGAAACGAGAGCCGGTATAATTCCATGCGCGAAAACAAAATAATAATTGGAATACGTTATTTTAGTGTCTTAAAAGTAGACTGAGGTATGAAGGGTTAACGTTACATCTTAGGATAATTTTTAGTCATGTTCTGTATACATACTAACATATAAGGGTATACTTAGTGTGGTTACTCCATGTTTACTAGCTATAACGTTAACGTTACATCACTCTTTTTCACTTCTTACTCAGTCAGCCAGAGTGCAGATATCACCATTAGATTCACAAACCTGAAACATCATCCATTTCTTCACTGCTGGTGATGACATTGTTGTCAGCTGCTGATACTGCTGCTGCTGCTGCTGCTGCTGCTGCTTGTGGCGCCTGCTTCGATGAAAATAACTTTCCAATATCCATAACTTTATAGAGAACCGCAGTGACGCATCCTAAAACCCGGAAGTAAACTTCTTCCGGTTCCTTCGTCAAAAACGCAATGCAATTTCTCCATAGGGTTTTGGAAAATAGCTCGAAATAAGGTCTGTGGTTGACACACATTTAAGAGAGGGATCACGTTTTGTTCAGCCGGATAATCTCCACATGTCTATCCTACTTCTATAATTTTTGAATCATAAATCTAGTCGCCAGAAGCAAAATGCTAACGTTATGCTATAAACTAACTACAAGCTAGTACAGCAGCAGGGTCGCACGACTTCAACGTCACGCCAACTTAAGATCGTTTCAACTGACTTGCACTGAAACTGCACTTTGAACACTTCAAATATATGATTACCATTTTAAACTGTATACCCCGGTTATCTAGGCCTTTTTTTGTTTGTTTAATGTATACCACGTTTATCTAGGCCCTTTTTGTTTTGTTTTATGTATGTCACACTGTGGGAAACGATATTTCTGGATGTATAACACATGTAGAATTTTTGACAATAAAGCTGACTTTGACTTTCGCGTGCTTGCATATTTTAACAAAGCTTTTCATTTTAGCCACACAGAATTTAACTAGAAGTCATGGCTGTGTCAATTACCAGTCTGATATCGTTTTACAAAGATGACAAGAAGAGTGTAGATAGAGGAGAGAACCACTACAAGTCAGGACACGTACAGCAGTGCAGCCTAGATGAAGGTGTGCTTACCGGTGTTGTCAGGCCTAGCATGAGGGACAAGGTTTATAGTGTCGGTGAGTAGTTATAGCAAGAGTACCGTTAACCTAGAGTTAATTTATTCACATTAATTCCCATCAACAAATCCATTTTATGTGTCACATGAAATCTTTATTAGGTAAGGCAAGTTTATTTATATAGCACTTTTCAACACAAGGCAATTCAAAGTGCTTTACAAAAAATGAAAGACATTAAGAAAATGGCATTTAAAATCAGTCATTAAAAAGAAAAGCTAATAAAATAAACATTAAAAGAAAAAGTACATGGATAAAAGTTACAGTGCAGTTTAAGATATGAATAGTTCAATTAAAAGCAGCGGCAAAAAGAAAAGTCTTCAGCCTGGATTTAAAAGTAGTCAGAGTTGCAGCGGACCTGCAGGTTTCTGGGAGTTTGTTCCAGATATTTGGAGCATAATAACTGAACGCTGCTTCTCCATGTTTAGTTCTGACTCTGGGGACAGAAAGCTGACCAGTCCCTGAAGACCTGAGAGATCTGGATGGTTCATAATTTAGCAGGAGGTCAGAAATGTATTTTGGGCCTAAACCATTCAGTGCTTTATAAACCAGCAGCAGTATTTTTGAAATCTATTCTTTGACACACAGGAAGCCAGTGTAAAGACTTCCGAACAGGAGTGATGTGATCCACTTTCTTAGTGTTAGTGAGGACTCGAGCAGCGACGTTCTGAATCAGCTGCAGCGTTCTCATAGATTTTTTAGTGAGACCTGTGAAGACACCATTGCAGTAGTCCAGTCTACTGAAGATAAAAGCATGGACAAGTTTTTCCAAATCCTGCTGTGACATTAGTCTTTTAATCCTATATATGTTCTTTAGGTGATAGTAGGCTGATTTAGTAACTGTTTTAATGTGACTGTTGAAACTCAGGTCAGAGTCCATGACTACACCTAGATTTCTGGCTTTATCTGTTGTTTTGAACATTGCAGACTGAAGCTGAGCGCTAACTTGTATACGTTCTGCCTTGGCTCCAAAAACCATTACCTCAGTTTTATCTTTGTTTAATTGGAGAGAGTTCTGACACATCCAGTCATTGATTTGTTCAATGCACTTACTCAGTGTTTGAATTGGAGCATAGTCTCCTGGTGAAGTGGCTACGTAAATGTGTGTGTCATCTGCATAGCTATGGTAACTTATTTTGTTGTTCTTCATTATCTGAGCCAGTGGTAGCATGTAGACGTTAAAGAGAAGAGGCCCCAAGATTACAAATATTACACACCAGAGAACACAGAACTATCCATGAAATAAACATACAGTAGGCTATCAACAATTAAATGGATAATTGGGAAGGCATTACAAATGTAAATATATTTTAAATAATAAAACAATCCCACCACCACAGGTATCTACAGGAGAAGAGGGAATTCTCTCCACAAAATGTGAATGCCCACGTGGAGAATGGAAATGCGGTCATGCGGCTGCATTAGCCATCTTTGCCATCCACAATTTCAGCTGCACTGACACCCCCCGTCAGTGGAAGAAGCCAAAGGCAGCTAAACGTACGCATTCAGTGGAGGAGCTATTTCCTCCAACCAATAACTCATTCAACCCGCTGACGAGAGAGCCCACCTCCGAAGATCGTGACTGGCTGAGGGACAGACTCGGGGGCAGGTTCTCAGGAATCTCTTGGCTTCTCTCCCCCGAGCCAGAAGAGGAACACTACAGCTTGGAAACACTTACGGCCCGTCTACACTACAGCGTCGACAGCGTCGAAAGCTCCAAGCTGCTCCAAGCTGCCCATTCACTTTCAATGGGGTGACGTCACATAGCCGCGCTTTTTCGCCGAACTGAATTGTGGGTAGCAGAGCGAGGCGTCTCAGGCGACCAGAAGTTGAACATTGTTCAACTTCTGGTCGCCTGGACGCCGGAGTAGCCAGCGCCAGCCAATCAAATCCCGTTTCCCAAAATCTGACAGCTGAAGCGCTAGCCAATCAAACCGCGTCTAAGCTGGGAGAGATATCCCGCCGTTCATTTCTATATTTCAAAAAAAGTCGGAGGAGAAACTAACTATCGCCGTAGCGAATCACCCGGTTTTGTATGACCAGACCCTCTTCACCTCCCGGGATACAAACCGGAGGAACCAGGCATGGAGGGAGGTGGCAGAGACAGTGGGTGAAACTGGTAGGTTTTCGCCTGTTTGGGGAGTTTATATATATATTGCTCGCATAAAATCCCCGGGGGTTTTTGCTTTGTATGTCGGGGGCGGGAGATTCATGTGATTGGTTGTTGGCCGTGTTGCTTGAATAAAATCCCCAAGCTCCAGACACGCCCAGCTCCAAGCTATTTTTGGAGCTGTAGTGTGGACGCTCCGTTACTGTTCCTGAAATTCTCAAATCTGTTGGGCATCAGGGACCTGAGGCAATTGTGGCAAGCATGGCATTGTCTGAGGAGCAACAGAGGGCAATTCAGGTGGCTACCACTGGTCAGCGAACCAACCCAAACTGGCATTTGTTCAGGAAAGGAAGGTTGACTGCCAGCAACTTTGGAGCTGTCCTGAGGTCAAAGCATGTGACTGCTTCCCTTATTGCCAGGGTGCTAGGGCAACAACAGGCCCTTGATGGTGTTTTGTCTGTACAGTGGGGGACTATGAATGAATGTGAGGGCGTCAGGGCATTCACCACTGCAACCCAGATGCAGGTCCATGAGTCAGGTTTGTGGCTCTCCCAATCAGGATTGTTGGGGGCATCTCCAGATGGTCTGGTAGGGTCTTCCGCTGTGCTGGAGGTAAAGTGTCCCTACGGAGCCAGGGAAATCACAATTAGTGAAGCATTGCAAATCAAGGGCTTCTGTGTCAGTAAGGAAGGAGTAACATTCAGCCTGCGTGAGGAGCATCCTTACTGGCACCAAGTGCAAGGTCAGCTTCACCTCACTGCAAGAAAGAAGAAGAAATAAAAAAATTGACAATCGTTTTTAATTTACATTTACTCGCCTTTGCAATGTTGTGGTTGTTAGAGTGTTAGGTTTCATGTCAGCTCGTCTATTGGGAAGATATCAAATATTAGTTTCATGGAAGTCACACAGTCACATATAAGAGCATTAAGACATACAGTACATAGGCTAAAACAACATTTTCACTATTTTGACATTTTTATAGATGAAAATTGAACTAAAGAAATAAATGGTAGATTAATCCATATTGAAAATAGGTGTTAGCTGCTACACTAATTATAATAGTTATATTTCTTAATTAATAAAGATAAGATATTACTGTATTGATCCCAATTTGGGAAATGTTTGTGTTGCAGCAGCATAACAAGAAAAACAAAATATAAGTTATTATATATACAAAAGTATGTGAGGGATGGAATATTAAAAATTGAATATAAATGTAAAATGTACATGTGATTTTACGTCCAAGAGAAGCTATGGAGCAGAGAGTTCTCTGCCAGCCAGAGGTGATTTGTTATTAGTTCAATATGTCAAACTGATTTCCCTGACTACAATCGTTAGTTACATGGTGAAACCGTACCTACAGGGTAACTTGGAGAGGGTCCGAGTCCGACCCTTGTCAATTAACTACAGGGGTCCCTCAGGGCTCTGTTCTTGGTCCCCTCCTCTTCTCCCTGTACACAAACTCGCTCGGATCTGTCATTAGCCCGCATGGTTTTTCATACCACTGCTACGCTGACGACACCCAACTAATTCTGTCCTTTCCCCGCTCAGAGACCCAGGTGGTCGCACGCATCTCTGCTTGTTTAGCTGACATCTCTCAGTGGATGTCCGCTCATCACCTCAAGCTCAACCTTGACAAGACTGAACTGCTTTTCCTTTCGGGAAAAGATTGTCCCACTCTTGACCTGACTATCAACATCGGCACCTCTGTTGTTTCCCTGACCCTGACTGAAAGGAATCTGGGTGTGATCCTAGATATCAACCTGTCCTTCACTGCAAACATCGCTGCTACAACCCGTTGCTGCAGATACACGCTTTACAACATCAGGAAGATACGTCCCCAGCTGACCCAGAAAGCGACGCAGGTTCTGGTCCAGGCTTTCGTCACCTCATGCCTAGACTACTGCAACTCCCTCCTGGCTGGTCTACCTGCATGTGCCATCCGACCTCTGCAGCTCATCCAGAATGCAGCGGCTCGTCTGGTCTTCAACCTTCCAACATTTTCCCACACCACTCCGCTCCTCCGCTCCCTCCACTGGCTTCCAGTAACTGCTAGAATTCACTTCAAGACACTGGTACTTGCATATCATGCTGCGAATGGATCTGGCCCTTCCTACATCCAGCACATGGTTAAACTGTACACCCCAGCGCGTGCACTACGCTCTGCATCAGCCACACGACTCACTGCACCCTCGCTGCGAGGGGGACCCAAGTTCCCATCAGCAAAAATACGTGGGTTTGCTATCCTGGCTCCAAAATGGTGGAATGAGCTCCCATTGACATCAGGACAGCAGAAAGCCTGCACATCTTCCGGCGCAGACTGAAAACTCATCTCTTTCGACTCCACCTCGAGCGATAGAATTACTAACAAAGAACTGCTAACAGAGCACTTATATACTAATAAAGGACTGGTTTATCTATAGCCAGTTGAGTAGCACTTGAAATGCTTGGCTCTATGAAACCTGATGTACTTATATGATTCTGTTTTCTTCAAGGTTGTGTCTTCCTGGTCGAATGCATTGCTTTTTGACGAAGAAACCGGAAGTGCTAAAAATGCTAACTTACTTCCGGGTTTTACGACACGTCACTGCGGTTCCCCTATGGTCATTATTTTTTGCCACACACATTAAATAGGAAAATACTCTGAGCATGCGCAGTGTAGTTTTTACAGTCACCGTTCACTTAGACAGTGAGAGGGAGGGGCAAGATCAGGGTTTTTCCCACATGGCTCTAGACAAACAGCTCAATAGGCACACACTGTAGACACTAATTAGAAGAACACATACTAAAACAGCAATGTACAGACGAATGTGCCCCACCTGACCCTAATGACCAGTCGCCACTGATTATATTGCTTTCAACTAACCTAATACAGTTATGTGAAATCTGTTGACATAATACATTTAATTAAAGTCAATCATTTGAAGTTCCTCCTCTCCCTGGTAAAGTAACAAGCTTGACTCCTGTGCGACAGGAGGAAGAGTAGGCTTCTTTGGCCTGAACATCATCTGCAGTCATCTACGTTCTTCTTCTTCTTCTTCTTCTTCTTCTTCTTCTTCTTCTTCTTCTTCTTCTTCTTCTTCTTCTTCTTCTTCTTCGCGTTCTTCGCGTTCTTCCAGTCCCTTCCACTGGAACTGCATTATTTTAGCCAAATCATTATTCTCTTTTTTCCATGCTTAATCACTTGTGTTTTTACTTGAAAAAAGACAGTAAACGCATTACATCTTTTTGAAACAGATGGTGTCTGTTATGTCCCAGACTAGCTGTCAGTCCGCTCTGTGTTCATGACAGACTCTGCTTCACAAAGTAGGCTCAGTCTCACACTCCTCAAAACAACTGTTAAAGACCATCAACATGATGAGCTGCATGCTTGTCAACCAGCTCTCAGTGAACTACTTTCAATTTTATCACCAGATTTAAAGTTCTACCTCCATTTTAACCACCAGATTAACAATATTAATTTAATAATTACGTCTGTTAAAGGTGGGGTAGGTACGTTTTGAGAAACTGGCTCGAGATACACTTTTTGTTATATTCCATGGAATTCTCTTAACATCCCGATAGCAATGAATATATTAAATGCTTTGACAAAAAAACCATTAAAAAATGTCATCTGTGGAAGCCGTAATACTGTAAAAAGCACGACCAATCATCTGAGCCGGCCTGGCTAAAATAACTAGATGGCCTACCTGCCTGTCAGCCTTCCATCTGTGCACAAACTTATCTTGTGCCCTCATTGGTCATGTGTGCGTTCGTGTGTGTTGGGGGAGGGGCTCTGTGAGGAAGTGGCAGATTTTTTCCAGCTGTGTATTTTCAAATTCTAGCGCACTCGAGCTGGTTTCTCCAAAATTACCTACCCCACCTTTAATTGCTTAAATTTGATTTGACATTTGATTAATTTAAAATCTATAGATTTCTACTTGTTTACTTCATTATGTTTGTTGTAATAGTATAGTTTGGTTTATTCTGTACTGAGCAAAACTGTTGCACATCTGTCTGTCCTGGGAGAGTGATCCCTCTTCAGTTGCTCTCACTGAGGTTTCTTCCATTCTCCCCCTGTTCTTTTTTTGACCATTTTGAGCAGTGCAAATATCTATAAACGTTGAATAATCACCGAAAAGCTGCCTACTTACAGTAGATATGGTCTGGAGGAACACACACCTTCCTTAGGAGTTGTAAGTGTTTCCCCTACCGCCTTTTTTGTAGCTGAGTTTTGATATAGTTCAATGAAAAAAC
The DNA here is from genome assembly GCF_902827115.2 of Pseudochaenichthys georgianus. Taxonomy (NCBI): domain Eukaryota; kingdom Metazoa; phylum Chordata; class Actinopteri; order Perciformes; family Channichthyidae; genus Pseudochaenichthys; species Pseudochaenichthys georgianus. The sequence goes on along the minus strand of NC_047516.1, from coordinate 33,582,242 downwards.
TGAAACGTTGACTTCAATTAAATGTATTATTATAACAAGTATTACATAACTTTATAAGGTCAGTTGAAGCAATAATATTACGTTTAGATAACAAATATTAGGTTCAACTTAATATTGTTGCTTTAACTAACCCAATACAGTAATTAGAAATGTGTTGACATAATACATTTCATTAAAGTCAGTTTCAGCTTTGTTCAGTGTATTCACCAACTGCGGAACATTTAACTGTTTCTATCTTCCCCCTTGTCCAATGAATGCCTTTGTAAGCACTCTTTGTAAGGGAGATACAAACCTGTTTAGTCAGCTTTTAGTTTAGGTAACCAGTGGTGTTTCTATATGTACAAAAGTGGTGGGGCACAAAAAACATAGATGTTTATATACTGTATAAGCTTCTGCAGTGAGGTTCATGGCTGGTGAGGCACTGGCATTGACTCTTCAGGTTTACAAATATTATATTTTGACCTAAATCAAAATATAATATTATTTTCAAAAGCTTTTTTAGTCTGATGCTTCAATTAATTTTAAACAGACAGTTCAACAAAAGGATACCCAAAACATGTAATTGTATCATTTAAATATTCAATTGTTCTCTCTTAGTAAGATCCCATTTTCAATACAATTGCAGTCTTACCTTGACTTGAATATTAAGTCCATTTGCCTATCCTTCTGGACAAAAATCTCTATTACTTTTTTGTAAAAGTCCTCCTTATCTTCTTGTAGTTTCAAAAGTCTATCATAAATCTAATCTAATCAATAGATTTATGATTCGATAATTATAAAAGTAGGGTAAACATGTGGATATTAACCGGCTGAACAAAACGTGCATTTATCTAACAGGTACGTTTCCCACAGATCTTATTTTGAGCTATTTTCTAAAATCCTATGGAGAAATATCATTGCTTTTAGGTCGAGGGAAGCCATGCGCAGTTTACTTCCGGGTTTTAGGACGCCTCACTGCAGGGCTGCAGTCGGATAGTTTAAAAATCAGCTCCTAAGTTCTAACCCTATCGTCTATTCCTTGACCTCTGAGTGAAACGTCACGGGGTTAAGGGATAGTGGATAGGAGAATTCAAAAGGACTTAGGAGAAGAGACTGCGGTACTTTAGAGAATCCGAATGCACTTTCACTATCCGACGTGTTTATGATGCGCCAGCGGACGTCATTGTGTGCGTCTGCTGCTGTGGGGAAACTATGGAAACCACAGTTTTCTATACAGCGGACTACAACATGGATGTTCAATAAGAACGAGGGACTACTGTAAACTCATCTAGAGACTCTGCACCGTGCTCTGATGCTGCTGCTTTGCTTTATGAACGTGGAGAACAGAGAAACAGATTCTTCAGGACCAAATTTGGAATTGAAATAAAAAAGGAAAGTGAAACTTATGCTCGTCACCCTCTCCCTCCGGTCCACATTAATACAAATTATCCCAATACGTATGATTGTATGAACTAAAGATCTTAAAATCAATACAGATATATTTATTATAAACATTAGTCCTTAACATCTATCACTGTGTACATCACCATTCAAACATCTTTTAAAAGTTGAACAAACCCCACACAGCTCAGTGAAGACTGTGAAATGTTGACTTTATTTGATCATTTCAGTAAAAACTAACGTTCATATTTCTCTTTTTGATTATAATACTGATGAACGTTCAAAACAAAGCACTTTGGCAACTTACCACCTATGTTTTAAAATGCTTAATAAGCACCGTAACTTTCATGATATCATTTCTCCGTCATAATCGGTTGTTTCCGTGAACGGCCGACTGTTGAGTGACGGCAAATGCTGCGGCTGCAAGGCATTGTGGGGCAGCATTTTCGCTTCTCCTGTCGGTTAGGGAGGTCCAGTGGTTCCTAAGCTAAAGGAGGTTATAAAGGAAGTTTGAAACCTCCTTTCCTATCATTCTCATCATTCTAGAGAATTCGAACGGCACTTATCATGGATGCCACTGAGGGACTTCCGGGTCATTTCACTCCGTTAGGAAGGTTCCTAAGCTAAATGGACTATTCGACTTCAGCCCAGCTCTCTCGTCTCCTCTTCACCCACCACACTTTTCGCGGCACACGTACTTACAGCCAATCAGCTCTGAATGATGTGAGATGACGTATGGTGGGGATGGCAGCACTATGCCCCTCTGGTCATTATTTTTTTGCCACACACATTAAATAGGACAATACTCTGAGCATGCGCAGTGTAGTTTTTACAGTCACCATTGACTTAAACAGGGAGAGGGAGGGGCAGGATCGGGTTTTGTCCCACATGGCTCTAAACAGCTCAATAGGCACACTGTAGACACTAATTAGAAGAACACAGACTAAAACAGCAATGTACAGACGAATCAGATGATTAAACATGATCTTAAAATATATTTTATATTTTTATTTATTTTTTGCATTTTTTTGTAATAATTATTTGTAATACTTTCTGCTGACACTAGGTGGGGCTGTGCCCCACCTGCCCCTAATGACCAGTCGCCACTGTAGGTAACAATGGAAAATGTAAGATCTAAGCATGAGCAGTAATGGGTCAAATGATCATAGCTGTGGATGCTTGCATTGAGATGAAAAATAGAAAATGTTTTGGATGAAACAGAATGTCCTAAACTTTGGTGTAATATTTTGGATCGTAAATGTTCATCTATTCAAGTCTTTTGCCGTAGTTTTACAGTGTTTTGCAAACATGTTATGCTCCATTACGAAGAAAAAACGATGTAAATTGTTGGCAGCTCTATTGCCAGTGACCAGCTCTACTACATTTAGAAGAATTCTATAAAAAAGTGTACATTTTGTAATGCATCACTGTCAGACACCACAATCATATACTAACCTCTTTTAATTATGAAGACTTGCACTGCAGATCTTTTGGGGATGTATTTGCTATGCTATGTGAAGAGAGTGCTTGTTGAACAGTGAGTTCCTCATAGCGTGGGTTTACAGCCTGTCCCTGGTCACAAGCATGCTTGAATTAAAGCCACACTTCCATCTGTTTTTGTCTCTCATTGTCTGTCAAATCGTTTTTGATGAAGATCTTGGTGCCTTCCCCCCCTCTCTCCTTTCCTCTTCATTCTTGAATCTGTGCCGCTTAACCACATCTGACCTTGGCCTACTTGCTTATATTTTCCCTTATGATGTACATATTCAACCTCATTTCACAATTGATCTTAATCAGCAGTTGTTCAACTTTAGATTCTGAAACTTAGGGTCATTGTAAAATCCTTTCTCTTGTTTCGCTTGTACAAAGTAAATTGAACTTCACTTTAGATTTGAGGAATGGTTTCTTAAAGGTCCCATGGCCATTTCTACTGATCATAATTCCATTGTTGGACCAATGGGTCCATTTGGGTATGGGCACGTCACAGAACCCAGGAAGCAAACGATGGAAAAAGAGAAATGTCCAACGAGGCGTTCTGGGGCAGCAGACAGGTCTTTCCTGTGTTAGAGTTGTACTCGCTACAGGGTGCACTTTGAGGGTTTTGACTCTGCAGACCGTTTACATGCAGAAAAACCTTCATAACACAAGGGGACGGGTAATAACCTGAAAAGCATGACCTGGGCCCTTTAAGACCATCTAAAACATGTTGTGAGTATTGCAAACTGATTGTAATGTCCTTTAGATCTTTGATGATGTTGCCTGTTCTCTGTGACGGTCACTAAGCATCGTATCATAAAACCAGTGAACCAATACAGACGTGGAATAGATCCTCTGGGAAGCTTTAATGTTCTGTGTGGATGACACTGTGTTGGTTAATAGACGTTAAATGACCTTCATGGTACATTTTGAGTTCATGTTCAATTTTTTATATTTAAATAAAGGAATCTAGGCTTCATAATGGTTCTTGACATTGTGTCTCCCATCATCACACGTCTCTTTGTCGCGGTGGTTCTATTGATTTGCTTAATAATTTCTATTACCTACATTCTCAGATTTTTTAGATGTTCAATGTCATTACTAGATCAGCCAGTTATTATTGTTTTGAAGTACAATTAAAGAAAGCAAGTCGATTAGTCAAGCCCTCAGTATAACGCACTTCAGCCTCCAGGTGGCACCATTTATTCAGTTAACATTGGAAATAATAAAAATGGTAAAAAACTACAATGCAGACCGAGTGGTCGGAGGAAGTCCCTCAGAGTTAAACGTTAAATACATAAACCTGTTGAGATGCAGGGGTTAGGGTTGAGTGTCATAATGTCTTACCGTGGTCCATTAAAGTGAAACATTCAAAGAAATGCAAACTTCAATCAATTGAAACGGAATGCTTTTAATGAAATAAAATAATCATAAAACCAGCTGCAGTTTACAGTTTAAAGCAGTTTCATTATGATCAACATATCAATGAACTGTTTCATGGAGAGTCCTTAGGAGCAGCTTTGAGGCTTTTATCCATCAGTGTCTTCAAACCTGTAGCAACCAGCAGATTTCCAAGTGTGTGTACGTTAAAAACACGAAATATATGTTCCCAAAGTGAAAATTAAAAAGAGTGGCAGAAAAACTTCTTCAACCAAAATAAATCCATCCTGGATTTACCCAACTCATATTTGTGCAGTCGGGCACTTGTCAGATAATCCCACCTCAGCAGGCCTACAAGTCATGTCCAATCCTCTCTGAGTACTCGTCTTATTCGTTAGGCGCTCTTGGCACTGGGGCTTTCATCACTGATTCCATTGGGTTTCACAAGGACTTGTCACGTTTCCTCCAGTGACCTCCGGCCATGCAGCCATTCACAGTGTGTCTGTCTAATCAAAGAGTCAGGTGGTCCACTTACAGAGTGTGTGTGTTCCCCTTACTCATGAAGAGTCACAACCCCACCTGGATCAGTCTTTTGAAGGTAGTGTATGACCTTTTCACATCATCATCTGGGAAGGTATTCCTGTGGAACTCCGCTAAAGTTTCTGCTCTTCAGCGCCTGGTCAACGGTAAGAATAAAGGGGTCAATCATCTGCCTCATATCAGGAGTGAATGGGTCAAAAGAGGGTCTCTGTCCCCCTGAACGTTTGAAGTGTCCGTCCTGGTTGCTCTGGGCGCAGAACAGCCTCTCCTCGGTCATGGAGACGTTTAGAAAGGCTGTGATGAGACGCAGCTGAGGGACCAGAGCCATCTGCAGCTCCTCGTAGTGCACCACCAGCAGGCGGCGGCCAAACCTCAGCCAGCTCAGAGCATGGGACGCCCACCAGGGGGCGTAACTGGAGACAAATTCTGGCCATTCTGTGGGTGAAAGAGAGAGAAGTTAAGGACAGCTAGTCGAGTTTACACTGCCTGCTACCGCTTGACTCAAATCAACTCAAACAGTTCATTTACTCTTTTTAGTTTTCCACTGCAGATAGTAGAATAGATACTAGTGATTCCAGAGTCTGCTGCGACTTCTCTAACATCACACACTGATATTGATAGTGTGCAGCAAAGCTTAAGAGTTATTAGGTTGTGGCTATAGTATATGATATTTATATACACAAACATTTCCCACCTTGGGATCAGTAAAGTACTTCTTATTCTTATCTTATCTTATATATAAATATGCCATCACATATATATAAATATATCTTATATCAGGTTATTTTGAGTAAACACATTTGTCTGCCTGTATGAAGTACCCTCTCTGCACAATTCCCTTCAGCATAGACACCATGTTGTCATTTGGAAGAATTGTTTCAGGGAAGTTAAGAACACGTTCACCAACAGCAGATAACAGAGCAGTTGTCTCAGCGTTGTTTGATTTTGGTTGTCACACAGTCAAAGAGTCAATAAAAGCAAATGGTGTAAGTCAGTGTGCGAAATACCCGTCAATAATCGGGGGGGGTCCCCATCTCCCGTTTATTGCGCAATATACTGGTCGAAGATTTCTCAATATGTTACTACATATTGAGAAATCTTCGACCAGTATATTGAGCAGTGTCGGTAAGGCCTCCTATACAATATTCCATGGATGCAAGCCAAGACAATCAGTAGTCTATAGCAGCGTTTCTCAACCGGGGCGTCTTCAGGGGTGCCGTCAAATAATTCTATATTCTGACGTTCATATGAATGAACGTATACGGGACCGTTAAAGAGCCGTCTGTTTTCGATTCCATGCGAGGAAATGCTTTTGCAAAATAGAAGATATTTGTGAATAAATGTTTTGAATTATGAATACTGGAAGCTTAAAAACATGTTAGTGACCATTGCAAGTGACAAATGAATATTATAATTTCAGACCCCCCTCAAATTTAGCTGTTGAGACTTTCAGGGGGGCTCAGGTGTTAATCAGGGGGGTTGAGCTCCCCCGGACCCCCCCGTATTTCACACACTGGGTAAGTTCTGTAATGTCTGTGACCACTTACGAATGTGCAAAACTAATAGATCCTGGCTTTGGTAGCAATTACATCTCCTGTCAGTGTGTGGCATTTTCTACACATTGAATGGAATAATTTACTTTACTACTGTATGCCATGTTGAACATAGTGTACTGTATAGTATTGTGTATTTAGTGTTTGGCATATTGTAAGTAGGGGACAAGAGTTGTGTTTGTGGTTACAGAGGTCACTGGGTAAACAAAGCGTGATAGCCCAGTGTACAGAGTATTGTACATGCTGTGTGCAGCTGTCTATGTAATGTAGGGCGCAGTGTATGCTGCATTGAACATAGTGTATGTAAAGTGTACATGGTATACACCCTATTGTACTTAATCTAGTGTATGGCAATGTGCACATATTGTAGAATGTACTTACAGTAGTGTGTGCCGTACTTAACAAAGTGTATGACATTGTGTACTTAGTGGATGCCATATTGTACGAGTGTACACTGAAAAAACTGATACATTGACTTTAATGTATTATTTTAAAATAAAAATGTTTACTTAATAGTATTGCTTCCAATTAACCTAATACAGTTATTTGAAATCTGTAATTAATTAAAGTCAACGGTTCAGTTTGTTTCGGTGTATATCCAATTTCATTTTAATTGCGTGAGTTAAGAGAGCTACGATTGCCATCACCTACTTACTGTGATTCCGCATATAATATAGCAGTGGACTGTATTACCTTTGCTTTTCAACTGTACGTCTGTAGCGTGTCCTAAATGTCCGGCACACTTGCGGTTGAACTCAGCCATGAGGGAGCGGTACGGGTTTCGAATCAGCAGGATGGCAGAATCGAACATCTCGATCTCTTTCTGACCGCTCTCGTGGGTCTTCACACTTATGCTGCGGCCACTCTTCCAGTAGTCCTTCTCTCCTTTGAAACCTGGTGCCATGAATACATGAATGAATAATGGTCAGCTGCGAGGCATATTTCAAACGCTCTTTGAACAGTCGGATCCCCACCTCTGTTGTACAGCGTGCCGTCGAAATAGAAGCTGCCAGTGTAGTATCCCGTCACGAGCTCGATCAGGTGTCGCACCCAGGTGTTGCCTGCACCAGGGAAACTAGACAGAGCCACCAGGGAGCTGGATCTCTGAGGCAGAAACATCCTCTCTTTGCACCTGGAGTCTACAAGGAGATGGGTTGTCATTGTTACTCTGCTTAAGCAAGTAGAGCTGCACCAGGTACAACTAATATATCACAAAGTGTGGATGCAGGAAGCACAAAAGGACGCAGAACAAGTCATGTTGCACACATCGTAGCATGGTTGCAAAAGTGAAACATTGGGACAGAGTTGAATTGCGGATCTAAATTTGGGATGTGACACTGCTTTCAAGAGCAATTATTTCCCCAAGGAAACAACACAACATTAATGCAGAGGCCCAGATATCTTAGCTGATATTTTACAGAACATTTCACAGGAGGAAATAGTGTGTGAAACGTTGCTGCTGTGCGTGATCCTTAAAAATGAATGATATGGCAGGAAATGATTACAAGATTCTCCCATCCTCCTTTACCAAATAAGACCCTGCTGCATATCTCACCGAGCACAGGGGTGTGATACACCTGGTAGTGGTCCAGCTCGGGGGCCGCTGTGTGGGTGGAGTTGCTGGTGAGGTTCAGCCCAGTGTCCCCCACACACTGCTGGTTGAGACTGAACAGAGAGGACGTCCATGTACAGAAACAGTGGGGCTTCTTGAACACAGCCAACGGGAGCTCCTGCAAACAAAAAACTCAACATGTATTCATTTTGCTCTAACTACTTGCATTTATGTGTCAGCTAAGTTCAGTAGTGACGTCTGCATCACTTCATCATCCGTGTTGATGATCTTATTCTCATTATTCCGGTAACAGAAGGTGAAAATGCACTATGGCACTATGCACAAACGCACATCCACACACACCGCATTGTGGGTAATAATCTGAATGAAGTCACCACCTGATGATACAGTATCAATCCCACAGGAAGTGCCAGATGTTGAAACAAATGTCCTTGTGGCCAAACGGTGGTATTACAGTGTCGGTAAGTCCGTGATGTCGTTTGGGCCCAAAAATGCTTTTCCCCATTGACTAAGATTGGGAAAGTGACGTCTGTAAATCAGCGTTTAATATTTTTGAGGGACATCAACGTCACAATTCACTTGAAACACTTGAAGAGCTCATTTTTAATTCGTTAAACATTGAGCTAAATCCAAATCCAGTGTTATTTTCCCTCTCGATTTATTTGACTTTATTTATTAGATTTGATTGGAGGAAGCGTTCAAGGAAAACACAAGTGTGCATACTCTATGGTGGCGAAGTCCATAGGGACTTGGCTTGGCAACTGGAAGGTTACCAGTTCAAGTCCCGGAAAGACCAAGTGCTACCGAGGTGTCCCTGAGCAAGGCACCGTTCCCCACACTGCTCCCCGGGCGCCGTACATAATGGCAGCCCACTGCTCCTAACACTAGGATGGGTCACATGCAGAGAAACCGTTTCGTTACATGGTACCTGTACTACGTAATGACAATAAGTTCAATCTATCTATCATATGAGTGAACAGGGCTCCAATGCTGTACCCTCTTTATTCATGCGTGGATACATCTATTAGCCATTCCTGTTTTCACATTCATTTCAGAGGAGACACAGCTGCTTCCAGAAAGATCTCAGAGCTGAATCCAGACTATCTACTTCTCATTAGAGGCCCATTAAACCGTTCATATTCAGCCAAACCAGGGAGTGTGCCAGAGATCTCCAGGGAGCCGAGGCAGCTCTCTGATCTGTGAGTCTGCCGTACTACAGGAGGAGAAACTGGAACACTACAGGAAGATCTGTGCAACAAACTGTTCTTTTAGAGGACTGATACAAACCTTGTCGGTGCAGGTCTCCACGCAGGACTGAGTGGTCAGGTTGGGCTGGAAGGAGGACACGGGGAAGGTGCTGATGGTGCTGTTCGGCAACTTGAAGCAGCCGCGGTGGTGCACGTTTTTGACTGGAACAGACAACATTATAAGATGGTGGAACACTTAACAGGATAACATACACTTAGATTCAACTACAGGGTTGACTATTGTGAATTCTTTTGAAAATAGATTTATATAAGGGCTGAATTTAAATAATCCTTTCCAAAGTGTTCCTGCCCTAATTACATTTGCACACTTAACTGAATCTGGTGTGTAATAGATTCAGCTGCAAATCTCCAGAGACACTGAAGCCTCCGATCATGAATATTGATCATGTATATGGTATGAAGCCTTTATAATGAATTTGACCTTGCCAACATCAATTATGTGGTGCATAGCTAAAAGAAGAAAAGAGTTCTGAAAGAGAATGTATAATCAGTGTTGTCTTATTTTCCACATAGCTATTAATATGTTGTGTTTGGATTATCAAGGCCAATACACAACTCTGGAGATGTTTTTCTTTATCTGTTGTTTTGAAGGACATGAACAGTAGATTGAGTCATCACAGCTATCCGTGACATGCCACATGCAAACAATGTGAAACTCTGGCTAAAGACTCCACATAGGCAATGTTCGTATACAGATCTTAGCAATCAAGAATGAAGTTACTCGTCATGCACAAAAGCACCTAAACCATGGAGTGGCCCTGCAGCCACGCAAAGAGCCCCATCACTCAACTCCAGCATCAGACATAGAGCTGGGGTAAGGCTTTAAGAGGATTCATTCATATTGAGGACGAATATTTCAGTAAGAGTTGCAATGTTTGCAATGAAAGTAATTTCCTAAAACTCTGTGTAGGCTTTTCCGAGAAATTAGACTCAAATATGAATTAGTCGTCCATTTGTTGTTGACTATTTTCAGCCACGGATGAACACACATTTAGTGATGTAGGGCAGTGGCTGCTCATCGATAGATCTTTAATTTGTCATTGCACAGGTACAACGACATTACAACGAACTCAAGGTGCCAACACGCAACAACAAGACAATATAATAACAACCGACCTTCCTACTAAGATATAATTATATCAGTTGATATACATTATTTCTCATCATTCACATTACGCTGAAAATAATTAGTATTTGTGTGTACATGTATATATATATATGTGTGTGTGTGTGTGTGTGTGTGTGTGTGTGTGTGTGTGTGTGTGTGTGTGTGTGTGTGTGTGTGTGTGTGTGTGTGTGTGTGTGTGTGTGTGTGTGTGTGTGTGTGTGTGTGTGTGTGTGTGTGTGTGTGTGTGTGTGGGTGAGGAAAGAATAATATGGAGAGAGGAAAAAAAGGGAGGAAAGGAAGTCTGTGTGTACTTTTGTGTGTTTTTTGTTTGCGTTTTGTGCGTTTAATTTAAATCTATTTTAAAAGTGTTTTTTTTAATGGGGTTTGCAATAAAAAAAGATTTGTTTTTGAATTAGTCAAATAATTACAAAATGCATAATAGAATAAAAAACTAGACAGCACCCCTTGTGATTACCAACCAGGGTGTGTGTGTGTGTGTGTGTGTGTGTGTGTGTGTGTGTGTGTGTGTGTGTGTGTGTGTGTGTGTGTGTGTGTGTGTGTGTGTGTGTGTGTGTGTGTTTTGGGGAGGGGGGGGCAGTTCAATGACCCAGAGATGATCTCTATTTCAACACTGTTTTAGGCCAGACATTGTTGTACATGTGTTTGAGAAGCGCATCATTCCTACGGACATAGCCTTCTGTGTACACACTAGTAGGTTTAAGGATTTCAGTGTATAGACTGGTCGTCCCCCTGCTGTCAGCAGCTCTCACAGAGCCGGCTGTACACAGAATAAAGAGCGAGCTGCTGTCTCTGAGGGACGGTGACTCACACTTCCTGTGACCTGGCAGCTGCTCCTCCACCTTGTAAATGGAGAGTCGGCCCACACCTCCACAGGGAGACCCCCTCTCCCCCCGACACACCAGACTACAGTCCTCCTCCGCAGCCCGTGAGCTACTGATCCGGTTCCCACAGTGGCACTCAGCTCCGTACTCCAGACCTGCAAACTGGTACCCACTAACACACACACACACACACACACACACACACACACACACACACACACACACACACACACACACACACACACACACACACACACACACACACACACACACACACACACACACACACACACACACACACACACACACACACACACACACACACACACGGTAGATTCAGATAGTGCTATAGCTGAGGGCAATGCACAACCTCAAGCCTCTGCCCTCAGGCTGAGCCCTCTCATGTGACGTTGCTTACATTTTAAACGTATCATTGTAATTCCCCAGCATTGAATCCACAGTGTTTCTGCCCCCTGTGGTATTTGTCACTGCTTCTCCTTCTGCACTCATCCGCCAGTGCTGCCGTCTCCGTCTGAACTGCGCTCACCTCTGAGCTGCACTTTACATATCAAGGCTGCCGTGACTCACCCTCTCTTTTCTTCCTCCCACTCGGGAGAGGCATAGCGCTCATCGAAATTGACCTTTTCACATACGTTTTTTGAAGCGTCCTCATAAATTGCCTTGACTTTTTACTTTTACTCATCGAGATAATTGGCCCACTCAGGTAACGAGCACAACTGCTTTCTGTGTGAATAGGGCATTGGGGGGGGGGGGGGGCTTGAGACGTGAGTCCAGACTCAGTGTGACTGCTTCCATCTGTCCTCCGCTCCTCTGTGAAACAGAGCTTCTGTGGTGGAAAGTAAGTACATTTACTCAAGTGCTGTACTGAAGTACAGATTTAAGGTACTCGGGTATTTTCATTTTATACAACTTTATTATTCTACTCCGCTACTTTTTGGAATCCCAATGTTGTAATGTTTACTCCACTACACTTATTTTACATTTGTATTGACTCGTTACTTTATCAATTAAGATTTTAGCAAACAATACTTGGGAAAAACTTTTGAAATATAATTATTTTATATTAAAGCATCCAACTTAAGCAACTACAACCACGGGTACTAATACTTTAATTATATTTTCCTAATCGTACTTAAATACTTTTACTTAGGTTCCATTCTCGATGCACTACTTTTACTTGAAATGTTGTATTTTTAAAGTGTGGTACACTGAAAACCTGAAATGTTGACTTTAATTAAATGTATTATGTCAATTGCTTTAACTTAACTGTATCAGGTTAGTTGAAAGCAATTATATTAAGTTTAAATTAAAAAAGATTAGGTTCAACTTAATATTACTGCTTTCAACTAACCTGATACAGTGATGTGAAATCTGTTGACATAACACATTTCATTAAAGTCAGCGGTTCAGTTTTTTCAGTGTATTAGTGCTTTTACTTTTTCCACAACAGCTGCTATGATATAAGAGGAATAAGTCAAGTGGGTCATTCCCTGAGCTGCTCAAACATTCCACCTTTCTCTGCATGTTTCCTCAGCTCTCGGTCATTTAGAAGATTCACCAGAGACGCACATATCTGATGTTTCCACAAACTGCTCATTCAGCTCTAACACATGCGTACCTCCCCCCTTTCCTTCTTCTGCAATAGATCAAGTCTTCTGTCCTAGCCTGCTCTTCACCACAACCCGCCCCCCCCCTCATCTTTTACTGTCATCCAGCCACCTGCCTCTCCGCTGGCTCCACACACAGGAGGCATTCATGGAGGAGACTGAGACCCGAAGCGTTTACTCAAACAGCAGGCCTTCTGTGGTCCTTCACATGAACGCATTACCTTTCCGAGCAGGTGTCCTGACACAGAGAACTGGTCATTTTGCGCAGGTCATAAAGCATGGTCCCCCCCAGGGCTCGATCGCTGGCGTTGTGAAGAAAGCATCCGATGTAGGTCCCTGTGTGTGAGAGAAAACCATCGAGTGTGAAGTTCCCTGTACCGTGTTCTCACAATGACAAGGGTCAACTTGAGAAGCGTGTTTCTGTTACAAGAGGCATTGTGTTCTGAAATGATCCCTCAGTACATTCATTAGTAGGTTAACATAAAATGTATGGACGACATTTTTCTTATTTTAAACATTTGCGATAAAGAAAGTACACATTTGAGGGAATTCCTTATAATAATTATAAAAATTCTACATCTCCATGTTTGCATATCACTGCTTTGTAATCAGCTTCAATTCAACTCTAAATATTATTTTGTTCAGCTTTGTTTCGTTTTTTGTGTCTTGACTTTCCTATACTTGGGTTTGTACCTGTTCTGAGCAAAGTGCATCTTTTAAGACGATAAATTAAAATATTACAAAAGAATAATTGCCTAGTTATTATTATTTATTACACACCAAATTGTATTGCGAGCCACAATAACCAACTTATTTATAACATGACTAAGCCTTTTTTGTTACCAATCAATGTCAATGATTTGTATGTTGATGTTTCTGGGAGAGTGTTTTACTTGCACTAGAATACAAATGGTTCCTGTGGAAAGAAAAATAAAACACATAATAGGCGACGATAAACTATGATGTGCTGACAAGATTACGGCCCCATATGAAATGTCACCCATACAGTCTTTGATGTTATCCTTGTCTTTTCACACTGCTACATAAACTCAGCTGGCACATAAAAGTATGTTTTATAAATATCCCTTGAGTGGAGGGTAGTGCATGCACTTCTTTCTTGGTTGCAGATGAATTTACATCTCGTCCCTCGGGTCGGAGGACATGATATTTTTAGGTTTCATGCCAGAGGATTTTGTCGTTGAGTGCATGTTGTGCCCAGACAGGTGAAAGATTCTTTTGGCAATTTCCCAATGTCTGCTTTTAGGTTTATTTCCCAAACCTTTGAATGCATTTGCATTCATTGATGTTTTATAGCAGGCTTCAAGGTCATTGAGGATTCAGCCTTCTATGTCTCCTATTAGCATCAACATGAACTGATGCCAACTGGACCAAGAGGATTGTAAAGGGTTGGAGGAGACGCAGCAAGGTGCACCGACACGATGGACCATGAACCATGAAATCTCTGGCAGGCCGAGCATCAGCATATCGAATTTGTGATTCAATCAGTCTGCACAGTCCTCTGAAGCTGCCCTTGTTGTTCGGAGACAAACACTGGAGGACACAGCAGCTGGAAGGCACTGAGAGGTCTGTGGCAGGAAGCTTCTCAGCAGGCATCACCAAGGTGAGCCCCCCCTCAACTTCTCCGCCCAGCGGGGCAGGTCATTGCTTTAATCAAAGTGAAGGAGAAGCTCCAGGCGCCGGCCGCTGAGGGTTAATGGAGGGACACTGCCCAGAGTCCCAGACATGATGGGAATGGCTGCACTTAGACCTGACACTGTGTCACTTTCTCAAACACTGAGACGGATGGCTGTGGAGCTGACTCCAGCTAAGGACCAGTAGCATGTGCACTGTGTGTGTGCAAGGGGACTGGACAGGGTTAACTGTCTCACTGCTGATCTCAAGTATCCTTACAGTGAGCGGAACACATGCAGGCTGACCCAAGCAGGGGTCAGGGATAATCACCTACAACTAAAATAAGACAACATGTTAGGTGAAAATCTAAATGTCTGTTTCTAAAACATTTTATTTTTGATACATAAAGTTCTATTCACATCTTTAATCTTTAACTGAATTCTAGCATATCTTTAGGAACTGTATATAAAAGTTGAGATTTCATTATTTAAATAAATAAAAACATGGGCAGGATTGTTTTTCAGCCCTGTGTCGTGTCTGCAGATATATTACCAACAGCTAAAACAACATGACCAATTAGCTAGGGTAACATTCATGGAGCTTTCCCTTTATCACTAAGTGTCGCAACATTCAGAGGGACCTCTGTTATTACTGAATCAAAGCTGAAACAATTAAATGAGGGGAAATGTGGAGGGGAATTCCCCGTGCTAGAACCAAATCACCTGCACTTACTGCATCTCTGCAGAGGAAAAAACGACTATAACAAATTAAAAAAGTGGGGCTT
This sequence comes from Pseudochaenichthys georgianus, assembly GCF_902827115.2. Classification (NCBI taxonomy): domain Eukaryota; kingdom Metazoa; phylum Chordata; class Actinopteri; order Perciformes; family Channichthyidae; genus Pseudochaenichthys; species Pseudochaenichthys georgianus. The sequence goes on along the minus strand of NC_047516.1, from coordinate 33,567,078 downwards.
CTTTTGTGCAACCACTTCTTAGTGCTGATGCCTCTGCACTTCTCTGGGCATGTAATATGTACTTTACATATCAAGGGCCGGGGGCAGGAAACATCTCAAGAGCCATCACCAAGGTGAGCCCCCCCTCAACGCCTCCGCCCAGCGGGCAGGTCATTGCTTTGATCAAAGTGAAGGAGAAGCTCCAGCCGTCGGCCGCTGAGGGTTGATGGAGGGAAGCTGCCCAGAGTCCCAGACATGATGGGAATGACTGCACTTAGACCTGACACTGTGTGTCTCTCCTGAACACTGAGACTGATGGCTGTGGAGCTGCCTCTTCTCCACAGGAGTAGATGGAGAAGGCTAATGACAAGTAGCATGTGCACTGTGTGTGTCCCTTAAAGGCGGCTGGAGAAGGTTAACAGTCTGAAACAAACCTTACATTGAGCTCTACACATGATAGGCTGGGTGACAGAGAGGATCATCTCTGTTATACTTGTATTACAAAATATACAACATATTGAACATGTAAATGTCTGTTACCCTACCCTAACCTATATTATTTTGTATAGATAATGTTGTATCCACATCTTTAAAATGTAACTGAATTATACCATATGTTTTGAGGAAAATAATTAATTAAAAATTGAGATTAAATGATTTTGTAAAAATAAAAACATGGGCATGATTTTTCAGCCCTAATTAGTGTCTACAGGTATTCTCTTAAAGGTCCCCTATTATACTGCTTTTCATTAATATTATAAAACATGTCTCTGATTGATCATTGCAGCATCCCATAATCCCCTCTGTTTCAGCCCTGTTTCCAAAGTGCTGATTCTCTGTCTGTTACTTTAGATCAGGGATGGGCAAATGGCGGCCCGCACCTACTCTTTTTGCGGCCCTCAGATTAAAGGTGGGGTAGGTACGTTTCAGAAACCGGCTCGAGTGCACTAACATTTGAAAGTACACACCCGAAAAGAATCCGCCCCTTCCTTCAGACTTCCTTACAGAGCACCTCCTCCAACACACATGAACGCGCACATGACGTCAGCAGACTGGTGAAAGTGGCCGCCTGTTGCTGGCGAGTCATTGAAGTACTGCTGCAATGCACGCCCAATGAGGGCACGCCCAATGACGGCACGCCCAATGAGGGCACGCCCAATGAGGGCACGCCCAATGACGGCACGCCCAATGAGGGCACGCCCAATGACGGCACACCCAATGACGGCACACCCAATGACGGCACGCCCAATGAGGGCACGCCCAATGACGGCACACCCAATGACGGCACACCCAATGACGGCACGCCCAATGAGGGCACGAGATACATTTGTGCGTGCATGAGATGGAAGGCTGACAGACAGGGCGGCAATCCAATCCGTTTAGGGATTGGTTGTACTTTTTACAGTACTACGGCTTCCACAGATGACATTTTTTTATGGATTTTTTGTCAAAGCACTTCACATATTCATTGCTATCGGGATGTTAAGAGCATTCCATGGAATATAACAACAAGTGTATCGCAAGCCGGTTTCGGAAACTTACCTACCCCACCTTTAATTTATAAACAACGTAATTAATAATAAAAAAATATATATATATTTTTTTACTTGTAGTACTGATACCGTCCAATAGACTCCTAGTTACGTAGCGAGCTGCGTAGATGATTTCAAATACTGCGAAATAATCTGTGACGCGTTTGTGCGTATTGTGTTTGTTTCCCGGGGAAACCCTCACAAGAAACACCGGCTGTTGTTAAGCCTGCTGTGACGTTAAGTTGCCTCTTGTAATTATGCCTTTACAAGCTTACAAGTTGTATTTATCATCTGAATTTGGCGAAACAAGTTTAATATTCTTAAAACCAAGACAATCAGATGAAAACAAACTGTCACAGACCCTGCCGTGTTATCTATGATTACTATACGCTTTTCATTCATAATTTCAGCGGGAGGGAGGGGGGCGGCGCTGAGGAACAGCAGAGTGCGGGTTGACGGGTGTCTGTGTGGACATTCCCCTTATTGTGGAATAAGGGGAATGCAGAGACTGGCTACAAGTGTCTTAGGTTCAAGTTAGACAACTAATGTCTGGGTTAGTGTTCATGACTTCATGTATGTCATCTCATGGTTAATCTCAATACACACACATTTTCCGTGCTTTCCAACAGTTTAAAATAGTTGTATTCCACTGTTTAATAACCTGTTCAATACAAATATGCCACTTGCAAAAATGAAATAACATTTCTGTGAACTGATATTTGTTTAGTGGCTTATTAGAGGATGTTCCCTTTGATTTGATCAGGACAAAAAGTGAGAGGATCTTTTTTCCTGAAACGTTCAGGGTCTCTTTACACAGAGGGGACACATGTTGACATGAACAAGTGGATTTTGCACTATAGGTGACCTTTGAGGTTGCTAAGCCCTAAATCCATAACCAATAAGCTACGATGACATGTATTTAGCCAATAGCATTATCACTCTCTGTTGCCATGTTCAGAGGGACCTCTGTTATTACTGAATCAAACCTGAAACCATAAAATGAGGGGAAATGTGGAGGGGAATTCCCCGTGGAAACTACGCCTGTATCTAAAACCCAATCACCTGCACTTCCCGACGACCTAAAACTCTGCAGAGAAAAGAACGAGCATAACAAAATAAAAAGTGCGGCTTCTACTGAGCACCCCCTGTAATATGTCTCCTTCTGATTCCTGTCACATCTCGGGCATGTAATATGTGCTTTACATGCCAAGGAAATTGTGACTCATCCCTGCGAGGCACAACGTTTCCAGCAGCAGACACAAAGACTGGCCCGCGTCTCATGTATATATAAAATGTTTGAAAAGGAATTGTTAAGCCCATGGATCTATGAATATATTACAATACATTGGCACACCTTTCCATCTGGCTGTGTTGTAACGGCAAAATACAGTTTGAAAGCTGACTACATTGAATAAAGATTGATTTGAATAAAACAGGGAAGCTGGGTAATTTATTTCCGTTTCATGGGAAATACTTTTCAAAAGGAACCTTTACCAGATGGCTGTAACTGAAACTGATCTCCTTCCTGCCTCCATCATGTATACTGTATATAGCAGTGGTGTAAAGTAACACATACATTTACTCAGGTACTGTATTTAAGTACACTTTTGCGGTACTTGTACTTTACTTGAGTATTTCAATTGTTTGCTATACTTTGTACTTCTACTCCACTACAATTCAGAGGTAAATCGTATACTTCTACTCCACTACATGTATTTAGTACCTTTAGTTACTTTACAGATCTGGATTAATGATGTGAAATATAATCAACACTTAGATCTGACTTTAGTTCCACCTGGAGTCCACTCACAAGCTACCCCGCAGTCTACAAAGTCACTGAGTACTTCCTCCACCTCTGCCTTCTTGGTGACTGAGTGAGGGGCCTTGCATTGTGTGTAGAAGAACAATGGTTAGGGCTTAGTCAGTGCAGGAAATGACTAATATCAAGGTTTTATTAAGATTACTAATGAGAAATACTAATGTATGATCAAAAAGAAACACGTGCCTGTTTTTCCTTCTCTTTTTGAAGAGGAGTCGTGAGCAAGACCCCTTGTGGGGGAAACCTCTGAAGCAATAGGAGTCAGGAGTCAGAGACACGAGGAGAGCTGGAGCTCTGATGGCAAACACTGACGGTTTATTTGGAGCTTCGGCCGGAGACATGTCACGGGCCACGAGTTGACGACACGGTTGAGATGCCACAATCAATTCTGAAGAACTCTACCCCAGACCCGCGTGTTTAGCTAGTTCAGAGAGAATAATCACCATTGTGCAAATAAGATAGAATGATAACACCTCTCCCAGCTGACGCCAGCAGGCAGGAGCAGGGAGACGGAGCACTGAGAGCAGCAGCCCAGGCTACAGGTGCCTCTACTCAGTCAGGACAGTTTGAACTGATACACTGGGGCAACGTTATGGGCCTTGGGAGTGATGTGCCCAACACCCTCATCAACACGATCTGAAGCACCAACAAGTACAATGTCACATACATGTATAATGCCCCTCTTCTAACTGTTCTGAGATCAGGGTTATCTCTGCGATGCTGTTGGGAGAGAGCTCCAGGCCACCTGAGCTCAACAAGTACATCACAAAATAGAAGAGAGAGTTGCTTATTTGCTTCTTCATATATTATTCACCAGGAAACACCAGGAAACACATCTTCATCAGGAACTAGGGCTGTCAGTCCATTACAATAGTTAATCGCGATTAATCGCAAATTAATCGCACATTTTTCATCTGTTCTAAATGTACCTGAGAGGAATATTTTTCAAGTTTGTAATACTCTTATCAACATATGAGCGGACAAATATGCTTTATGCTAATGTTTATTATCATTTGAACAATGACAAATATTATATATATATATTATATAAACACAACAACCTGAACATTACAAATATTCGCCTCAATTCAACCTGGAACCTCTCTCATACAATACAAATGGTGTGTGTGTGTGTGTGTGTGTGTGTGTGTGTGTGTGTGTGTGTGTGTGTGTGTGTGTGTGTGTGTGTGTGTGTGTGTGTGTGTGTGTGTGTGTGTGTGTGTGTGTGTGTGTGTGTGTGTGTGTGTGTGTGTGTGATGTATCGTTGGAGCTATGTGCAACTCAAGGCATATGCTCGAACGGGAGCTGCCTGGACGCTGCGATCATGTCGCACTATCCGTGCTGAGTGTGCTGACTGTTCGTACAATGTCCCTCTGTCTGGCTTCCTGCATCAAGTCAAGTGCTCGGCGCAGTTGTGGCGAAATGTCGCTCCTCGCTCCACTCCTTATGTCCGTTAGCGCAGCTAGCTAGCACCAGATGCTAACAACAACAATGCACGTAAGGTCTCTCCCTCGCTCGCTCGGGCCACACACACACACCCTCCCGGTCCTCCCGATGGCCAGTCGGTGCCTGCCGGTGAGCGTGGAAGTGTGGTCTGCCACAAGCGGGCGGCAGGAGCGGGGCTGTCAGCATCATCAGCTTGTAGAATGTATTTTAAACTCGATGCGCTCTGAAACTACGGGGCGGCCGAGGACAAAAAATACACATGCGTTAATCGCGTTAAAATAATTAGTGGCGTTAATTTTTGTTATTAACGCGTTCACTTGACAGCCCTATCAGGAACATATCTTTATTCTCACATATCCTCTTCCCCCGCTGTATTTCAGAAAGCAGGGTCGTGTTGAAGAGGCCCTATAATGCTTCTTTAGGGTTTCCTCTTTGTGTGTTATATAGGTGCATGTGCATGTGAATGGTGTTCTCTCCCACACACTCCCCCCAGCCTGAAACTCCTCCATTGGACTCCTTTGTTTACTTATGTATCATAGTGACATCACTAAGTAACACTCACTCATATATTTGCTAGCACTCCAACACATTGTACGTGATTGGCTAAGGGGCGGGACATCTCTAAGCGGTTGACCAATCCCAACAGAGCCGGCCAGCTAACCAATCGGAGCAGACTGGGCTCTGGTTTCAGACAGAGGGTGAAAAGAGGTGCTGCAGCACAGGCAGTGTGAGGGAAATGAAGAGCTTTTTGAACATGGAGACATGTCACAGTGGAGACACTAAATACTGATATAAGCTAACTATGTCCTCGTTAAGGCTTAACGCTAATAGAGGTACACAACCGTGACTACAGATACAAGATCAGTTGAGATCGGCAAATCACATGAGATGTTGTAGGCGGAGCTAAACACAACCCCTGTCTGTCAGGTTACATACCAGCAGATATCAGACGAGCCTGAGACTTAGATGACCACCAAAGGAACTGATGGTTAAAGCACGCGAGTGGTCATCTTGTTAAAAGTAGTATTCAGTGGACTTTCACTTTACAATTGTTCTCTCAACTCAATGTGTTGACCCTGTCTATCTCTGCTAACGGTTACATGTGTTGAAAGAGAAACATCTGTTAGGTCAGTGTTGTGATGGAAATTATTTTGAAGGCATTGATTGGAAACAAAAATGAAGATACTGCAACACTGGAGGTTTGATTCCAAGTCATTACAGAACCCTTATAATATGTGTGCACACCACCCTGAGTTCTGCCAAGTCTCATGGCTTTCACTGACTCTTAGGACTTAGGATCTGCCTGTGGTCAAAACATGTTTATCCTCCAAAAGCAGAGGCGCCATCTCAAGATTAAGATGGACGTCAAGGCTTTTCCTGTGTGACCTACTTGAAATAAGCATTTCATAAACATGAAAAGGACATTACCATCAAAACATGCATCGTTGTGTTGAATACATGAATGAATATACCTTTATGTCTGCTGTGCAGAGGGGCCCTCTGCTCCGGGCTCTCCGGCAGCAGAGAGTGGAACCAGCGCCGATGCAAGTGTTGGACCCCCAGGCGCTGGGACGCAGGCCAGTGTCTGCTGGCCTTGGCCCCCCCTCCAGACTGGGGCTGAACGGAGGCCCATCTGGAGCGCGTCCTCACGCCCAGGCCAGCGGGCCTGAGGGCGGTGGGGGGGGCCGCGAGGGACAGCAGAGGCGGCAGGCTGGCCAGGTTGGGCTGTGTGACTCTGATGCTGGAGCGCTGCAGGAGCAGGATGCTGCCCGCCATCAGGTAGGCGATGCCAAGGCCGAGCAGCAGCATCTGAGCACGCTTCAACAGGCAGTACAGTCTGCAGGGGGGTGCCAACATCCTGCTCTCACCTCAGTGGAAGGCCATGTCATGGATTAGGAGTGAGGAGATCTACTTCATACTCTTGGAAAGGCCTGCAGCATCTGGTGAAGTAATGGTGAGCTGGCTCTGCAGTGTCCAAACAGCAGCAGCGGAACAATGGATGTGTCACAACAGAGAGGGATTTAATATCCAAGGCCGTGTTCACCGACTCCAGGGTGCTCCTCGGGGAGACGCTGAGGCACACAGAAAGAAAATGCATTGCGGATTAAATTCACAGTGGATGTGAACATAGGCTTGTGTTTCTATCGTGCAGCAGCTTGCACCATGCCCACGCTGTCCGCTGCTGTATCGCTTCATCCCTGCCACTTCGTTCATTTAGACCGCTTAACTTATGTTCTGCATCTCCTGTAAATCCTGTGTTCTGAGTGTTGCCTTGCATTCCACATTCCCCTTTAACTCCAATCCAACTGTATTTATACAGCACTTTAAAACCTTCAGACCAAAGTGCTGTACGGAGAGATAAGCTCACACAACATCATATAAATACATCTAAAATACAAAATACAAACACAAAACAAACCAGAATAAACGTAATAATTAAAAAATAAAATAAAAACAATAGACCACTGAAAGCAAATAAAAGCAACAATCTACTTGTTTCCGAATGCTAGGGAGAAGGGTGAGACCAATTGACTAATACTGCTTCAAACGGAATCCACTTTTCAATACAGGGGTTTCCTTCAGCCCCAGCTCAGTGAGTCAGATATGTGTTCTTACATCCCAGTCATCCCAGTCATCCCAGTCATCCCAGTGAAATGACATAATGTGGTGAAACACCGTCAGGAGAGCGCATTATGGACATTATGCAGACAATCTGTGGAAAGATTAATAAGTGATTAAAGAAAAACATGATAGATGTGTTGGCAGTGTTTCATGAAGCCTGAAGAGGGGGGGGGGCACCCCGCCTCCTCTGTCACCATGGTCTCCTGGAAGCCCCCCCCCCCCAAAGGTTCCCATGTGACACAATCTATTCTTCTCAATGGTGATATCCATCTATCATCCCGGTGAGTCGGTGTTCGTCACACAGCGTCATGCCCTTCAGCTCCACTTCTCCTCTCAGGCCTCTCGTCTTCAGTCCCCAACTGTACCCCCCCCCCCCCCCCCCCCCACCACCACCACCGTCCACCGCCAAAAAAGTAGGGGTGCGGTAGTGCTTCCGAGGATAGAAGCAACAGTTTGCACAATGACTCTCTGATCAAGCCCGAGTGCCCAAATTATGCTAAACTCCAGGTTTTGTTCGCTCAACGATCCTGTTTGGATGCGGTGATGAAAGAGAAATCAATAAGCTGCGAGAGTAAAACGAATCACCTATTTAAACATCCGAGGTCTTCCATCTTAAAAAAACCCTCACTGTGTTTCCACCATATAGAAGCTGTTTAAACATGCAGCTTACCTTCAGCCGTGCTGCGGGAGGTTTGGCATCATTCCTGCGTCGATCGCGGATCAGTTTATGCCGTTACGATGGCTGTTTTCCCCGCTTCGTTTCCAGTGAAGGTCTCTCGAGCATTTCCCATAGCTGGTGTTATATAAGCTCTCTCTCTCTCTCTCTCTCTCTCTCTCTCTCTCTCTCTCTCTCTCTCTCTCTCTCTCTCTCTCTCTCTCTCTCTCTCTGCCAGCCACTACTGCTCTGGAAGGGATATAAAGCAGGCAGAATGTGTGTGTGGCGAGAGAGGGGCAGGATGGGAAGTCAGTCTCATTTGCATTGGTGATCTCAACGCGTCACAGCTCCTCTGCTGAGCAAAGGGAAGAGTCGTGTCCAGCAAGCCCATACTAAACAGCGGCTTCACTATACTATACTAACGACACACGGCTTTATATGCATCGTGTCGCCATGCAACCCCCCCGCCCGCCCCGCAACACCACGATGTTGCACTTCAGAAATACCCGAGCAGCATGCAAACTGCCACCACATTTGTCTCGGGGTAAGGGAAGCACACGTTATTATCCTGCAGCAGACACGTTGGAGATCCAGAGCTCTCCAGCCATGTGTCTCATTGGCCGATGTATTGTCCTCCTCATATAGAGTTGTGTACTGGATTCAGCTCTGCTCTGCACATCGGTCCAAATACTGAATGTTTGGAATTCGCCATGAGTCATGAATAATGCATCAGTCCACCGACGTCCCAGCGTTTCAGCACCACGAACAGCGCCACATCTGCGCGCGCCTGCAATCAACAAGAGGGCGCAACGGCACATAACAAAGCGCTGCGTCATCGATAATTACAGCATTCACATACTGTCGGCCGCCTACATATACCCCTTTACGCAAGTGCAATACTTACAGACATCATTTCACTTTACTTGAGAATTCCCATGTTATACTTCTACTCCACATTTCATTGGCAATTATTGTAGCCTATACTTTATACTCGATTACATTCATTTACACTCATAGTTACTTACTTTTGACATATAAAAACATGTGATATGCTGATATGATGCAGTGCTGTACTATATCATACAAACATACAAACCAGTATTTTTAAAAGTATCTAAAATTGGCCTCACATTGACAAATACATGTAATGGCCCGATATTGATTAAAATATAGGATAATATGACATATGAAAATATAATATTCTGAAAAGAGTCATTCTGCATACAGTATAGAGTACTTTTACTTTTGATACTGTTACTATATTTAGATGATTATATTTATGTTCGTTTACAAAAGTATTATTTTGCATTCAGAACTTTTACTTGTGTAATTGGCTTCAATATGTTAGGAACCTGAGAATGACAAGAGAGGAACACTTAATTCACTTGTACTTTCGATAAAAACAAGAAGTGAATATTAAAATGAGCAACCTAATGCAATATCAATCAATCAATCAATCAATCAATCAATCAATCAATCAATCAATCAATCAATCAATCAATCAATCAATCAATGTTTATTTATATAGCCCAATATCACAAATGTTACATTTGTCTCAGTGGTCTTCACAGTGTGTACAGAATATCAGTATGACAATACGACACCCTCTGTCCTTAGACCCTCTGTCCTTAGACCCTCTGTCCTTAGACCCTCACATCGTACAAGGAAAAACTTCCGAAGAAAACCCAGTTTAAAGGGAAAAATGGGAGAAACCTCAGGGAGAGCAACAGAGGAGGGATCCCTCTCCCAGGACGGACAGACGTGCAATAGATGCCGTGTGTAAATTGAAAAGATAATACATTTGCAACATAGGTAGTCCAAATGTTTGGAAATGCATGTGTGTATAATAGGAAGATGAATCCACGAGGATATCCATCCAGGACCGATGATCCAGGACCACAGCCACGACTCAAGATCCAGGGCTCGCGATGCAGGACACAGGACCGCAGGATCCTCCATGACTCCGGATCCCGGCGTATATAGACACCAAAAAGAAAGAAATGTGGGGAAGCTGGGTTCATCGGAACATGAGAGTACACAGGTATAGACAGAGAGAAGGAAGAAGTAAGATGTCCCCCGACAAACTAAGCCTATATCAGCAAAACTAGGGGCTGAATCTAATCAGCCCTAACTATAAGCTTTATCAAAAAGGAAGGTCTTAAGCACACTCTTAAAAACGAATAGCTGTTAAAATAACATCATCCTGTGTATCTTTCAGGATATCTTCTAGTTCCACTGTCCTTGAATTTCTGTATAGATTCAAGATAGAAAGGTGTGTTGTCCAAACAGCAGAAAACCAAGGATCCTCCAACAATTCAACATGCAGTATGTACTGTAGTACTCAGACATACAAATGAATCAAATAGTGCAAGAAGAAATAAAATAGCACAGGGACATTAAGACGCAATAATAAAATACAGGAATAAGTCAAATATAGACATCATTTATAATATTAGTTATGAAATAAGGACAAAATAAAGTACACAGTATAAAATACATATAGTGTAATATGGGAATGTATAAATGCAAATGAAGCGACGCACAGTAAGTGGATTCAACCATGAAGAAACACTCTGAAAAAAAGCTTGAATCCTGCAAGAACATTAGCTTTAAATAAGCCAAACCACTGTTAGTACTATTGCAATGGCTTCAAGACAAACTTCTACATACAGAAAGGACATTTCTTTTTGTATGTCCAAAGGTGAAGTGGAAGCAGGTGGCTTTCCAGTCTGGGGACAGGAAACAGGCGTGTCTTTACTGAGGGGCACCTGGGTCTTACTCCCAGTGAGGGAGTAGCGATCCGATTGGCCGGTCACATGCACATGCTGGAATGTAGGATTTGTGTCCGGATGTAAGGGCCTGATCCAATCACAGCACAGTAGGTCAGTCCTTGATTGAGATATGGAACATTATGGTCTTAACACATAGTTGTATTTATTAAGTCCTGTTGGATCAAACTGTCCTTGAGTCTAGTAGACCTTAATGGTCGAGGGTGATGCAACTGCCATACCGGGGTCCGATGCATACGGTCTGGATACTCTCCATGGTGCACCTGTAGAAGAGGCATCCTGGAGTCCATGTTGAACCTCTGCAGCCTCCAGAGGAAGAAAAGCCTCTGTCTAGCAGTCTTCGTGTTGGTGTGAATCCCGAGGAAGCCTAATCTGCCGTCTCTCTTCACCATAGTCCCGTTGATGGTGATGGGGTTGTGTTCAGGATCCAGTCAGAAGGCGCTGGCGACCTTAGATCCCTGAGCTCACTGATAAACCTTTAGTCTAGGTGTGGTCTTTTTTACAGATGTCTCTTTTCAATGTAAGTCAATGGGGAAAAGTTGACCCAGTTTCCAGATTGTCTTTGTGCCATGTGCCTTAGCTCTTCAGCATGTGTGTACCTAAGCGTGCCGGTGCCTGTGTTCAGCACGTGCTTTAACACTTTGTTGGCCTGACTGGATTTTGGTATCTTTGCTTTATTTTTGTAAGTAAAGACATTTGTTGCACTTGCCTTTGTTGAGCTTCTGGGTTTTGTCCGTGAGGTTTGACACAGTTGTCACACGGGCCTTTCTGTACATTAGTTTCACATCCAGTTTATAAAGAGCTTAACACTCCTGTGATTATTCCAATCAGCATTAGCCTCAGCTAGTGTATGCCTCGTGTAAGTCACACACTAGGGAGCTTCCTCCATCCTGATCCATCCCTCTGTTCAGCACCCACAGGCTTTTTCAGAGGACGGAGCCATCTGTCCACAACAATGCAGTTCATTTAACCTTTTCATCCCTTTAGGTCAGTTTGACAATTGTGGATACGAGGTGCTGGAGCTGTCCGTCAGCAGTCCAGACAGCACAGCTCATCTCTCTGCCTTTCTGCTGCCTCACAGACATTGATCAGCCCAGACAAGACAGAAACACTTGCTGCTGTCTCCATGCAGCACAATGCCTCAGTCAGTCTCTCGTCCTTTATTCCTTCTCCTCTCCACAGGATTGTCATTCGTCCTTTTTGTCATTAGAGAGAAGAGGAAAGTCAGATTTGGAAGAAACAGGCAGAGGACCATGAAGTCCCTGGTTCAACTTCTTAAACCTGGGACACAAACTGAACACAGGATGAATAGTTAATACTAATATATTGGATATTGTTACTATGCAAGGACAAGTACTCGAAGTGGTTACCTGTTATAAATACCTAGGTATCTGGCTTGATGATTGTCTTACTTTTAAACTTCAGGTCATTAATCTGCTTAAAAAACTGAGGCTTCTTTTTTAGAAACAAGTCCTGTTTCTCTTTTGACGCCAGGAAAAGGCTCGTCACTGTGACCTTTTGACCTGTGCTGGACTATGGTGATCCGATCTATATGAATGCACCTGCCCATTGCCTGGAAAAGTTAGATGCTGCGTATCATAGTGCTCTCCCCTTAAATGATTCATACTGGTTTTTTTCAAAACAAACATGCATCTTTGCTGACCTGAAAATCTGTCACTCCATGAATACTTGTCCTCTGCAGCCCTGACTAGTTGTATTCCCATTCACTGTTAGCAATATTCCTCTCTAACCCAGTACAGCTGCTGCTTTCTGTTCTGCTTTTGACCTTCACTGTCAGGATGTCCACAGCTTTGCATTTGAAACCTTGTAAAGTCTTTTGAAAAAACATCCCTGCCGCAGACAGAATATGTTTCTTTTCTTGCATTAGCAACGTCTTCATGGTTACCTTCAGTCATCTCTTCATTGTGTTATTCTTTCTGCCAAGAGCTCTCCTTTTCTTTCACTTAGAATGAGCCATTGATAAAGGAACAGACATTGCTCTTCTACCGGACTCATTTACTAGCAGCTTGGAGGCACTATAGTAGGGGTGTCAAACTCAAGGCCCGGGGGCCAAATCCGGCCCGCGACTTCATTTTCTGTGGCCCCACAAGAGCTCTGAAAGAATATAATATGTTTATTATACGGTTACATGGTGATTTACAGAAGCACGTTGACCATAAACTACATGTCCCACAATGCATCTGAAATTTGAAAAAAATGTCTCAGAATTTTACTTTTTTTTCTTCAAAATGTCACATTTTTTAAAATGTTTTACTTTTTTCCATAATTCCTACGTGGCCCGTGATGAAATTGAGTTTGACACCCCTGCACTATAGAATCACCTGAGTAAGTATAGGTTTCATCCTCACAGGGGCATGCCTGTGTGTACCAAAGTACATTCCAATCCAAAACAAAGTGTCATTCTGGAATAAAGAAAAGTGGTGGACTGACCGACTTACTGACCAAATGACAGACAGACATAATCATACCTAGAGCCAACACTGCTAGCATGCTAAAAGTATGCTGGTGTATTAAAGCAGAGGTAGGCAACGTTGGGGGAAATTAGCCAGAGCTGTGTAACTTGCCTCAAAAGACCCTCATGAACATTGCTACATTTCTGGTTTGACTTGTTTTCTTATGGCTGTTATCACTGGAACATGTTTAGCCTCTGATAGATTAACATTCCTCGACATCAGAAAAGGAAGCATGGGGATTAAGTGTAGTGGACATTTGGACGATCATAATACATTTTTCGCCAGACAAATCACCACCTTGGAGGGTTTATTTTGGAGATTGAACCTGTGAGTTTTAGGTTAAATAAGAGTCCTTTTTGTCCTCATGTGTCTGGCTCTGCCAACAATGGCCTTTGATAAACCAGCTTTTATAATGTGCTTGCTCAATGTCAACGAACAATAAAGAGATTGACTATATTGACTACATGTTGAATGATTAAGAATGCAGCTTTGCATATAGAGTATCTGGTCAGGTTTGTGGTGTTTTTACCAGCTGTGTTATTATGGCCACATTGCTTCCCTTCTGATAAAACAATGCATTCGCTTTTTTTCTCCGCCTCATTGTAGCGAAAATGGGCCCAAATATCACATTGTTTCTTTCTCCCAAGCAGTGGTGGCTTTAGACTTTTTCGTGCCGCAGCACTGGAAATGGAACTGCTGGGAGAAAAACTGACTATCAGAGATGTAACGTTATCTTTGATAATATTTCGTCTCCTCATTTTTCGTCAACGAAAGTAAAGAGAGATTTTGGCATAGTTTTTATTTAGCAAACTACATTTTCGTTTCGTCACTTTTCGTCAACGATATTGCATGATGATTTCGTTACTGCCGTCGGTGCCGTCTCGTTTTCGTCATGGAAAAAAAGGAACATATTTCGTCATAGTTTTAGTCAACGAAATTAACACTAGTATCCACACACACAAGCATACACGCACATGCACATACACAAAAAAGAGCACACAGGGTCCATGACAAAAGTTTTACGAGTTTGGCCACAAGACATGAATCCGAAGGGCGACATACTGTAGTGACCGATTGAGCCGTTGGTCGCTTCTCTGTGCTTTGTGAGCTGATGGCCGCTGCTGTTACAGTATATGCGCTCATAGAGTGGGTAACGCAGCCTCTGGTTCCTCCTCAGGTTAGATTTGTCAGCATTGTTGCCGTTGTTTAAACTGTTGTTCCCTCTGTTAACACCGTTAGCTGATAGTCGCTAGTTTAGCCAGCGTCGCCATGTTGAGAGCTGTGTGGGGGCATCCCTCAATCATAGAAATGCTGTAAAGAAAATGATGCAGGAATTAGTCATAAAACCCAGAAATGACAGCAGTTTTCTACTTCTGGTTCCCTTGTCTCAAGTCAATGGTTTTCTGCGGTGTGTTGTGGTTAGACGCCTGAAATAAGGTCTGTGGTTAACACAAGCTGAAGAAATGTCCAGGTTGTGACAAAAAGAGTAATTAAATAGTCCACTGTTGAATGTCTGAAGCTATGTTTTATAAAAACAGCGGTTGCTAACAAGTGTCTAAATGAGACTAGTACACTGAACAAAAATATAAACGCAACACTTTTGTTTTTGCTCCCATTTTTCATGAGATGAACTCAAAGATCTAAAACATTTTCTATATACACAAAATAACCATTTCTCTCAAATATTGTTCACAAATCTGAAAGAATCTGTGATAGTGAGCACTTCTCCTTTGCCGAGATAATCCATCCCACCTCACAGGTGTGGCATATCAAGATGCTGATTAGACAGCATGATTATTGCACAGGTGTGCCTTAGGCTGGCCACAATAAAAGGCCACTCTGAAACGTGCAGTTTTGCTTTATTGGGGGGGGTCCGAAAACTAGTCAGTATCTGGTGTGAGGGTTAGGGTTAGGGTAATGTTGTGAATCGAGTGGCCCATGGTCGTGGTGGGGTTATGGTATGGGCAGGCGTATGTTATGGACGACGAACACAGGCCACTCGATTCACAATATTACCCTAACCCTAACCCTAACCCTACCCTTCACACCAGATACTGACTGTTTTTCGGACCCCCCCAATAAAGCAAAACTGCACGTTTCAGAGTGGCCTTTTATTGTGGCCAGCCTAAGTCAAGGCAAGGCAAGTTTATTTATATAGCACTTTTCAACACAAGGCAATTCAAAGTGCTTTACAAAAAATGAAAGACATTAAGAAAATGACATTTAAAATTAGTCATTAAAAAGAAAAGCTAATAAAATAAACATTAAAAGAAAAAATACATGGATAAAAGTTACAGTGCAGTCTAAGATATGAATAGTTCAATTAAAAGCAGCGACAAAAAGAAAAGTCTTCAGCCTGGATTTAAAAGTAGTCAGAGTTGCAGCGGACCTGCAGGTTTCTGGGAGTTTGTTCCAGATATTTGGAGCATAATAACTGAACGCTGCTTTACCATGTTTAGTTCTGACTCTGGGGACAGAAAGCTGACCAGTCCCTGAAGACCTGAGAGATCTGATGGTTCATAATTTAGCAGGAGGTCAGAAATGTATTTTGGGTAACACTTTATTTTGATAGTCCATATTTAACACTCTATAAGTCATCAGTTGACATTTAGTAGCATGTCAACAGCGTATTAACCAATATTCAACCTTACTATCTGTATATTATGTGTACATATTCAAAATTGACAATCAACTACTCAAAATCAATCTGTCAGTTGAAAGTCAACAGGGTCATGTTGACTATCTGTTGATAATCTGTTGAGAGTCAAGATGTCAACTAAAGATTACATTAAGTGTTAGTTGATGATCAACCGATAAGCAACTTTAGAGTTTAGTTGACTATCTGTTGATCGTCAACTAATCTAGAGTTGACTATCAGTATACTTTTAGTAGGCATTCTCCACTAAGCGTTTGTAGGCATGTGTTAGGACTATCCAATTAAAGTGAAACACAGTTGAGGACAGTAGAAAGTCTATAACCTATCAACAGAACACATACATTCGTGCACTAATTATATGCAACAGACATGGGAATAAAGCGAAATGTTTTGCACAACTGATCACAAACTTTATTTATTCATTATGTATGTAATGTTTGAGTTAGAAACACCTGTTCCTGTTTTATTTGACTAATATATAAGAAATACAGAAGCCTAATGCATTCACTTGAGAAAAAAAGGTTTTTCACAAGAACTCACTCTACAGATAGTAAGGTTGAATATCGGTTAATAACCTGTTGCAAAAAACAGGTTGACAGTCAACAGACCCTTTTTGTAACATCTATAGATCAACACTTGAGATGTACCTTATATTCTACTGGCAGTTAGTGAAATGCATGTTACTTGTCTGTTGAAACAGTGTTGTTGAATGTCAACTGATGACTTGTAGAGTGTTAACTATGGACTATCAAAATAAAGTGTTACCGTATTTTGGGCCTAAACCATTCAGTGCTTTATAAACCAGCAGCAGTATTTTGAAATCTATTCTTTGACACACAGGAAGCCAGTGTAAAGACTTCCGAACAGGAGTGATGTGATCCACTTTCTTAGTGTTAGTGAGGACCCGAGCAGCGGCGTTCTGAATCAGCTGCAGCGTTCTCATAGATTTTTTAGTGAGACCTGTGAAGACACCATTGCAGTAGTCCAGTCTACTGAAGATAAAAGCATGGACAAGCTTTTCCAAATCCTGCTGTGACATTAGTCTTTTAATCCTATATATGTTCTTTAGGTGATAGTAGGCTGATTTAGTAACTGTTTTAATGTGACTGTTGAAACTCAGGTCAGAGTCCATGACTACACCTAGATTTCTGGCTCTATCTGTTGTTTTGAACATTGCAGACTGAAGCTCAGCGCTAACTTTTACGCAGCACTGAGATCTAATAATACTAACACTGAAGTTCTGCCACTGTCTGTGTTTAAGTGGATGTCATTAAAGACCTTTACAAGAGCAGTCTCAGTGCTGTGGTTTGGAAGAAAGCCTGACTGGAACACATCAAAACAGTTATTTAAATGCAAGAAATTACTCAACTGTTGAAAAACAACTTTTTCAATGATTTTACCTAGAAATGGCAGGTTTATATGGGCCTGTAATTGTTCATTACTGAAGCATCTAGATTATTCTTTTTTAAGAGCGGTTTAATGACTGCAGTTTTCAGGTGTGAAGAGATTTGTTTACTATATGAAGTAGATCTGAGGCCATGCAATGAAAAACATCTGTGAAAAATCCTGTTGGAATAATATCAAGGCAGCAGGAGGAGGATTTCAGAAGTTGTATAATGTCCTCTAGGTTTTTATCATTAATCTGATGGAATTGTGTCATGGTGTTTGAATTGATTTTAAGTGGACACGGAGACAACACATTTGCTGTTCCTGATGCAGAGGCACTGACTGCTTGTCTGATTTTCTGAATTGTGTCAGTGAAAAAGGAGGCAAAATCAGTGCATGCCCTGGTGGATAGAAATTCAGAGGCTACTGACACTGGGGGGTTAGTTGGTCTGTCGACGGTAGCAAACAAGGCACGTGCGTTGTTTCTGTTATTGGTAATGATGTCAGAGAAGTACGATTGTCGTGCATTTTTCAATTCCAAATTATAAAGGCCAAGTCTCTCTTTATAGATTTCAAAGTGAACCTGGAGATTTGTTTTTCGCCACCTGCGTTCAGCTTTTCAACATTCTCTTTTTTCTGTTTTCACGGTCATGGCCTTTCTCCAAGGAGATATTTTCTTGCCAGACACTTCCTTTACCTTAGTTGGAGCAATGGCATCTATAACAGTGGTTCTCAACTGGTGGGTTGCGGACCCGTTTAGAGTGGGTCGCGGATGTGTGAGTGAAGACATTTTTTTTTTTTTGGGAAAAAGTCAAACTTTTGTTTTGAAGGCCCGATTTTCTTACGCTGTGCATGCAGTCTGCGTTGGACTGGAAGTACCGGGGACCATAAACTTCTGTCACATAGTGATCATCTTCTCAATAAAATATCTTAGCTGATGTTTTTTCGAGTCTTCTGGCCAATCAGAATCAAGATTGTTGCCGGAAGTCCCCACGGAGAATAACGGTAGAACTATTCTTTATACATCCATGGGTACAACTTCAGATAAAAATGAACACGTAATGAAATATGACCCCCGGTTTGATGATTGACAGGTCACAGAACAATGGGAGCTATCTGCCCTTACAAACAATTTAAAGTAAGTCACACAGACTATCTCCTCTTTACTCTTCTCTCTGTGAGGAGCAGCAAGCTGTCAACAAAGTAAAAAACAAACAATGGCATAAAATATTATTAATATGTCGGGTAGTAATAGATTTATTTGTTTTCTTCTCAGAGTGTACCAGAATGCATAGTTTATGTTAGTATTTCTAAAATCTCCTGGGGGAGAATCCCCCCAGACCCCCTGCTGGGGTTGGGTTTTCAGCATGTGTGCCTTTTTATGTTAGATCAGCTTTGATTCCATCATCTCATTAAACCTTTTTTAAAAGCATACTTTAGTTCTGTGAAGGGGTATAAGGGATATATGCACTGTACTTCACTTTTATTAATATTGTATGCTGAAAAGTGTATATATATATTACAGCGCGATTTTTTGTTGAATAGATTTCAGTGCTTCAAAATGTTGGGTCGCGATGTATTGACCAAGTAAAAAGTGGGTCCCGAGGCCTGACCGGTTGAGAACCACTGCTCTATAACATTTTTCATTTTTAATTAAGCCTAAGGCAGACCTGTGCAATAATCATGCTGTCTAATCAGCATCTTGATATGCCACACCTGTGAGGTGGGATGGATTATCTCGGCAAAGGAGAAGTGCTCACTATCACAGATTTCTTCAGATTCGTGAACAATATTTGAGAGAAATGGTTATTTTGTGTATATAGAAAATGTTTTAGATCTTTGAGTTCATCTCATGAAAAATGGGACCAAAAACAAAAGTGTTGCGTTTATATTTTTGTTCAGTTTATATGTCAGCACATTAACCATTAGCTACCTTTAGCTTAGCGGTAATGATACGCAGACATGCAACCGTGATGTCGTTTATTTATAGTCTATCGATAGCTTTCCGACCGCTGGCGATTGCATTAACGCTTTCACAATCACAGAGTGGTGTTGCAATCCTAACTTCTGGGTCGGCCTGCAATAATTCATCATCACTGCGCCACTCTTATACTTTGAGAAGCAGTAAAGTAAAACTTGACTTACACAATATTCACTTCAGACAGTCTGTATGACACATCTTGTCCCCCAGAGACTTCAAACAGCCTTTCTTTTTGTGGCGATGACAGTGAGACCTGTTTGGCTTTCAGAGTCATACCCTGACCTCTCGGGAGGAGAGCTGAAGGACATGTTTTGAAGCATGATGTTTTATCTCTCTCTGTGAGGCCTTTGCTCGCTCATCCTTGCATCACTATCCTCCACAGTGTGCCTCTGCTGCAGAAACAGCCTCCAGTGTTTACGTGTCACACAGTCTGACTTATACATGAAGAGGCTGCTCCTTATTCATCTCCAGGACTCCAACTGTGCATCTGTATCACTTCAGCTACTACGGCTTCTCCAGCCTTTCATCTTCTTCAACTTACAGATGTTCATGCTGCATTCGATTAAACATTGGTGTGTGTGTGTGTGCATGTTCTGACATGACCATTAGATAGTCTTTTGAGCTAGCATTCTTTGACCTCTTTAAATTGCTTTAATGTCAGCCAGGGTTGGCAGGGTTACCTTAAAAATGTATTCCGACTAATCACCTGTTCAAAAATGTAATCAGTGACATAATGTTATTATCACATCATTACAGTAAATATCAATAATATTTGTTTTACTAAAGTGTGAGACAACAGAACAATGTAACCTTCATTTCATTTCAAACCTTTATTTACGCAGGTGAATCCCATTGAGATCATTGATCTCTTTTTCAAGGGTGACCTGCTGCAAGTAGGTTCCACATGAAACATATAACATATTTAGTAACAATAATTTGGCCTTTGCTCAGAGATGCTATAGGAAAACTTGCCTTTCATTAAGCATATCAGGCAGTAGTGTACCAACAATAGGTGCACAAAACATGATAGCAGAATATTTTTATGTTTGGGGATCTTGTTTTTCTAATATTGAAATTGTTTAACTGGAAATGTTGTTTTATGTTTCAATGCTTTAACCTTTTTTTAAATAATAGCAGATGAATTTCATATTCTTCGATTATGTATGGCAACATTTAAAACAATGTTTTCCTTTCTATTCATCATTTATGACCACAGTTCATACTGGCAATACCGAACAGAGCCACCTGGTTTGGGATCTGCTTTTTACAGATATTACATTTTTAACTGTTTTTGTGTGAGAAATTAAGAAAATATAGTGACTCATCGGATATTTCACACAAAATGTCCCTGTGAATAATTGAAATCCTTCTTGCAGGTTACTCCATTTACACTTGAGTGGCTGTGGTGTTTATTTGTCCTCACAATGAGCTGTTTTTCACTGCAGGTTTTCTTTCTGAAGAATCAGAAAAAAATGTTTTTATCCAAAGCGACTTACAATAAGTGCGTTCGACCAACAAAATACAAACTTGAAGAAAACAGAATCATATAAGTACATCAGGTTTCATAGAGTAAAAACATTTCAAGTGCTACTCAACTGGCTTTAGGTAAGCCAGTCCTTTATTAGTATATAAGTGCTTTGTTAATAGTTCTATCGCTCGAAGTGGAGTCGAAAGAGATGAGTTTTCAGTCTGCGCCGGAAGGTGTGTGAGCTTTCTGCTGTCCTGATGGGGAGCTCATACCAGATGATATACCTGATGGAGCCACGGCCGGAGTGTGTGGGGTTAATGAGGTGTTTTTAATCAGTATTCTGACTCCAGCCTTGCGTTAAAAACACTGAGATGATACACAGCCAATCCAATGAATCATTACTGGAACGTTGCAGGCCATTAAAGGACTGATTCTGGTGCATCCAGCCCAAACGCAATGCAAACTGATTGATATTCTTTGCTCTGCAAGCAGATGATTGGATGTTATTGGAACATATCCTCGAGTCAGCATCGGTTCTCTTCCTTCCAACTTTTGTCGGAGAAATGCTGAGATGGAGCTTGTTGTAGTAGGATATGCATGAAGTATACTGTTATACAATGTCGTAGTAAGTCATCAGAATGTGATCATTGTGGTGTCCAATGTTAAGAGAAGAGTGTTTGCTAACTGCTGTAGGTTTAAACAAAACAAGTCCTAACAAACTGTGGAACTAAGAGTGGCGAGGTTGAACGGAAGGCCACTTTAGTGGATTTAGGTACAACTGTCCTTCTCATTCTCGGAAATTAATGGTACGAGGTTACGATAGAGAAGTGGACAACACTAGAACTGCCCTCTCACATGGCAGAAAACTAATGAGGTCAAGGTAGTGATACCATGACCACAGTGACAACGTGACCAGGGGCACGTGTAGGAAACGCAAGGAAATCATGGAGTACGGTGATAAGTAAAAAAAGGATGACAACATAAAAAATGGTGGAGGGGAAACATTGTCCTTCACCAAGGTCAACCAATGAGAAACAAGGATGCTTTAGCTGTAAAAAGGCTAATAGAAGTGTTGTTCAACAGTATGATCCGGGGGTCTGCTCGGACTTTGATGAAATAAAGTCACTTGTGTGACTGCTACAGGATTAGTTCAACTGAAGGATAATAACTAACACCAGTGGGATTTTAGTGAGATTACGACCATCCAGACCAACGTTCCAGGGGGGGTGCCAAATCCGGCAGCAATAACGAAGGCTCTCAGATTTCACCTGATAGGCTCAGAGTCATTTGCTTTAGTTTGAAGAAGAAAGAAAGTGTTGGGGGGGGGGGGGGGGGGGGGGGGTGAGGTCTGACTCTTCAACTGGCCCAGAACGAGATTTCTTCTAACAATAATAATAATAATAATATATTTTATTTATAAGCGCACTTTTCATTTGCGTAAACAAAACTCAAAGTGCTACAAAATTAAAAATTAAAAAGGGTGAAACAAAACAACAATAAAAAAAAACAATTAAAACAACATAATAAAAGCTGTGACATTCATGCCCGCATGGCATAATGTGGGGGATTTAAAAATCTAGTTAAAGGCTATTCTAAAAAGATGCGTTTTTAGGCCTTTTTTGAAAGCCTCCACAGTCTGTGGTGTCCTCAGCTGGCTTGGGAGGGCATTCCACAATCTCGGAGAAGCGGAGCAGAAGGCTCGGTCTCCCATGGTCTTCAGTTTTGTCCTTGGTGGGATGAGGAGGTTTGCCTTTACTGAACGTAGGTTCCTCGTGGAGGTTTGTGGGGTGAGCAATTCCTTGATGTAGGAGGGAGCATTTCCATATATGCACTGATGAGTGAAGAGGGTGATTTTGTAGTCAATCCTGAGTGAGACCGGGAGCCAGTGCAGTGATTTGAGGATGGGTGTGATGTGTTCGTACTTCCGCACTCTCTACTAGTTAACAAGCTAAGTAACTACTTATTTCCCTTTAACAGTGAATACATGCTTTACTCTTCATGTGTTGATTGATAGCATGTACTGTATGACCGCTGATTGAAACATTAAGTACTTATAAGTATGCTTTTTTTTATTATGTATTATCATTATTTACATTATAAGCAACTTAGTCAGTCCACACAAAAAACACAATGAGGATGCAGCTGTTCCATCATGTGCTGGGATTGACAGCACTGCTTGACTCCATAGCTAGCCTGAAGTGACTGTGCTCAGTGTTGTCTGCAGTGCTGTGCTCAGTGTTGTCTGCAGTGCTGTGCTCAGTGTTGTCTGCAGTGCTGTGCTCAGTGTTGTCTGCAGTGCTGTGCTCAGTGTTGTCTGCAGTGCTGTGCTCAGTGTTGTCTGCAGTGCTGTGCTCAGTGTTGTCTGCAGTGCTGTGCTCAGTGTTGTCTGCAGTGCTGTGCTGATGTTGCTGAGGAAGTTTCCTGAAGAGAAGATGAATACATGAAAAGAAGCGGGAACAGAGAGGAACAAAGACTACCATGGGGAGATGCAAAACAGCAATGAAGACACCAGACACTTGTCTACCAAGCTGCTATGGACTGTTATTTGCACCGTATATATTTGTACAATGTTGTAATATTTTCAAATTAATCAGTTTAGAAGTATAGCCTACTAGACTAGACTGACACCCGTCACCGTTTAAAAAAAAACATGTGCCTTCTAAATGTGTGTATACGTGTATTTGTGTCTATGTATGAGTATGTATGTGTGTGTGTACAGATGTGGGGACACTACATGTCAAACCTCATGCTCACCAATAACACTCTTGTGTCCCCAAGTGGCTGCAAACAACAACCTTGACACATAGATATAATGTATATATTTACCACCAAAAAGTTACAGAGAAAGATTATCATTCCATCTGGATTACAATTTGTATCAACAGATGGAGTAAATGTTAGATTGTTAAATAAGGAATCAAAAATATTGAACACTATCTCTGTAGTGTTACAGTGTGTTACAGGTACATCTCTGCACTCCAGGAAATATTTATTTTCTGTGTATGTATCTTATAAAGGTGTGTATGTATGTATTGTATATATACATATATGTATATATTTGTGTATGTTATTTCCCGGGATGGTGAGAAACTGAATTTCTACCTATTGCTGTGCCTGTATCACACAAATAGAGGAATTGGCAATAAATGGACTTATGAGTAGCAGAGTTCAAGCTGGATATTATAACAGTTTTTTAATCAGACCGTGATCTTTGGTTACAGCATTTCTTTACTCCAATAGACTCCAATGGAGTTCAATGAATCAGCCAATGCACACACTGGGTGCTACTGAGGTCTACAGGTGAAGGTCTGCTCTGATTTTGCATTGATTACATCAAAGATCACACATGATTAAAAAAAACGAATATTGAGAATTAAATTGTCTTACACTGGAGACCGTTACTGCAGGCTCATCTAAGAGAAGTCCTTTCATCTATTCATCATTCTTTCTCTTCAACCAATGGGCTAAATCCGCCTGTGCACATGCAGCGAATGACTTGTCATTCAAGGGTAACATGACTCGCCATCCCCTGTTGCTCTTGGCACTATCAGAGGTCCTTCCTTCACTGGAACTACTCGTACTTATTGGAAGACAAAGACTGCTGGAAATCTCATCTGCTCTCCTGGGTGCTTTTAAAGAGAGAGGCCACCACAAAGGAGTACATTACCTGTTACTACCCATGCCCACAGTGGGTGGCTTGTCATCCAGCAGAGCCATGGAGGCACTGGCTCACTCTGGTCCCATGTATGAGTGTTTTTGTTTTCAGTGGCAGGTCTTTCTTTTTTTGGATGTACATTTTGTTTGAAGTTGATCATCTTGCGATATTACATTCCATTGCATTTAGCTGGCGCTTTTATCCAAAGCGACTTACAATAAGTGCGTTCGACCAACAAGATACAAACTTGAAGAAAACAGAGTCATAAAGTACATCAGGTTTCATAGAGCTAAAACATTTCAAGTGCTACTCAACTGGCTTTAGATAAGCCAGTCCTTTATTAGTATATAAGTGCTCTGTTAGCAGTTCTTTGTTAGTAATTCTATCGCTCGAAGTGGAGTCGAAAGAGATGAGTTTTCAGTCTGCGCCGGAAGGTGTGTGAGCTTTCTGCCATCCTGATGTCAATGGGGAGCTCATTTCACCATCTTGGAGCCAGGATAGCAAACCCACGTGTTTTTGCTGATGGGAACTTGGGTCCCCCTCGCAGCGAGGGTGCAGCGAGCCGTTTGGCTGATGCAGAGCAACGTGCACGTGCTGGGGTGTATGGTGTAACCATGTCCTGGATGTAGGAAGGGCCAGATGCATTCGCAGCATGGTACGCAAGTACCAGTGTCTTAAAGTGGATTCTAGCAGTTACCGGAAGCCAGTGGAGGGAGCGGAGGAGCGGAGGAGGAGCGGAGGAGGAGCGGAGGAGGAGCGGAGGAGGAGCGGCGTGGTGTGGGAGAATATGGGATTAGAAACCATACATCTGGTGGTAATAGCAGACCTCGTTGCCAGGAAATGTTTGACTGGTCTTGAACTGTGATGATAAAATGCATGCTGAATAGTTGATAGCAAAATATATAAATACAGTAAATAGATAAATATTGCTGGACTAAATAAACACCCACATTTTGAGCATTATGAAAGCTTTCCATTTATTTTATTGTTTTTACAATGACTCTGCTCACTAACGTCAAAATATGTGTTCCATAACGCGATGGCAGTGAATGCAACACGGCTGCTGAAGCTGCCGTTCCACCTGCCAGCTTCAAAGACGTGCGACGGAGAGGTGTTGGAGATGGAGCTGTGCACACTGGGTGCATGTTTGGGGGGTTTTCATTCCAAATCACACGGTGGGCTCATCTCTCCCGGTCTCATCCTGCCTTCTGCGCTGTCCTACAGTATAGCCAAATATTGCTGTGTATTCTCTGTGTTCTTCCATGCAGTCCTGAGATGAGAACTGTCATGGTGTCCTGCTAAGAACAATACAGCTCTCGCTTTGCAGCCTCCCACAGAACACCCACTTTGGCATCCGTCTGCACTGTTCCAGTTCCACCTCTCTAAACGTCTCTCCTGCAGCAACCACTCAGCTCTCTCAGGTTGATTACCTCTAAGCAGTTCAATGTAATGACGGCAGGCCAAGCTCATTTCTGAGTGATTTATGGTGAGCTAAGTGACTGCAGTGCTGGAGGCAAACGGTCCTGGAGTCGCGCTGTGACGAGTGGCCACAGCTTTTTGTGCAAAGGCATTCTCTCACAATGTCAAAGACAAAGACTGTCACTAAGCGAACATCCAACAAACAAGAGATCAAGTCAGCGAGAGGGAGGTTGCTGCTGCTTTTCTCCAACAGGCTCTTAAATCTGATTGGAAAGGCCACAGAATGTTCATTAAAAAAAGGTCAAATATAATATTACTTGAAGGTGTTAAGGTCTTACTCGTTTAAAAAGGCCTACAGTAAGAGGATTAACAAAGACATTAAATATTTAAGATTGTGGAATTGTTTTATATCCCTGTTGTTTGCCTTTTTAGATTAACAGACAATCATTGGTATTATAACAGGTTCCTTTCTGTGAGAATACAATACACAATATAAGAATACATTATAATACTCTATGACTGAAAAGGAAATAAATATGCCTTACAACTAAAACTAAACTACAATCATAGGATAACAAACTACATCAGGCTATTTCAATAACTTTTAAATAATGTATTATTTCAAATTGTATTGACCCAGTAGTAGAGGTACAATAATTACCCTTGTTTTTTTTAAACAGATGACATAGAACTACACATTGCACCTTTAAACGTACCATTACTGCTACCATCCCCATTGGTTGCAACAATACATCTGATTAGAAGTCTTTTACATGTTTTCAGTAAACGTCTTTCTAATGTCAAGTCTTCTTCAAAACAGTTTTCATTTTGTAAACGAAGGTCCGATTTGGAGTAAGATATTGAAAATAAAACTATGAATGGCTTTTGGGTCCCTCTCGTCCAAATATGGTGACAGCAAACTAAAAATGCCCAACTCAAGTTGTCAAAATGGTAGACTACAAAGCCATTTATTTCTCGCTAACTAGAATATTAAGTAGATGATCAAATGTTATTGTCTAAACTAAAGAAATATAACTACACATGGCTGTAACACTCGTATTTCTGTAGCAAGGACACATGTTCATGAGTAGTTATGTACCACCATTTTGTACTGTTTGTAAGATATATATAAATATATACACACATTTAAGAGTAGGCTGAAGACTTTCCTCCTTGGTACAGCGTACAGGTAGGACTGGTTTTAAACCCCCTTTTAAACAACTCATGGACCCTTCGTTTTTTTAATGATTGTACTCCAACTGTATTTGTGTCATTGTGTTGTGAACCTTTTTCATTGGTATTTTCACATTTATCTTGTAAGATATGTTTGTTGTTTTTACATTGCTTTTACATTGTCAATTGTGTTTGTTGATTTGTGAAGCCCGCTGAGACAAATGTGATTTGTGATATTGGGCTATATAAATAAACTTGAATTGAATATATAAATATGTACATCCACAGACACTTCTACGGTGGCCCTGAAGTGCAAGACACCACAGCATTTCAGAAAACACCACAGCATTTCACAAAACACCACAGCATTTCACAAAATGCCGCAGCATTTCAGAAAACACCACAGCATTTCACATTGGACGGAAAGGGTATTCCTTTAGGGAGAACACTTCTTGTTTGTGATTGGACAGAGCCAGCCAGAGAAGCACTGCTGTGATTGGTTGTTTTTGCTGCCAGTCAAGAAATGACGCTTGTGATTAGCCCAACACATCAGCCGTTAGCTCAGCTGTTAGCACACACTCAGAGCTCACAGCTCCTCATATCTGTTCAGAAACTGGACAAACGTTAAACATGTACAAACCACAGACTGTCTATGTCATGGTGAATACAGTCGCTGCTTTATTTATGTCTGTATGACGTTGTTGTGAGCGTGGACGGAGCAGCTACAGGTTACTTTAGCCTGATGGATCCGATTACGATAGGATTTACATGGAGATACGGCCCGCCCCCTCTCCAGCGTCTTGTTTGAATGACAGGAGTAAATACAGAATTAATGCTTTATTAACTCATGGTTTTTAAGGGGCTTATCTCCATGTAAATACTATGGTAGACCACCCAATATTCACATCGCTCTAATCGCTCGAGTTTCACCGCGGCTGTCAGCTGTGTTTGCTCCTGTCAATGCTGTCATTCAAACAAGAGGCGCTGGAGAGGGGACGGGGCGTATCTCCATGTAAATCCTACAACAAAATGAACATATTTGACCGTGATTTAATTGTAATACACGTTTCAAAGTAATGCCGAAGTAACTACATACTGATAGAAGTTAGTAAAAACCATGAATTAACGCTTTGACAAGTCTGCAGACAAGACGGCAGGCGAAAAGCTTTTAAAATGCGTGTTTTCTGAATCGGATCCATCAGGCTAAACTAACCTGTAGCTGCTCCGTCCACACAACAACATCATACCGACATAAATAAAGCAGCGACTGTATTCACCATGACATAGACAGTCTGTGGTTTGTACATGTTTAACTTTTGTCCAGTTTCTGAACAGATATGAGGAGCTGTGAGATCTGAGTGTGTGCTAACGGCTGATGTGTTGGGACCATACCTTGTGGGACCATGGTTGGGACATATTTCGCTGTCGGGTGTTGACCAATCACGAAGCGTCATTTCTTGACTGGCAGCAAAAACAACCAATCATAGCAGTGCTTCTCTGGCTGGCTCTGTCCAATCACAAACAAGAAGTGTTCTCCCTAAAGGAATACCCTTTCCGTCCAATGTGAAATGCTGTGGTGTTTTGTGAAATGCTGTGGTGTTTTCTGAAATGCTGTGGTGTCTTGCACTTCAGGGCCACTGTACACTTCATCTAACTGTGATGAAACACCATCTGTTCACTCAGGCCTTTGGCCTCAACTAATATACAGTCACTTATTTCCTGCTATTGCTCTGTATGATTATTATTACCTTTTGTTTTGTTACTTCCCATTGTAAAGCGTCCTTGGGTTTCGTGAAAGGCGCTATATAAATTGAAATTATTATTATTATTATTATTATTAATTGTGTCCCCACCACTATTCAAAAGTATACTTTGGTACAAATGTTCGGAAAAATAGCATGCACAAAGAAATGTAATAAACAAGAACACTGGGTTATTTTGCACAAGAGAATGTACTTGAGAACAGTTTGTCTTTTCACGCTTGGTGGGTGTATGTCTGGGGACCCAAGATGTGCAATTTGCATCAGCAGGGCGCAGCAGTGCTCTTTATAACAATTCATCGCTACTATACTGACTCTGATGGTAACAAATTACCCAAAAACATGCTTGCAGCAATGTTGTTCGGCTTGTTTGCCTGAAGTAAATCCTGTCTTTTTGTACTTTATTTTCTTCTCAGAATGCCTAGTTTACGTGTTAAATTAAATAAAATCTTATTGGGGAGGATCCCCCTTAAGGTCCGCCAAAAATCTTTTGCTTAAAGGTGGAGTAGGTAAGTTTCAGAAACCGGCTCGAGATACACTTTTTGTTATATTCCATGGAATGCTCTTAACATCCCGATAGCAATGAATATCTTAAGTGCTTTGACAACAAATCCATAAAAAAATGTCATCTGTAGAAGCCGTAATACTGTAAAAAGTATTACAAACTTATCTCGTGCCCTCATTGGTCATGTGCGCGTTCGTGTGTGTTGGAGGAGGGGCTCTGTGAGGAAGTGGCAGATTTTCTCCGGTTGTGTATTTTCAAATTCTAGCGATCTCGAGCCGGTTTCTCAAACTTACCTACCCCACCTTTAAGTGCCTCACTTCAATGGTGTACATGCATATTAGCTAGTAAGCTAGTAGCTAAGGTTGGGGGTTGGATACAGTTCTAAATATCTTTGAATGACTTAGGCCCAGAAGTGGTTGTCCATTTGAGAAGGTCGGTAGTTAGATCTCCAGCCCCTGTAGTCATTGAGGAGATGTGACCGTGTGTACAACAGCACAGTAAGAGAATGAATGTCAATCTCCCCAGAACAAGGCGGCCCTCTCTTTGGTAACATCTGCTTCCAGGGTATGAATATGTGTGTGAATGGGTTCATGTTGACTTGTGTTGGTGCCTCTGGTGGTTGCAAAGATATACATCATTTTTTGCTCAAAAGCTGAAAATAATTGGCCCTGTTGTGATATCTTTAAGATTAAATGAAAAACTGATTTAAAATAGGATAAAAAAAAAGGTTAATAGCAACATTTGTATCTTTTCATGGATGAAGATAATCTTCTAGGATAATCAAAAATGTCCCTTTACTGTGGTGATAATAAATAATAATAGTATTCATGAATGTTTATAAAGCCAATATAAGCTGTTCAATGAACACTTGCTTGCATACTGTGTAAATGAGAAAATGGAGCTCACTGATGGTCTTACTCGACATCTTGGATTATTGTCTGCAGAGAACAGCTTCATATGAGTCTAGCCCTGACTTTATGATGTTTGCGATTCATTTTCCTTAGCCCCACAGTAAATATAAAGCTTGCCTGACTCACTAAACTGAAAACCAATCCATCTTCTTCGACAGCTGCGGTTCAATTCCTTAGCCTTATATTTTCTCTGTCAGTAATTGCCTTTTCTTTTGATTTCTCAGGCTCAGAAAAGAGAATTGATTAAATGCTCAGTGTCACAGAGGGAAAAAAGAAAATCTCAGTCAAAGAAAAAGACAGTGAAGTAAATCTGGCACATAATGTATCTTTATCTATGACTCATGACCAATCCTCTTTGGTATTCTCATGATGGCTGAGACCATTGATGTCTCTCTCAGGACACTCATCGGAAGGAGAATGTATACAAATATTATATGATGCCTTAGAAAACATCAGGCAAGTAATTTGAACTCAGGATGTGAAATGTGCCTTATTATGATTGTGGGGGTTTTCCTCTCCTGTAGTGTGTTATATTGTTTTGTGTGCATGTAAATGGTCTGCAAAGGCTGAAATCCTTAACTTCCTCTGCCACACTCTCCCCCCCCTACGCCTCCATGGGTCTCCTTTGTTTATTACTGTTACATAATGACATCATACAGTATGTAAAACTTTGCTTCTAATTGCTAGCGCTCCAACACATTGTACGTGATAGGCTAAGGGGCGGGACATCTCTAAGTGTGACCAATCACAACAGAGCCGGCCAGCTAACCAATCAGAGCAGACTGGGCTCTGGTTTCAGACAGAGGGTTAAAAGAGGTGCTGCAGCACAGGCGGTATGAGAACAAGAAAGAGCTTTTGGAACATTAAAGCATGGAGTCATGTCACAGTAGAGACACTACATAAATTAAATAACCTGAATATGAGCAGAATGGCCCTTTAAAGTTCAATCAGTGATGGAGGTGCCTGTCTTGTGACCGGAATGATGTTCTTAAACAGATGCAGAAGCTGTAAGAGCGTGACGAGTCTGATTTGACACATGAATTCCTGATTGTTTACCTCATTGTTCTCTCTCCACCTCCAAGCTGACACTTTGCTTTCATCCCTCCTTTCCTCTGACACCCCACTGCCACTCTATCTCTGGTAGAGGTTTTATAATCCAATTGGCCTGGAAAAAATCAATCCATTAAAAGTGTGGCTTCCAAGAGGAGGTGAAAATCAAATAATTAAAGGTGCAGCGGTGAGAATAGCTGCTGAAATGAGCCTGTCCAATCACTTAACGAGGTGTAGTTTTATATTCCTGAGAGGTGGTCTCGTGTCAGGGTATCGATAACCTTTTAAAAGAGCAATTTACTTTTCACAATTATTTAGACCCACTCTATTCACTAGATTACCAACTGCAAGGGATCTAGCCTCTGTGCCCCTCTTAGGCTACACTGTGCTACACGGCATGCCAAGGATTTCACCTTAAAGGGGACATATTGGAAACA
The DNA here is from genome assembly GCF_902827115.2 of Pseudochaenichthys georgianus. NCBI lineage: Eukaryota > Metazoa > Chordata > Actinopteri > Perciformes > Channichthyidae > Pseudochaenichthys > Pseudochaenichthys georgianus. Next base: position 33,535,361 of record NC_047516.1, on the reverse strand, counting down.
ATGGCTCATCGTTTGCAATAAATCACCCAAACTTTACATTGTGAAAGGAAAACTTATTTGAATATAACAATGTTAACTCCTATTAATTCAATGTGTGTGGTGAAATGAAACAAGACATATACAATATATCTCATATTATTTTATTTAGTTATATTGAGTGAAATAAATGTACCTCATTGAAAATGCCACCAACTGACAGCAGCTCAAAGCCCATTCAGTGTGGGCTTGTATTTATTGACCTTTACAGTGATAGGCAGTGCATTGTGGGAAAGGGTTACACAGCTGTCTGGAGGGGGTCAGCGTGTGAAGTTGAAGTTCTCCTGAGTTAGTTGTATTATAAAGTAGCCATAGTCTGTTTTGTACATTTGTATATTTGAGAAATGCAGAAGGAATACATGTAGTCACAGCGGAACTCTGGTGCATGAACGCACACACACACACACACACACACACACACACACACACACACACACACACACACACACACACACACACACACACACACACACACACACACACACACACACACACACACAACACACACACCACACACACACACACACACACACACACACACACTTGAACATGTCTAGAAGCCAAGCAATAATGGTTCACTTGGTAGTTTTATTTATTTAAAAAAAAAGGATAATAACATAGTTCTTTGATACATTTAATGAAGGTTCTTGCTGTGAAGTTAAACGTTTACTGTTTGTCCAAACAAGAACCCCACAGGCTCTGAAGCCCAGTCGGCCTCTTTGTATTACATCCAACTGAAGCCAAGTGAACGGAGAACAGGCTAATGTGGACAAACCACAGCATGAGTCCAAGCCTGACGTTTTAGGGCAGGCAGGAGGGATTATTGTGCACTGGATAAGATAAAACGGACTACACATGGTTGTGTTTTATTGAAAGCTTGCCTTGAACTTGGGCACACTTTCACTTCATTACATTTTATTAGCCTACGCTTTTATCCAAGGACCTAAATGGTAAAAAGGACTGCATTAGCGCTGTATCTAGTCTTTACGACTCTTCAAAGCGCTTTTACATAGAATTCACCCATCCACACGCACATTCACACAGAGGCAGGGGCTGCCATGCAAGGTGTCCCCTGCTCAAGGAAGCTAATATTAACACATACCTCCAGGAGCAACCAACAATCAACCATCAGGATTCAAACTTAGAATGGAAAGAATCTTGTACACTTTTTTAGTTGGACAAGGTGCAATGAAAACAGCTAGGTTTCACTCTAATGCAGAAGATTGTGTTGTCTTTCTGCTGTCCTGATATCAATGGGGAGCTTGTTCCACCATTTTGGAGCCATGCAAACAGACGTGTTTTTGTTGAGTAGTACCTGGGTCCCACTCCAGTGAGGGAGTAGCGAGCTGATTGGCCATTTTAAAAGGGACTGATCCATTCAAAGCACGGTAGGCCAGTACCAGTACAGTGTCTATAGGCACATTTGGGCTGCCACTGGCAGCCAGTGAAGGGAGGGGTGGAGTGGTGTATTGTGGGAGAACTTGGGGAGGTTGAAAACTGGCTTCAATCTGAATTAGCTGCAGAGGTTGGATGGCAAATGGAAGTAGAGCAGCCAGGAGGGAGTGGCAATAGTCACTCAAAAAAAGTGAGTGACAGGTGTAGAGCATGGACCAGGACCTGGGTCACCTTCTGGGTCAGTACAGGAACGTGGTTGGTTGTCAAGCGTCACACAACTACTTGACGTCCGAGATAGGGAAACAACAGAGGTGCAGGTGTTGATAGTCAGGATGTTGATGGGAAAGTCCTATAGGAAGAGCAGTTGGGTCTATTCAAGGTTGAGTTTCAAGTCGTAAGCAGACATCCACCAGTAGAAGCAATGGAGGGTTTCCAGTGACAGGCTCCAAAGGTTGTCTTGACATATTCCCTGAACAAATACTTTGCCTCAGTAAACAGAATACTGTTGGTGGCCTACCAGCAAAAAAGTGTATAATATATTCATAAATATACCGCCTTTTCTCTTTTGTGTTGTGAAGTTGGTAAAAATGTGTTCCCCATTTGCATGTTTTCGTCAGGTTCTGCTGACGGTCATGAAAAAATATTTCTGTACAAGCCGTGAAAGCTTTGGGCAGAGAGAGCTTGAATATCTGAGGAGTTTCAGTGTGGACAGGCAGTTTGAAGGACGGCCCCACGTGTTTTACAGACTGTGTTTTGTCCAATTCTTCACTTCATTTCATAATGTAGGCTTAATTGGAACAGACTGTCCTCAGAGCTGAATTGAAGAGGGAACAGGACAGCAAACTGAAAGAAGGGGAGAGAAGATGAAATACAAAAAAGTTGTTTATATACTGTATAAAAAATACATAGCCACCGCCGTGTCTGTGTCAGACCCTGGTTCTTTCTGCTGCATGTCAACAGAAGGCTGAATAGCATTATTTCCATCTCACAGCAGATAAACAACTTGTACTTGCAAAAAAAGAGCCTGGATTTTTTCAAAAGGCAAAAATGCAGGTCACAAATTCAGAAGTAGAAACCAAATTTTACATCAGCTTCACTATTTTTATATAAAAAACCAAAGGCCTTTCCCCCCACATACAGCCCTCTGATCCCAGAGCTGCCACACTCAATTATCAGCTTATCTCTGTGTGTCTGTAACCTCGATGTCAGCCAGCCAGGTTATCCACGGTGGATTGGGAGATGTGTCACCTTTGTGCTCTCTGCCACTGTCTGCTGATGCACTGTAAAAAATGGCTGTGAAATCCACAGTTATTTACAGTGTTTGTGCACAGTAAATTACTGTATACTATTTTAGAGTATAATACCGTGTTTCCAACCAAAAATTACATTACCTCTGGAATTACTTTAAAAATATCAGTAGTAATGTCCCAACTGTATACAATCTCAGTAACCAACAATCTACTGTAGAAAATCACAGTAACCATCAATGCACTGTAGAAGATCACAGTAACCAAAAAAGAAAGAACCAACCCTTTGCACTGCTGCTTCTCTCCGCGTTTCATTGACAGTGATCGGTTTATCGTTCAATTCACACAGCCCAAGTAGATGTTTAGGGGTGTCTTGGGAGTATACGAATGCATTTTTTATATCAGATAAATGCATTAACATCACATGCAAATTCTCTATCCTTTCACCCGCAACGATTATAATCTGCTTTGCTTCTTCTTCGGTTTCTCCATTATTAGCTCTGAATGTAATCCTTTCTGGGGCTTCTTGTGCTTCTTGTGGTCTGTTGAATACCTGGCGTAGGATTTGCTTAGCTGTAAGGATAGGTACCATATAATTGTCTTCAAAAGCTTTGTCTATGTCGTCACACGTTTTGGCGTATCCTTCGCTGTAATGACAACCGATACTAGAATAGAGATCCTCCAACAGTCTTTTAATACATGTTCTGGCACTGTCGCCAATTTGGGCAATTCCACAGTATCGAGCTTTTTCTCTCATTATACTGAAGCAAAGCTCTGCCATTGCTTTTGGTATTTGCTCAACACATTCGCAGCAGTCGGTTAGTGGTAGATGATCTATAAGATTATTATGATCCGGTAATGGCTCTACAACACCATCAGAATCCTCTATAGTTAGTTTGACATTTCTTCACTTTGTTCCTTTTTCTTTTCACCTTCCTTCTTTTTGTCTTTTTCGTTTTCCGTCCTTTTGCCCCTTTTCTTTTCATTTGCATTCTGCGTTTACTTTTCATTTTTCTTCTCCTTTTCATTTTGCTTTTCTTCGGTTTCTTTACTTTTTCTTTTCTTTTCTGATAATTGTCGTTTGCGATCTTGGCGAGTGGTATGAGATATATTGTTTCTATAAAGGTTATCTATAATACCATCTTTTAAAGAAAGATATTCTTCATATGTCATGTTATCATGGTCCCTCTTTGTCCTAAAGACCTTACATGGATATGATATAGAGGAGAGCTCTTCTTCGGGGAACAGTCCTCTCCCCTACTTTGTAACATCCAGTCATTAAGCCCGTATCCGTTATCCTGGTGATAAAAAGGGGAGGCTACATCAGACTTGGTTTTTCTCAGATCCATGGCTAGTTTTCAACGGTCGTCCTTAGTGGATCCTTCGTTTTAGATGATTTGCTGAGTGGGGTGGGACTTGTTGCGTTGAGTGGGGGAGTCATCTGTAGATTGAGAGTTTTTCACCAGTATAATGTCCCTCCCTGTTTGACTCTTTTTTAAAAAAGTTATTCATTTTCAACCATGCAGCAGAGGTCAAATTTAAGAATAAGTAATAGTTTGTCACGATTTTACGGGAAATAGTCAGAGCGCGATGTCACATCTTAAAGACAGCTTGAACTGGATAAATGGTTAGTCTTTTTCAAAAATACCGTATGTTCTGCATGTTAGTATATCTGGCCAATCGGTTTAGACCCTACTGCCCTAGACGCATGCCCTCAATAGGGAAGTCACGCTTTGGGAAGAGGTGTTTCATTCCCAGATCCACCTTGATTGTTGTTGTGATGGCTGAAGGAAGAGGGACGGGGGAGGAAAATTCAGAGGATGAAGAAGCAGAAAAATAACTTGTTTGTAAAACGGACAGCACGTCAAGAAAGAAAGATGACACCGTGTTTATGCATGACATGCAAAATATCTTGAAGCCCTACAAAAAAAAAAAGGTACAAGTATATTGTGTTGAAAATATCGCAAAAAGTCGTAATATTGTATAATGTATTAGTTGCATGTTGTATTTTGCTAAAAATTACTATGTAGTTTTCAAAAATATAATGGAAAAAGGAGAGGAAGACAAAACAAAATATCACATAAAAAATAATGTTGTGTTAAAATAACATGAAATAAATCAAAGTAAAGCATCTAAAAAACATATATTTAAAAAAGTATGTTAGTCAGTCAAGTTATCAAGACTGCATTGTTTCATCGAAACAGTGTTAAAATCACAAAACTTGCCTTTTAGAGAAACAGTCTTTAAGAAAAAATCTAATCAGACAATGTACTTCATTTTCTAGTTTTAAGGTTTTGCATACCTCAGAGTGTTTCTAAAAGTATCTTGGCAAGAGAAAAAGCCAACATTTGCCCAGGCCATTAAAAGAAACCGAATTCCTTACAAATGAATGAATATTTTACCAGTTATAAGTTTTGCATCCATTAAAGTGTAACTAAAAGTATCTTAGTAACACAAGAAAAGAGAATAAAGCATTGATGTCAACAAAACTGGATTGCTCCATTGAAATAGCATTACAATCAAAAGTGCCTTTAAAGAAAATGTATTCAGACAAAGTATTTTATTTTCAAAAAATGTTTAAGGTTAAGGTTTTGCATACATAAAAGTGTATCCTACAGTTCCTTTGTGAGAGAATTACACTCACAAATCTAAAAAGTAATGTTGTGTTAAAATAACATGAAAGAAATCAAAGTAAAGCATCTAAAAAACATATATTTAAAAAAGTAATGTTAGTCAAGTTATCAAGACTGCATTGTTTCATCAAAACAGTGTTAAAATCACAAACTTGCCTTTTAGAGAAACAGTCTTTAAGAAAAAATCTAATCAGACAATGTACTTCATTTTCTAGTTTTAAGGTTTTGCATACCTCAACGTGTGTCTAAAAGTATCTTGCCAGTAACTGCGATTTACACAAAAAGTGTGTAGATTGTCGACGTTCTTACTACACCCCCAATAGTAGTGCAGATAAAACACACAAGTGTGTGGTGAAAAAATGTAAAACATGCAAGGAAAAATTACCCTCTGCTTCTACAGGCGAGTGTGACATGTATCAGACACGCTCCCCTTGCTAAAATTAAGGCAAACTTGCCTTTTAGAGAAAGAGTCTTTAAGAACCGCTCGCTCTCTTTTCTTGATCGCCCTCTCACGGATAACCCTTCACTGTAGGATTTCTGCCATGTCTCTACTTCAGTTTGACCATCTCTGTTATTATGTGATGGAATACTAGATAAATAAGTAATTAGATACCTTACCGTTAATGCGCTCATAAAGAATGATAAGAATAAGAATAATGCGTATTGAACTGGTTTAATTAATTAGTGAGTTTATTTAAGGTAATTAGTTAGAAGCCCTATTTTATCAGTATGTCTGCACAGCAGTTACAATAGGTCAAACTACATTAAAACAGAATTGTCCCCATTCTTCTTTAATAGTTACTAACATTAGATATTTTTATGAGATATGACCGCAAAACAAAAGACATCCCTGGTTGTCATTTAAAAAATCAGTCACTGAAGAGAGGAGGAGAGAGAGAGAGAGAGAGAGAGAGAGAGGAGCGAGAGAGAGAGAGAGAGAGAGAGAGAGAGAGAGAGAGAGAGATCTGATGGAGGCAGCTAAAAGGACTGCAACTTTCAGAGCTGGATAAAAGGTGCCAGCAGGGGCATCTGCAGGTGAAGCACTGTGATTATGTCATGCAAAGCAACTACATACATTGGTTCTGAAATTGATCCTTGACTTCCTCAATAACTCCACAAACCACTCCAAGATTGTCCAAATCAGCCAAAACTGTGTTCTTAACTATTGTTACATATGCTATAATGTTAATCCATGCTAATTCAGGGTATATGCAGGAATCCTGAAGTCAAATGTAATACCTTTTAAGACCTTTGTTAAGACCCTTTCCATACATTTTAAGACCTCATCGCCACTTTGAGTTCTAACCAGTTACATAGGCGACACACTTTACTATATACAGTATTGAATGTCCTTCCTCCTTATCTTCCAACTATTTGGACGCTAACTTGCAAATAACATGAAAGAAATCAAAGTAAAGCATCTAAAAAACATATATTTAAAAAAGTAATGTTAGTCAAGTCAAGTTATCAAGACTGCATTGTTTCATCGAAACAGTGTTAATATCACAAACTTGCCTTTTAGAGAAACAGTCTTTAAGAAAACATCTAATCAGACAATGTACTTCATTTTCTAGTTTTAAGGTTTTGCATACCATGGCAGGAAGGGGGGGAGGAGGGGCAGGGCCAGGCTCACACACACACACACACACACACACACACACACACACACACACACACACACACACACACACACACACGCACACGCACACGCACACACACACACACACACACACACTTGGGGGCGGGCCCCCCTGTCACTTTTATGCATACTAATTTGATTGAAGCAGTATTTTTATTTTATATCATAAGGCGCAGGCTAATAAAATAAGTGGGGCAGTGGGGGCATTTCACACCTGTGAATACACAGCACGCCCTCCTATATATATATATATATATCACACCTACTTGGAATATCACACCTCGACCAAATGGGGGCGGGACTTAGCTCATTAGCATAAGTAGGGAGAGGTGTGACCTGTCACTTTTTTCTGCATACTAATGTGATGGATGCGGCATGAATATTACTACTGGGGTCTCCAACACGCCGATCGCGAGATGCCGCTAGAAGAGCAGACTCCCGTCGGGGAGAGCAGAATCTTCAGCCGCTCCTACTCTTGCTGAGAATCCTTGCAGGCAGGGGCGGGTCTTTATTTAGCTGGGCCACCATGCGGCCAATCATATGCGAGGACACACTAGGATCATACCAATATGTGAAAGAAGGGTGGGGGGCACAGCAGGTGTAGTGGTACAGGCCAGTTGCACAGAGCGACGGATTTAAATGCAAGCGCGTCGGAAAAAGTCAAGAAATGAGCGAAAACCGAAAAAATAAGCAGCATCTGGCTGCATTTTTTTTTTTTACATTTTCGGTAACCACTCAGGATTTATTGTCAGAGGTGGGAGAAGTTCAGATCTTGTACTTGAGTAAAAGTACCAGAGTGTAGGAATACTCGGTTACAATAAAAAGTCCTGCATTCAAAATGTTACAAGTAAAAGTACAAAAGTATTAGCATCAAAATATACTTAAAGTACCATCTGCAGAGGGATCTAGATGCAGGTGTTCTCCCCACAGAGACCGCCTCACTGCACATTGTCCCTTGCATAAAGATAGATTGTGGGTCCCTTACAACATGTTGTACACAGTGGAAAATGGAAATACACATTCTGGTCACCATCAGGGATCTTATACATTAAACTCCTTCTGAATCAAACCGTCACGGTAGCCTTACCTTACTGATCCCTCTTAAAATAAAATTAAAAAAACTTTACCAGCAGAGAGAAAATTGATTATTAAATTATGAATGTGACTAATAAAGAGCAGTTTGATTATTAAGTATTATCCTGTTGATCGATGACATTACATTTGGTGAAAAGCACATAATGACTTGTTTATGACTCGTTTTGTCAAAGTTTAGGACTTGGACTTGACTTGAACTTGCCCATCCTGACTTGAGACTTGACTTGAGACTTGACTTGGACTTGAGCGCAAAGACTTGAGACTTGACTCGGACTTGTAAACCAATGACTTGGTCCCACCTCTGCAAGCATATAATCTCCCATGTTCCCACATGCATGGCATTTTACATCCTTGGCTGGACACTCAGTCTTTGCATGTGAAGGAGAACAACCACAGTTATAACACTTTGCATCATTACCCTTGTTGTATTGTGGCTTGGCTTGGTAGCTATTAGCAGATTGAGCTTTGTTTTTAGCATATTTGCTACTGCTATTAAACACTCTGTCCACTAATTTAGCGTCACATGCCTCAGTTCTATCATCACCTCGCAGAGAAGATTGTTGCCGTTTCACCTCTTCACTCTGCTGAGCCATGGTAATAGCTTTTCCCAAGGTAAGGTCTGAGTCCAGTTGCATCCGTTCAGACAGCCGCTTATCCGTCAATCCGAAAACAAGCCTGTCTCGAATGAGTTCATCATGTAGCACGCCGTAACTACAATGCTCCACTAGTGCATATAGAGCTGTGACCATAGGCTGTGACGAACGAGTCCACTCGTTCACCTTCTCCCTGTCCGTGCATATTAAACTGTGCCCGCTCATATATGACATTTTTCTTGACAACGAAGAAGCCTTGAAAGCCCTCCTGCACACCTTGGTAAGTGTCTCTTCAATCCACGTAAAATATCATCTGCTTCATCTCCCATGTAGTATATTAATGTGTTGACTTGATTCTCTTCTGAGCTACTGTTCAGATTACTTGCCAGGCAAAATCTCTCGAACCGCCGTTGTCGGTACCATATGTGTCCGGGGTCTGTCTCTTACCAATGACGTCACGCATTGTGATTGGGGCTGAAGTCGAATAGTCCATTTAGCTTAGGAACCTTCCTAAAGGAGTGAAATGACCCGGAAGTCCCTCAGTGGCAACCATGATAAGTGCCGTTCGAATTCTCTAGAATGATGAGAATGATAGGAAAGGAGGTTTCAAACTTCCTTTATAACCTCCTTTAGCTTAGGAACCACTGGACCTCCCTAACCGGCAGGAGAAGCGAAAATGCTGCCCCACAATGCCTTGCAGCCGCAGCATTTGCTGTCACTCAACAGTCGGCCGTTCACGGAAACAACCGATTATGACCGAGAAATGATATCATGAAAGTTACGGTGCTTATTAAGTGCTTTGTTTTGAACAGTGCTTTGTTTTGAACGTTCATCAGTATTATAATCAAAAAGAGAAATATGAACGTTAGTTTTTACTGAAATGATCAAATAAAGTCAACATTTCAGTCTTTACTGAGCTGTGTGGGGTTTGTTCAACTTTTAAAAGATGTTTGAATGGTGATAGATGTTAAGGACTAACGTTTATAATAAATACATCTGTATTGATTTTAAGATCTTTAGTTCATACAATCATACGTATTGGGATCATTGGTATTAATGTGGACCGGAGGGAGAGGGTGACGAGCATAAGTTTCACTTTCCTTTTTTATTTCAATTCCAACTTTGGTCATGAAGAATCAACAAGTCCTCCAACTCATACGACCAAATGGGTCGATTGTTTTAAGCCCTTATTACGACCAAATATGTCGTTTGTTCAAGCGCTTAATACGACCTATAATTACGTTTTAAAATTGTCGGCCTCGAGGGCTCCCGTTGAATGCAAACGTTACAGAGGGTTGTTTATTCACAAATAACCCTCTCTGTAAAATCCTAAATTGTAGGATAGTTTGGCCATTAAAACGCTTTATGATTAGATTTCTAGCGAGAAGTATATATTGTACTTTTAGAATCCACGTCCAGTCGATATGTAGGATCTATAGTTTGATAGATATTACGAAGATGATTTGAGATTTCGTCAGGAGAACGTGTATATGCGGCAAGCTTCCATGTAAAGTTACGGGTTGAAAACAGTATTTTCCGGTCTCGCCGTTTTCATAATAAAACCAATGATCAAATGATTTAACAGTGATATCTGCACTACTCATCCACTAAAAAAACATCAGTTTTATCCTAGTTAATTATACGACATTAATTGGTTTAAATTGTGTACAATGCTTTTGTGTTTTTCCCATAGGTTTTTCTCTTTCGATTCTGAGAGACACATTTCTTTTTTCAGAGGTTTTGATAGGCTAAAATCACGCCGCAATGCACGTCGGGATATGGTGTTTATGTGATATGAAATCGGAAAACATTAAAAATAATAATAATAATACTTTATTCCGAGTGTTCTTGCTTTTCTCTTTGAAGGTCATCACATAACGGCATTGTAATACACGGTTCGGCTGCATTAAATATTACATACCTGCCCTAGATATGTATTTATAGAGCCCTGATCAGAAGACCTTTTGACAAACTGGAAGAGATGCCGCCAAAACTGAATACGTGACGTGAACCATAAATATATCAACAATTAAACAACATCTTCCATTTCTTTTCACACAATACGTCTCCTTGCAGTATCAACACTAATTCGGCTGACTTTTATATTTGATCCAATTAGTAGATAGTCTGTATTTACACCATAACGGTGCACATGATAGAAAGGGACTTTTTGTAGTTTTTAAAGATATTACTGATTTTCTGAACTACCTTTCCAACTCCTCATGCAGTTGACTGTTACAGGTCTATACAGGTTCATGGTACAATGCATAAGCTTCACATCGAGAGACTGAAACTGTATTTTCCTTTACCGTTCTGTTTTAAACTCACAATAAAGTGAATAGTCATATTATGTACGATATTATTATGTTTTATTAACTAGACCACTGGTCTAAAACCGCACCTCCTAGTGGTTAAAGCACGTTATTGAATGTAGTTGTTGAATAAGTTATATTTATTTAGTTATTGATGAAAACATTTAAATATTAAGAGTAGCCTACATACAAAATAGGGGTCAATGATAGAAATATAGAATGGAAAATATCTAGAAGATACTGTAGTGATCTCTACAGTAAAACAGTTTAGTGCAGGACGTCCAAAGATATTAACAGGAGGATGTGCAAAATAGACAAACTGATAAGGCTGAATTTTACTCAGGTGTAACTAAAGTCTGATTTAAGGGTTGTTTATATTTCACATCATTAATCAGAATCTGCAAAGTAACAAAAATAAATGTAGTAGAGTAAAAATACCAGGTTAACCTCTGAATTGTAGTGGAGTAGAACAAAGTAGTACATGCTGCTGTAACAAAAACATTTCCCAACTTGGGATCAATAAAGTATCTTATCTTAAGATGATCGATGGCTACTGCCATATTTGCTAAATGTGCATCTGAACCTTGACGAGTGCATGTTTCAGGCTTATCAATTAACAGGAGGGGTCACAGACATAAGTCCAGCTGTCATGTGGTATTAATGCTGCCCATTATGGACACAAGCAATTTTCACCCATGTATTAATTATATGTTTTAAATTTGATAACACCAATGTGTTTCGTGTCCCCTAAACCTCCAGGGATGTATACAGTTTAATACTGGCAACTTCTAATTGTGGGAAATACGAAAACGTCTTTTAAAACTACATTTCCCAGTAGAGACGTGCCATAGAACATGTTGCGAAACACACAATAGAGAACCGCAGTGACGCGTCCTAAAACCCGGAAGTAAGTTAGCATTTTTAGCACTTCCGGTTCCTTCGTCAAAAAAGCAATGTATTTTCTCCATAGGGTTTTGGAAAATAGCTCGAAATAAGGTCTGTGGTTGACACAAATTTAAGAGATAAATCACGTTTTGTTCTACGACAGTAGATACATCAGCAGTGACCCCACTGGTGATTTGTGAAGAGTTTACGTGTCTGAAAAACGATGGTTGTTACCGAGTGGCTGAATAGGACTACAGAAATGGTCGAGTCCGTTGTACGTCATTACGCCTACACACGTAAACACTCCCGCTAAATTTGTTTTCCCCTTTGTTCTGCTTGAAAGCAAGTACCTGCCTATCTTTAGTAGCCTATCTGTAGTCTCTTTAGTATCTGTATATCTATATCTTACCATTAGAATCTCTATTTTTGAAATGGTCATTTTTAACACCGTAGTTTTATAAATTATAGAACAATTAAGTACCAGTGTTTTCCAATTTTACTCGGCAGTTCGTTTCGTTGGCTAACGTTAGCAAACGTTAGCTAAAGCTAGCGCTACTAGTTAGCTACGCAATGGTTTGTTGCTTTGCTCCGGGTTGCAGCCACAGGTCTTCGCATGAAACGTGCTCGTTCTATCGTTTCCCGACCAATGTTTTCCAAAGGAGAGTCTGGATTCGTGCCATGAGGTAAGCTGACGTTACATTGTTGTCCATGTCACGGTGAAATGTAAATGATGGGTAGTGTATCGCCGTTTTAGAGATGGCACTGCTGAAAAGACCGCAAAATAAGTAAAGATAATGAATACATCCTATTAAAACCTGTGTGGCTTATATGATAAGTCTAATTAGTACAAGCAGCATAACGTTTCACCATGTAACTAAAGATTGTAGTCAGGGAAATCAGTTTGACATATTGAACTAATAACAAATCACCTCTGGCTGGCAGAGAACGCTCTGCTCCATAGCTTCTCTTGGACGTAACATCACATGTACGTTTTACATTTATATTCAATTTAATATTCCATCCCTCACATACTTTTGTATATATAATAACTCATATTTTGTTTTTCTTGTTATGCTGCTGCAACACAAACATTTCCCCAATTGGGATCAATACAGTAATATATTAATTAATTAATTAAGAAATATAACTATTATAATTAGTGTAGCAGCTGACACCTATTTTCAATATGGATTAATCTACCTTTATTTCTTTAGTTCAATTTTGATCTATACAAATGTCAAAATAGTGAAAATGTTCACGAGACAAAGTGCAAGGTTATATCTTTAGATGTTTTGTTTTAGCCTATGTACTGTATGTCTTAATGCTCTTATTTGTGACGATGTGACTTCCATGAAACTAATATTTCATATCTTCCCAACAGACGAGCTGACAGGAAGCCTAACCCCCTAAACGCACCAGGAGCGTCTGCGCCACGTTACGGCTGCGGCGCGGCGGTCGTAAGGATCGCGGCCACTCTAGTCAATGGGTGCTATTCCACCACACGCGCCGTGTTACGGCTCAGACGCGTCCCAGAAGCGGCTCGGCGCAGCAGCTCGGCGCAGCGCTTCTCTAAAATTAGGATGAATCCTATTTTTGCCGCGGCACAGCCGTAAGGTCGGGCAGGCAGCCCCCCCCTCGCAGGAAGTGGAAAGGTGAGCATCCGGGCCAGGCCCATCCCGCGTATATACTAATTTAGCAGACCCCCCTCCTTCATCACAACACCTCCACTACGATGCGCACAATGGATGACGAGGAGTTCATAATGGAAGTGGAGAAACACACCATGTTATACGATGTAACCAATGCTTTTTACAAGGACAACATCAGAAAGGACAAGGCCTGGTTTTTAGTCGCTGCAGTTTGTGGAGTGGAAGGTAACAACTACATATTAATGTTTTAAAGTTAATTAAGAACTGGGAGGCTGCACACACGACGCTCCGCTTCCGCAACGTTTTGAAACGCGCCTGGTGTGTTAGGTCGCAGGAGGAGGTCGCAGCATGGCGCAGCCGCAACGTAACGCGGCGCAGACGCTCCTGGTGCGTTTAGGGGGTAACACTCTAACAACCACAACATTGCAAAGGCGAGTAAATGTAAATTAAAAACGATTCACAATTTCTTAATTTCTTCTTCTTTCTTGCAGTGAGGCAAAGCTGACCTTGCACTTGGTGCCAGTAAGGATGCTCCTCACGCAGGCTGAATGTTTCTCTTCCTTACTGACACAGAAGCCCTTGATTTGCAATGCTTCACTAATTGTCATTTCCCTGGCTCCGTAGGGACACTTTACCTCCAGCACAGCGGGAGACCCTACCAGACCATCTGGAGATGCCCCCAACAATCCTGATTGGGAGAGCCACAAACCTGACTCATGGACCTGCATCTGGGATGCAGTGGTGAATGCCCTGACGCCCTCACATTCATTCATAGTCCCCCACTGTACAGACAAAACACCATCAAGGGCCTGTTGTTGCCCTAGCACCCTGGCACTAAGGGAAGCAGTCACATGCTTTGACCTCAGGACAGCTCCAAAGCTGCTGGCAGTCAACCTTCCTTTCCTGAACAAATGCCAGTTTGGGTTGGTTCGCTGACCAGTGGCAGCCACCTGCATTGCCCTCTGTTGCTCCTCAGACAATGCCATGCTTGCCACAATTGCCTCAGGTCCCTGATGCCCAACATGTTTGAGAATTTCAGGAACAGTAAGTGTTTCCAAGCTGTAGTGTTCCTCTTCTGGCTCGGGGGAGAGAAGCCAAGACATTCCTGAGAACCTGCCCCCGAGTCTGTCCCTCAGCCAGTCACGATCTTCGGAGGTGGGCTCTCTTCAGCGGGTTGAGTGAGTTATTGGTTGGAGGAAATAGCTCCTCCACTGAATGCGTACGTGTAGCTGCCTTTGGCTTCTTCCACTGACGGGGTGTCACGTCAGTGCAGCTGAAAGTGTGGATGGCAAAGATGGCTAATGCAGCCGCATGACTGCATTTCCATTCTCCACGTGGGCATTCACATTCTGTGGAGAGAATTCTCTCTTCTCCTGTAGATACCTGTGGTGGTGGGAATGTTTTATTATTTAAAATATATTTACATTTGTAATGCCTTCCCAATTATAGCCTACTGTATGTTTATTTCATGGATATTTCTGTGTTTTCTGGTGTGTAAAAATTGTAATCTTGGGGCCTCTTCTCTTTAACGTCTACATGCTACCACTGGCTCAGATAATGAAGAACAACAAAATAAGTTACCATAGCTATGCAGATGACACACACATTTACCTAACCATTTCACCAGGAGACTATGCTCCGATTCAAACACTGAGTAAGTGCATTGAACAAATCAATGACTGGATGTGTCAGAACTTTCTCCAATTAAACAAAGATAAAACTGAGGTAATGGTCTTTGGAGCCAAGGCAGAACGTATAAAAGTTAGCGCTGAGCTTCAGTCTGCAATGTTCAAACCAACAGATAAAGCCAGAAATCTAGGTGTAGTCATGGACTCTGACCTGAGTTTCAACAGTCACATTAAAACAGTTACTAAATCAGCCTACTATCACCTAAAGAACATATCTAGGATTAAAAGACTAATGTCACAGCAGGATTTTGAAAAACTTGTCCATGCTTTTATCTTCAGTAGACTCGACTACTGCAATGGTGTCTTCACAGGTCTCACTAAAACATCTATTAGGAAGCTGCAGCTGATTCAGAACGACGCTGCTCGAGTCCTCACTAACACTAAGAAAGTGGATCACATCACTCCTGTTCTGAAGTCTTTACACTGGCTTCCTGTGTGTCAAATAATAGCTTTCTAAATACTGCTGCTGGTTTATAAAGCACTGAATGGTTTAGGCCCAAAATACATTTCTGATCTTCTGCTAAATTATGAACCATCCAGATCTCTCAGGTCTTCAGGGACTGGTCAGCTTTCTGTCCCCAGAGTCAGAACTAAACATGGAGAAGCAGCGTTCAGTTATTATGCTCCAAATATCTGGAACAAACTCCCAGAAACCTGCAGGTCCGCTGCAACTCTGACTACTTTTAAATCCAGCAAGAAGACTTTTCTTTTTGTCGCTGCTTTTAATTGAACTATTCACATCTTAAACTGCACTGTAACTTTTATCCATGTATTTTTTCTTTTAATGTTTATTTTATTAGCTTTGCTTTTTAATGACTGATTTTAAATGCCATTTCTTAATGTCTTTCATTTTTTGTAAAGCACTTTGAATTGCCATGTGTTGAAAAGTGCTATATAAATAAACTTGCCTTGCCTAATAAAGATTTCATGTGACACATAAAATGGATTTGTTGATGGGAATTAATGTGAATAAATTAACTCTAGGTTAACGGTACTCTTGCTATCACTACTCACCGACACTCTATAAACCGTGTCCCTCATGCTAGCCCTGACAACACCGGTAAGCACACCTTCATCTAGGCTGCACTGTTGTACGTGTCCTGACTTGTAGTGGTTCTCTCCTCTATCTCCATTCTTCTTGTCATCTTTGTAAAACGATATCAGACTGGTAATTGACACAGCCATGACTTCTAGTTAAATTCAGTGTGGCTAAAATGAAAAGCTTTGTTAAATATGCAAGCACGCGGAAGTCAAAGTCAGCTTTATTGTAAACAAATTCTACATGTGTTATAAATCCAGAAATATCGTTTCCCACAGTGTGACATGTAGCCTATACATAAAACAAAAAGGGCCTAGATAAACGGGGTATACAGTTTAAAATGTTAATATATTTAAAGTGTTCAAAGTGCAGTTTCAGTGCAAGTCAGTTGAAACGATCTTAAGTTGGCGTGACGTTGAGGTCGTGCGACCCTGCTGCTGTACTGGCTTGTAGTTCGTTTATAGCATAACGTTAGCATTTCGCTTTTGGCGACTAAATTTATGATTCAAAAATTATAAAAGTAGGAGAGACATGTGGAGATTATCCGGCTGAACAAAACGTGATCCTTCTCTTAAATGTGTGTCAACCACAGACCTTATTTCGAGCTATTTTCCAAAATCCTATGGAGAAATTGCATTGCGTTTTTGACGAAGGAACCGGAAGAAGTTTACATCCGGGTTTTAGGACGCGTCACTGCGGTTCTCTATAGGCAGCAAGTGTAATTCTGGGGGGGAGGGCCGGGCTGGACCCGTCCAAGTCCAGTTTTGGATAGTCTGGCGTGGTTCCATTCCATTTCAAAGAGCTTTGACGCTCAGCGTAACCTTGTCACACTGCCACTCCAATATCCAATCACAGAGCTTGAGGGCTAATCACGGGATTTGTAAAGCAAGGCGGATGTTGTAGTCCCAAACGATAGCTGGGGATTCTGGGTAGTGTAATGTCTTCGGAAACTCTGTCGTGTCTAAACTCCGAAAAAACAATTTGTTTCTCCGAATCGAAGGTTAAAAACACAAAAGCATTGTACACAATTTAAACCAATCAATATTGTGTAATTAACAAGGATAAACTGATGTTTTTTAGTGGATGAGTAATGGAGATATCACTGCGTAATCATTTGACAGTGTGGGGAATACTTCCGGTTTTATTATGAAAACTTCGAGACCGGAAATACTGTTTTCACCCACGCTAACTTTACATGGAAGTTGCCCCATATACAGTACACGTTCTCCTGGCGAGACCTCAAATCATCTTCGTATATCTATCAAACTGTAGATCCTACACATCCACTGGACGTGGATTATAAAAGTACAATATACACTTCTCGCTAGAAATCTAATAAAAAAGCATTTTAATGGTCAAACTATTCCACAATTTAGGATTTTCCAGAGAGGGTTATTTGTGAATAAACGACCCTCCGGAGCGTTTGCAATCGACAGGAGCATGTTGTTTCTTACACGACCACTAGAGGGGCTACACTTTAAAACGTGTCTCTGGGTCGTATTTAGCTGCTGAACAATCGACCTATATGGTCGTTTTTTGTAGGAGGACAGGCTGTGAAGAATATGTTTCTCTGTTCTCCACGTTCATAAAGCAAAGCAGCAGCATCAGAGCACGGTGCAGAGTCTCGAGATGAGTTCACAGTAGTCCCTCGTTCTTATTAAACATCCATGTTGTAGTCCGCTGTATAGAAAACTGTAGTTTCCATAGTTCCCCCACAGCAGCAGCAGACGCACATTCATGACGTCCGCTGGCGCATCATAAACACGTCGGATAGTGAAAGTGCATTCGGATTCTCTTAAAGTACCGCAGTCTCTTCTCCTAAATCCTTTTGAATTCTCCTGTCCACTATCCCTTAACCCCGTGACATTTCACTCAGAGGTCAAGGAATAGACGATAGGGTTAGAACTTAGGAGCTGATCTTTGGACTATTCGACTGCAGCCCGGCTGTACGGTAATTTACCCAGGGGTGCTCGGGGGTAAAACTACGGTGGCCGGTAGGTGCAAACGCAGAACAGCGGCCCAAAACGCATACATAAGCAGGAAACACCTGCAAATAATGAAATTAAAAACACACAAACCCCGAAAACAAACGCAACAAAAAAATGCTGCAAATACCAAAACGATATGCAAAGTCCAAAGCACGTACAAATCCCAAAACACATACAAAAAAAAAACATTCCGGAAGTGCTCCAGGCCTCTAGGGGGCGCGCTACGTGGAACAGATTGATGTCTGACCAGACATAGAGAGAACGAACAAGAGGAAAGAAAGTTCATTTAAGTGGAGAAAGATATAAGAAGGTACGTTTTGTTTTTATACATAGAGCGTCATATTTATATAGCTAGCGTTAGCGTGCCTAACTACTACACCAGCTGTTGAGAGGATAGC
Organism: Pseudochaenichthys georgianus; assembly: GCF_902827115.2. Lineage (NCBI taxonomy): Eukaryota > Metazoa > Chordata > Actinopteri > Perciformes > Channichthyidae > Pseudochaenichthys > Pseudochaenichthys georgianus. The sequence continues at coordinate 33,516,764 of NC_047516.1, read as the reverse complement.
TTCAGGTGAAGAGAAGATAAAGTGAGGGAACAACATTGTTAAAAGAGATGACAAATCAAGTGCAGGCAAATAACACGTGCCATCGTGAGTACCGCGGAAAAAAGGACATTTTTCATTCTTAGCAGTTTGTTTATATGTATGTATTTGTGTATAGATGTTGCAACTATACAGAGCTTTAGCAATTGCCTGTAACTATGGTCATGCTAATAAAGCTATTGAATTGAATTGAGAGAGAAAGAGAGAGAGAGTAGTGACAACATGTGAAGAGGGACAAAGTAATGACAGGATAGTAGTGTGCATTAGAACAAATATAGAGAAGACATTCAAGGAGAGAGAGAGAGAGAGACAAAACACAGATTCAACGGTAAACATGATGTATCTTTCTATTTATTTAGCTAACCACTATTTAGACTATGTGTTTTTGATGACTTGATTAAATGGATTTACTACATCAATGTATGTCTTTTCAGGCCGCCATGTTTTGTCCTTTCTGTGGCCAACATCTGGGGACAGTTCAAGTGCTCTGTGGCTCCTGTGGCAAACATGTTTTTCATTGTCTGTTTATGCGAAATATGTAGAAGCCATCATTAAATTGTAGACCAATGCATTAAATACACAACACAGCTTATATTATACATTCATAATTGTGTATTAGTTCTATCTTTATAGAGAACATTTAGAATCAGATTTTGAGACAGTGAGCCATGACATGATGTTTTCTTCTTTTTCTCCTTGTGTTTTTTTTTTTACAATCAGCATCTGACAGCCCCACAGAAGACGGAAATACTTTCATGATGGCTTCAGCTATGATGACATTTTGAATTTTCTGGAAACTACCCACAATATAAAAATGAGTTTGCGTACTTTAAAGAGTAAATTAAAAAGTATTTCATTATCAAGGGAAAAAAACGACTCCCCTCTGGCTAATGTTCGTGCTGCCATTCAAGAGGAGCTAAATGGACCTGGCCAGCATTACGGTTACCGCTCGATGTGTCAGACATTGCGGCAAAAGCACTCCCTTACTGTAAAAAGGGATGAGCTCATGAACCTGATGAGAGAGCTTGATCCCTCTGGAGTTCAACTTCGCAGTAATAGAAGATTTGTACGAAGAACATACAGCTCTGAAGGACCCAACCACGTCTGGCATGTTGATGGCTATGATAAGCTACAGCCCTATGGTTTGGCCATCAGCGGATGTATTGATGGCTACTCCAGAAAAGTATTGTGGTTGAAGTGTGGAGCAACAAACAATGACCCTGGGGTCATCGCTCAAAATGACATACGTTGTGTCACAGAGCATGGAGTCATACCTATGAGGCTGCGTACAGACTGCGGCACTGACAACGGCACAATGGCAGCCATCCAGTGTGCTTTAAGATCAAGACACACTGACCATGTTGCTGGGGCTGCCAGTCACACGTATGGCTCTTCAACAGCAAATCAAAGAATTGAAAGCTGGTGGTCGTACTTCAGAAAACAGAGGTGTGGTGCTTCTTTTTTTTTTTTTTTACATCCTTGACAGTGAACATAGTATATCTATAAAAAGTAATGTAATTATATTTTCGGTGTATAAGTTCCGATCTCCTACAATAATTGTTTTACAACTAAACTCTGCACCACAGTCACAGCCAAAACATGGTATGCCTAGTGTGGTTGCTGATTTCCTTTTAATTTAATTGATCGGAATCATCAGTTAAAACACAGATTACCCCTTTATCTCTGTTCCTTATATTATATTAATTATATTAATACAGTTCTTATAAATATGACTATTTGATAACACAGGTTTACTGTTATTTGTTATATTTATTTTTGAATCCCTTTACATGGAAATCATCAATGTATAAAAAAAAAAGCTCTCATTTGAATCTGTTTCTTCAGGTCTCAATTTTGGATGGATCTCACGAATGACCTGAGAGAAAAACATTACTTCAGTGGCAGTCATGCGCACACATGCCTAGTGCGGTTTGTCTTCTTGGGTGTGCTACAGAGGGACCTTGACGAATGCAGGGAAAAGTGGAACACGCATATTATCAGACCTGTAAACCAGTCTCGTTGTCCATCCGGGAAACCAGATGTCATGTACAACCTGCCACACAGGTTTGTTTCTATCAATTAAACATATTTCTCAATTTTGTTCAGATTTATTTTTAGTAACTGCCTAAAATTCTAAGAAAAAATCAGTTGCCCCAAAGTACATTTTTCACTGTAAACTGTTCACCTCAGTCAGTCAGTTATTACTCAAATAATGTCTACTATTAAGTGACAGTAACTTTTTTAATTTTCAAAGAAGTTCAACAAAACAACATTTCAAGAACAATTTTGTACAAGTGAATATAAACTGTTGAACATATTGCACATCCAAGTACGGTGGAACTGACTGTGGGTTCCCAGTCCCACAAGACGACTTGGGCCAGTTTGTTCTGGACTCGACCAACAGTCTATGTGGAGACGACCACTTCCAGGAACACTTTGAAAACCTTCAAAGAACGAGTGGTCTAATGCAACTCTTGACCTGGGAGTCTTGTGTTGCGAACTATATAACTATGAAGAACATGGCTAATATGTAAATTGTAAGCCCAGCTTTCAATAAAGTCCAAAACCAGGCGAATTTTGGATTCCAAAGTCCATGTTGCTTTCAAACTGTTCGTAGGTGCTTGACATTGGTATTTCTATTGTGTTTGAGCAGGTTCTGCCGATTGGAAAGCGAGATGTCCGGTGAAAAACCAATTGGGGTCTCGGCTGGATTCCAGACGGTGGCAGGGTGTTTAATCCTGTTGAGAACATCAGGATATCACTGAGGAGGAGTCCTGTTCGTTTTTCTGAGAAGAAAAAGTAGTATTACGGTTTTTTGTTTTTTTTTAAATATCAAGATTGATAGAACTGCCATTAATAGCTAATTATTTTAAGATGTGAACAATGTTGGAACTCAAATAAACCTTCTTTTTCAAGGAGATAGTCTCTCCAAAATTCCAGCACCCTGGTTTCCTCATGGCGTCTTGTGCTTCCTTTTTCGCTGCTGTGCTGAACCTCAAAGACTTCCTCCAATGTAGCAGAAGTCAGCTCTCCCACACTTGAGCACATAAAAGCTCTGAAAACACTTCCATGCTGCTCCAAAGCATGAATCACATCCAAGGCTTCAAGTCCGTCTTTGAATCTAGGAAACATTAGACACAAAGACCCATCAATCTACTATCACCTATCGCCAGGTCAGTAACAATATCTGAAAAAAGTATTAGAACCAATTTTAGATCTACTTCATTTCTTAATGACCTCTGGGTTTTACATGCAGTAAAGTAAATCAATCAATAATATTTACATATTTCTGTTTCATATTTTACTTTTTGACCACGACCAATAACATATATTAAATAAAGTCAGAATAACTTCTGTGAAAGTAACTAAACTGATAATAAAATTATCTCCAAATGCAGGATTGTCCAGTGAATCGATAGATGCAACTCTACCCTTGTAAACCCTCAATCGCCTTGGTATCACAATTGGTCATAGAACGCTCTGATTTAGGCTTTTCTTATCTTTAAATGTTTGTTCCGAGCTTCAATGCACGTTAAACTGCTTTTAATAATTGTAATGATGTTTTAAATGCAATTTTTGTATTTTCTGAAAGTGTAAAGCACTTGCAATTGCTTTGTGTATGAATGGTGCTAATATAAATTATAACCTTGCTTTAACATCTAAATGGTGATGTGTTTGACTTGACAACTATTAAAATATATTGAACTTAGGTTAAATGGTGCAGAAACATTACCTTTGTATGGCAAAATGGTTGCGGTAAATGATGTACCACTGCATGAAATCCTTTATGATTGCGTTTTTGCCATCCACGCCATCTGCAGTCTGCAACAAGCTGGATTTCTGTCGATTGATGCATGTAGTTCCTCCAATGTAGCTGCGCTGGATATCTAGGGTAGAAAACAATCATAATCCATAAACATAAATCAATATGCTGTCAAACTCGCATATGAAGGAAGACAGGTAATTTATCAAATTAAAAATATATATTCTCAATAATTGTAACATCTTCTTCCCCTCCTATGGTGTTCGGTTTAAATCTGACTGATTTACTACTCTCATTAAATAGTATCATAAATGTAAGTGTCCTTTGGTTTCTTGTAAGGTAAATATATCCTTCTTCTTCTTCTTCTTCTTCTTCTTCTTCTTCTTCTTCTTCTTCTTCTTCTTCTTCTTCTTCTTCTTCTTATTATTAAACATTGTGTTTTACACTTAATTACCCCAATCATTTTTGACCAGCTGCAGAGGGGAGCAATAATTATGAATGATACCTAGTGTAAGGAGTTGCATTAATCAAAGTGGCAAGATATTAAAGCGTACAGTATATAACTATATCCATGTCATGAAAGGAGGAATACATTTTTAATATTGTTCTAAGATGACAAACTTGTTCTTACTAGTGTACATTTGTTTTCATTAATGATATTTGTAATGACAGTTAGGTATGATAAATAAATACTGCATCATTTCTAATGGTTTGCCATAACAGCTAGCTAAGGTTGTTCGTTATGGTTCCAAAAGAGGCTATAAAAGCCCAATAACAAACTATCGAAGGCCGGACAATATAAAAACCAAATTCTTCACAGGTTATAAGGGAGACAACTTCATTTTGTATGTTGGGCTGTGATAGTAAAACAACAAATGTTTGCCCTAATATGCCAGCCTACCTCAAGCAGGGAAGCTCTCATAGTGTCATCAGTAATGTCTTCAATGATGGCTTCAATGTTGGTGTTTTTCATTCCAGTGAGGTGCTGGTAGAGCGTCTCTGACAGGAAGCGGGGGCCTGGACCACCATGAACTAGAAGTTGCAATCATCCTCCCAGCATGAAAGTATTCGTCATCTTTTGCAGCTGTTGATATTTTTTGTCAAATTATTATCACATTAACCAACAGTTGCCAGGTTATCATAAAGATATACAGTATAAGATCATTTAATTGTCACGTAAATCCAGCTGCAAAATCCATAAGCAGCTCCTATATTTACAGTACAGTATTAAAAAACAGATTTGCGAACATCATTACCTGCATTGTCGAACGTGAGGAGTTTCCTGTCCTGTGGACCATCAAATATTCTTCTCATTCTCAGGCATTCCATTAGGAGGGTCAGGAACTTCCGCTTGGGACCACCACGTGTCCACTCCATCCTCAGTTTGTCCCTCATCGTCAGTAAACTTAACCTGCATCTGATGAGAGGGGTCGAATGAGGCCCGTTTGAAGCCGCGGATTGCTCCATCCCACACATTGGATCGGTTAATATTAAACCTGCTGCAAGAGGTATTTTGAATTTTTGCAACAGTTCTGCAACAACGTCGGGCGCAGTCAGGTATTCTGAAACAGAATAGCCAGCATGTGTAGTTCTGGGGACGGGGTGGGGGAGGGGGGACGCGGTGGACCCGTTCAAATCCAGTTTTGGACAGTCTGCGGTGGTTCCATCCCATTTCAAGTGCTGTTCGAGAATCAGCGTATCCCTCGGAGCACACTCTCCAATCACAGAGCTTGAGGACTATCACGGGGTTTGTCAAACTGAGCACATGGTGTAGTCCAAACGATAGCTGGGGATTCTGGGTAGTGTAGTGTCTTCTGCCATCCTTTACTCCGAAAAAACATTTGTTTCTCCGAATCGAAGGGGAAAAATACAAAAGCATTGCACAAAATTTAAACCAATCAATGTTGTGTAATTAACAAGGATAAGTCTGGTGTTTTTTAGTCGATGAGTAGTGCAGATATCACTGTAAAATCAATCGACAGTAAGAGGAATACTTACTTTCGGGTGTACAATTCTCCGTTATCCAATAGGAATGGACGCTCACATTGCCTTTAAGGGCAGCCGACACATAATGCCGTGCTTCCATGAGCGTCAAATCCCGCCGCAGATGGGAATACATTGCAATCAGTTGAAAGCTATTTGCGTCCCTTTATGAAGCTGAAGGAGCCTAGGAGCGTCACAACTGGACGCCACGGACAATGACCAAACGTTGCTCCTGGACGCTTAGGGAGTGAGAGTGTGTTGTCGGAGCATACACATTTGTGTAGTTGCTGCAGTGATATTTACAAAAGGATGTCGATCCTCTTCCTGTTCTTTTTTTTAATACATTAGGTTCTAAACTGACAACAGCACTTTGTCATACTCCTGCACAATCCTTGTAAACATTTGAAATGGATGCAACAAACAATAGCTGATCTTTGAAAAATATGTGTGGGTGTTTTTTGTATCGTCTGACTCTTCACTAAGACGTAAGTTGTTGTCGGTGTCCTTTGGAAATGTATAAAAGTATAATTGTTCTGCTTCCCGGCGATGTTACCCACTGGGATTGGAGGCTATACAAACAAACAAATGAAAATACACACCAAACAACTGTGTCACGATGCAACTGTCAACATCGTTTACCTCTAGAAGGTGTTCTGACCCGGGACCTCTTCCTGGAATGGGGTTGGTGCTCCATCCTATTTTTAACCAGGAAATAATAATGATGCAGTTGATCTACTGTAATGCCAGTGTCATTAGCACACAACGGTATTTATTGATTTCATGTTCACAAATTCAAACCTACATGGTATAATTACATTTTTAATTAGTCTTACCCGATCAGACGCTGGTTATGGGTGCCTGAGAGATCTGATAAAGGTAAACAACAAATATATTCAAACTACTGTACTGTTAAAACATTCTGCTTCTTGTGGCACAAAATAATATGTTGACAATGTTTTATTTTACCCTGCAAACTGTTGTCCATTCTGGGAGTGCTCTGTTCATTTGGAAAGTCCCACACCTGCATACAACACACAAATGACTGACTGAAATAACATAATTAAGAATAAATGCCACGATAGATCCAAACTGACCACGGTGTCAGCAAGACTGTCTCCAGGTGGCAACTTTACAACAACCACACTGTCCTCGTCACTTGAAGAGGTTGTTCCAGTGTAACCTAAGAAAATAAAAGTGTCATGATTAATACTATAAAAATAATTGTTCCCCTACGTCTGTACCTATCATCAAATGTTGGTTTGAATCCTGAATTATCGGATTGACATAAATCAGAAAGGATTCAATCGAAACACAAAATGTTTGTGAAATGTACATTATATTGACCGTCCTTTTCACTCTCACATTAGGATTTACATTGGGGCACAACAAACCAACATTGTTGTGAGAAAAAAGGTTAATTTAGAATTACAATCCTTAAGAGGGAATTTATATTTAGTTTGAACAGAAGGAAAGTTTGGAAGCTTTTGTTGATACTTAAATTCTATTTCTTCTGCCACTATTCATAAAAGACCATTTGACCTCATAAGTTCAACCACGAAGAGAAAGGAATGATGGGTGGAATGAATTGTGTTAAGAGAGTACAGATGTACAACGTACAGTAGTAGGCCTGTTTATAATATTGAATTCATCATAGAAATGGTGTTGACATTTGTAGTCTGGTTCTTGTTATTATGTGTGAATACATTATTTGTTCTATAAAATGTTCTATTCAATTAAATACACATTTGAAAACCAATTGATGGTGTATTTATTGTTTTTAGTTTAACTCTACAAAAGGTTGGGGTGCCTTGGGGTCGAGAAATATTTTCAGGGGTGCCTTGGTAAAAAAAAGGTTGGGAACCACTGCTCTATATCACTTGTAAACATGTTGATACATTATTTACACCGGGCGAAGCCGTGCAGTTAGTCAGTTTTACTGTATGCATCGCATTGCTGCACAATTTATATAAGTTGTGCAGAAATCTGGGAGAGAATATTTAATGTCATTGTTGTATTTAAGGAGGATAATGTGCATACGTTTTTTCTCTTTTTATTCCTCCTACTGTATATAGTTGTGTTTGGTGTAAATAAATATGACTGATATATATTTCTGTATATATTTTTTTACAGAAATAACTACATTCTTTTAAATTTAGTTTTTACTCTTACTGGATCATGACTATATCTGCAGGGTTTTCTGGCCATTTGCCTTCGCTGGCTCCAAAGCCTTCTAAAAATGGTGGCAATAACTTTATTATTTATGAGATTGTAATATGATAAAATGTCATCAATCCATAACATCACCACTCTGCATGTTTGTTTGTTTTGCAGTTTACAGAACACAGATTAGAACATTTATAAAAGTAATGATATGTATAACAGAACATATTCAATCAATACATTTCATAGCACTTTCATTTGGCCAAAAGCTTTACCCACAATGCAATTTTTAAATACAAAAACAATAATAAGTATACCCTAATTAGTCTAGAAAAATAAAAGCTAAATAATTTATCTAAATAGTTTATTTATCCTCTGTTTATTATTGTGTGTGCCTTCCCCTTGTGTTGTTAAGTTATTAAAAAGAAATAGAGATAGATTTTTGTTTGATTCCCAAATAATTTCTCCCTTACTCCTGGTGATTTGTTTAGTCCCTTTGAGTACTGCACTTGAACACTGTTGAATCTAACACATTACACTGTGTACTGGAAATGATTCTGCTGCTTTATAAAGCCTTTCAAAGGGCTGATGGGGGATTTACCGTGTGTTTGTAATAATTAACGTCAGGTATACTAATGTCAAACAATGAATTATGCACATGTATTTGTAGTACGCTGGTAATATAATGTCAGTGGTTCAACACTATACATTCCATTTTTATTGTAACCTACATTTTTGTTTTACCCCATCTGACATCTTTCAACTTTCAGTTTGTGACAGGAAGTGGTATAGTGAAAATATTTTATTTTGTATTTACTGTTAAATATCCTTACATAATACTGCTGCTGTGTGCATACATACAGTTGCAGTGTATTAATAATGATAATGAACTCACTGAAAATTATGGAAGAGGATTCGGGTCACATACACATTTGGGAGGATTTAAAAAAAAAAAATTCTGACTTTTTCCATAAAGTCTGACTTTTTGACTTTTTCCATAAAGTCAGAAATCCTCCCAAAAAAATAAATCATGTGGCCCGAATCCTCTTCCGTACAAATGTCATGTCTTTATGAAGGAATGTGTTTTTGTCTCTTTGGCTGAATCCATACATTCTCTCCACCAGTGAGTGGTTGTCAGTGAAGCCCCGCCCCCTGGTTCTTCACTGATAAGTGATAACACCCAGCAGCTCCACAGTCCTGCCTCCATCTAGTGTTCAGTAGTGAAGCTGCTCTGTGAATCCAACAAATCAATACAACAGGCTGCACCTTGTCTCAAGTGTCAAATGGAAAGGGACCCGGGTGGACACAACACTTCAAAATGTCAAGGATTTGTGCTTTGTACAAATCTGACAAACGATTGAATAAACATCCAATACAAAATACACTGAGATACTACAGTCCGTGAACTCTCTCTATTTGAAGGTTGGCCTGACAGAGAGAATGTTCCAAATCAGTTTTCATTTTTACAAATGTATTTATTAGGACTTGCTTCAGAAGGTTCAGAATGTCTAAAAGCAAATTGTAAATGCAACATTCCTTTAATAAACGATCAATGATCTCAAGGGTCACTTTCAGAGGCATCCTAACTTAGCCTCTAAAGAAAAAAGTGACTCAAGTGATAAAGTGATTATACTCCAATATATTTGGTAAATTAAAACATTTGTTTTCCAGGTTTATACATTTACAAGCCAATCATACCACTAATATAGACAGGCCAGGAATGACAGAAATGAATACATTTCCCGAGATCACATCACATACAGTAGATTAGGATCTAAAATGATCTGCAAGATGAAGTCATGTAAACATATAAAAACATTTATGACGACCATGAACCTGTATAAAGGCTACTGCGCAAATACGGCTTTGTTTTAAAACATTTTACGGCTAGTAACACCAAATATTTAAAAAATCCAAATCTAGGCCATGTACATTTTATGTCCATAATCACAGAGGGCTTTTTGTTTTGAGTTATTGATCAGGCACTACTACCTTTTATAAATGAATATGTTATAACAATGGTGGAATGTAATGAAGTACTTTTACGTGAGTAGTGTGCAAGTATAATTTTGAGGTCCTTGTACTTTACTTTAGCATTTTCATTGTATAGTACTTTTCTACTCCCCTTCATTTTGGAAGCCAATATTGTACTCTTTACATTTCTACATTAATCTGACAGATTGACTTCAGAAGAATAGAAAATAGAACAAAAAATAAATAAATGAAAAAACTAATGGATACCTTATGATATATTACTAGAGGTTGAGATATCTGACAGCATTTTATCAAGTAAATAAAACTAGCTTCACAATTATTAGCTGTGATCAACACTATAATGCATACATTATCCTAATACAGTAATGTATATACGTATATGATTTTGAAATGGTCTATTACGCACATCGAGTACTTTTACTTTTGGTACATTATTTGTCTTTTGATGCCAATATTTTTGTACTTTTCCGTGCAGATTTTTGTCTTGTAACAGGGTATTTTTACATTTGAGTATTGCAACTGGTACTTCGGTAAACATTCTGAGTACTTATTCCATCTCAATATCCAATACATACTGTAGCACCGTGTCAACCTCATCGCTACAATGAAGTAAACGTGTCTGAACCTTCCTGATCAGAGTTGCTCTGAGACGTTTCCTAAATCACTCCGATGCCATGACTCCTTGCTAGACTTCTTTCAGGTAATGAGCTCAACGAGAGGATGTTCTGAGCAGCTCCTGTCATGTCTCCAACAGGAAATCATCATCCAGGTTTAACATGCTGCTATAAATGTCATGGGCAGAAACAGAGTCTGTACCATCATGCCCTCTGACACCTACGCTGTGTGTGTGTGTGTGTGTGTGTGTGTGTGTGTGTGTGTGTGTGTGTGTGTGTGTGTGTGTGTGTGTGTGTGTGTGTGTGTGTGTGTGTGTGTGTGTGTGTGTGTGTGTGTGTGTGTGTGTGTGTGTGTGTGTGTGTGTGTGTGTGTGTGTGTGTGTGTGTGTGTGTGTAAAGGGGGTGTATGTACAGCATCAACATCTACGCCGTGACTCATCCCCATAGATCACGCAAACACACCCCTGTGTCTTGGAATCATTGCTCTCATGTTTGCTTGTTTTCTTTTCCATCATCTTGGCCGCGGAGTCTGTGGAGGAGGCCAACCAGTCTGAATAAAAGATGCATCACTGACAGATTCACATGGCGGAGAAGTGAGGTAAACCCTCGGGTGAGTCACCGTGCAGCAGGAAAGTTGACACGTTAAGGTGTTGGATAATGTCATGACTCACAAACTGATTTTGGTAAACAACCAACACATGCACTGTCTTGATACATTTTACTGTATGGCTCCAACTAATTATTATTTTCATTACTGATTTATTTGTCAGTTATTTCCATTTTGTCTATAAAATATCAGAACATTTTAAAGAATCTTGCGCTTTGCCAAGTAAAGATGTCAAGTAAACGGTCCAAAAGCCATGATGTAAGAAAATAGGCATACAATCTTTATATTTTAAGATTTCTAAACCAAGAAGTGTTTGGTATTTTCTATGAATTGAGGAATTGTTTGTTCAACTAATTGTTTGTTCTTTGTTTCACCATCAAACTTTGACATTAAACATATCTTAGGCGACATTCACTACAAATGTAGGTGGTGATAAAACCTCTTATTTTAATGATCACATGTATTTTATTCAACAAATTGGACCTCAATCACAATCTTTATGATAAATACGTTTTAAAACGTATAAATCAAAAAATTATATTTTAGTCAAAGTCATGTAGGCTACAGGGGCCTAAATAATAAAACAAGGTAAAGAAAACACACACACATAAAATGTCATACGTACATGTACAGATCATAATATAATGTACCTATGTATTAGTATCAATGATTTATATAGTTTTTTGTAATCTGTTTCCTTAACTTTGGTTTGAATTGTTAATGCAAAAGAATACTTGGTTATTATTGATAACATTTGTGATGTAATGTTTGTTCTACAGAGCTAAATTAAGAGTTGGTTTGCCTAGTTGTGTACTTTGACTTTATTTAAAAGTTTTTCTACATTATCAGATTTAATTAAAAAAAATGTACGTCTATTTTATCTTAGCAAGTCCCCATTGAAAATCCTGTTTCTTTTCTTTTTCTAAGGAAACAAAGGTCCAGTCTGTTCTTCGCCTGTTGCGGAGTGGGAATCTATTTCTGTTTATTAAACCAGCGACTAGACACGTGTTCTCAGGAGGATTGCGGTACTATCAGACCACTTTCACTCTGGCGTGTCATGAGGACCCAGACACGATAACTGGCACTGCAGTGAGAGATGTGTGTGCCAGAAAGGGGTGGGGGGGCAGAGACATGCCGTCACTGAGCTGTCAGCCTCACTCGTCTCTCACAGGTGAGTCAAGGTTCTCTCGTGATTCACGTCTGTGAAGAACGAAGTCCCATCCCCTCCCCTTCCTATTATTTCACTCCTCCTCTCCATTCATCTCTTTGTCCGGATTCCCTTTCCTTCCTGCCTGCTAATTGTTGTCGTACCACACCATTTATTCCTCCCTGAGCCTGCAGTACTCCTCCCCAGGCTGACGGCGTCTCGGGGGCCCTGCTGGGAGACCTCCAGGAGGTTCAAAACACTCTCACACCCAGTTCCACCTGCGGGCCTGTGGATCCCGACTGGGGATTTCACCGCGCTGATGACGGGGCACACTCTTCCTTCCTGAGCCCACATAAATCTGTCGGTGGGCTCAGACCCACAGTCTAATATTAAAGCTGTTTCCATGACATAGTGCTCAGCAGGGGGAGGGCAGCTGTTGTTGACTAACATGAGCTGGAACAGGAGGGCGGGAGCCGTGGTTTGACTCTTACTGATCTGCCAACAAAACACTGACCTATTATTGGGGATGGTGTTGCTGTTGTTAGAAAGCAAAGGTTTTAACCCAATTAGGCCTATACAAGAGGCAGTGCATGCACTTTCCATACCCCTGCATCAGTTATTCGATTTTTTTTTAAGCTAATATATTACGTAGTCAGTGTTATGTTTTTGCCTGTCGGCCCATGTTTTTATTTCGCTGTGTGTAAATAGCACCTTTATTCTTCTCCCGGTAAAATGGCAAGAATGGACTTGTAAGGACATTTTTCAACAGAGTGAAGGACCTCTGTCATCTCAGACTCTGAGAGAGGCTACTGACCTTAGGCTATAATCAACACACACACACACACACACACACACACACACACACACACACACACACACACACACACACACACACACACACACACACACACACACACACACACACACACACACACACACACACACACACACACATATTTGTAAGGAAAATGTTGTATAAGTGTTGTTGTAAATCAATTACTAGCAAACAGTGTTGCTATAAAAAGAGACAGAACAGGAGTCATATAATTAAAACATTTAATTTTGGAGCTTAGAAAAGTATATACAAACTCTTTACAACTTTACGAACATCCATTCATTTTAAACGTATACAGAGTATAAGTTCTTCAGCCTCTGCAGAAGACTAAACAACAATTAACAATCAAACATCTCTAACATAATTCCGTAGGAGAATTATCTACAGTGACACATTCTTTTACATTTTGAAATGCTAGATCAAAACAATGCATACAACATTCTGCAGTCTCGATTGCCATTGCACTTTTCATACATCTGTTACTCACATTATGACCACTCTGCTCTCAAATAATATTGTCATTGTAATACTGAGCTGATGCAAGAGAAGCAACAGAAAACGTTTCTCCCTGAGGTCATTGGTCAGTCCGCTGTGTCATCAGCAGTGTTCAGGACTCATGGTTCTGTATAAAGCCCGTCATAGGATTTCAGAACCCAGAGGGAGGATGTGCTCCGGCTCCTGCATGTAGCTCACCTGCCAGGGAAGCCCCAGAGCTGGAGAGGGCTCCACAAAAGTGTCCATGTATTTCTGAGTGCAGGAGGCCCACATGCCCGGCTGGTACCCCAAACCCTCGCCCACCTGTGGGTATCGCATAGGGCTGGGCGGATGGTCGTGGGGGCTGCCGCAGTGTCCATATGAGGCATAAAGCTGTCCCTCAGGGGGGTAACAAGGGTAGTGTGGTGACGGGGGACATGATGACGCGGTGTTGTCCATGTACACATGAGGCTCCGCGGGCAGCCGGTGCAGGGGAGGCCCTTGTTGAGGGGGCATCTGGTGAGGGATGGTCGAGTGCCAGGGGACGTAACTCTGAGGCTCCAGGCGAGGAGCCGGGGCCCGGGTCTGCTCATGCCGAGATGCTCCATGCATGGCAGCGGGTCCTGCAGACGACCTGTTGCACTCCCGGTGGGCGCAGGGCTTGCTGGGGGGGTTGGAGCTCAGGAACACTGAGAGAGCGGAGATGCGGTTGATGGCCCTCTGCAGGGTGGCGATCTTTGACAGCCGCTTGCCGCTGAGGTCGTGGTTCAGAGTGACGCGCAGGGCATTGAACGCCTGGTTGTAGTCCATGATGCGTTTCCGCTCACGGACGTTGGCGGCCATCCTTCGAGCTTTTGAGCGAACCGGTCGATTACGCTTCTTGGTCTGACCTTCCTCCAGGTCACTAGGGCTGGCAGAGCTCTCGCTGTCTTCGAAAGATTCCTTGGGACTCCCTTCGTCCTCCCCCTCACCCAGCACGCCAAGCTCCAGCTCTTCTTCAGAGAACTCCGATCCTTCAACACTGCTGCAGCTCATTGTGTCAACAACCAGGGCAGATCTTCCTGCTTGTATCGTAGCGAGGCGTTTGCAGACGACTTGACGCTCTCCCTTGGTGCTCCCTGACTTGTTTTGTGGGGCTGCCGGTATTTGCTTCTGCGCCGACAGCCCAGGTATCCTCCTCCTCTGACTCCTCCGGTGCCTTGTGATTACTTGTACCTTGACAAGACAGGTTGGCCTGCGTTTTGAATGCTCTTGAAGTCACATGGTACAGTCACCTGTGAGGAATGGTGCACTCTCTCTCCCTCTCCAGGTTTATGGGCGCCCTCGAGGCAAATGGCACTGTCACCTCCTCCTCCTACTCTGACTCTCCCTCACATCCCTTACGGGATCATAGCCTACAGAAGAGTGTCAACACTTCACGTCACTTTTAAACATACGCAAAACATACTCATTATTTGGATAGCAATTTACATCACACTTTTAACACGTTGACTGAGGTTTGATTCCACGATTCCTCCTGTACTCCAGTTACCTGTTTGTACTTGAGACTTTCCATGAGAGTTTTCGAAAGTAGTCACCTCATTGAATTTCTGTCATTACAAAGAACTCTATCAGTAAACAATCGTTTATTTTTCCACACAGTACCATGTGTGCTTCTTTTGAACATCATTAGCCATGAAGAGACATTCATCTAAATAGGCGTTACACCAATATTAACTCAGGGGCATTCATGACAAATTGCACATTTATCCAAATCTGTTAGACACGTTTCCCCTTCTCTCAGGTCTGGGAAGAGCGGAACCCTCTTATCTAGCGCAGGTTCGATTTTTCCTAGCAATTAGTTGTCTCTGGCGTGGCGATTGTGCCTCTCTCTGCTCAGGTTTAAGGGCCATGTAATTTAGAGTACCTTCCCTTGGAACACGTCACCATAAATTAGGGCCGAGCAGCACCCGAGGACAAGAGCAGAGAAGGCCCTAGACTTCAAAGAGGGAAACAGCAAGGCCAAATATTTTACAATTAGACCCTGCAATTGCTCCTGGTTAGGCTATCGATCTTTCACAACCTTTGGCTAGTGAAGATGTGGTGGTGATTTTGACGAATGATCTTTGAATGAATATTTTAGAAATGGTTTCATATTGATTATAATAAGCGATGTGTTTAACACTACTGAGTGTCATTCGTGCTCTGACGTGATATTTTAATGGCCTACATGCCAGTGGAAGAACAAACCACTTAGCACTTTTTTAATGACTGCCACTTATTCACTTTTAGACTCTGAGAGGCAATTATCTTTGTGTATTTTGAGTGAAATGTGTGTTATTTGCGAGTGCCAAACAAACACAAATTTCCATTTTATGTAAATGT
Organism: Pseudochaenichthys georgianus; assembly: GCF_902827115.2. Lineage (NCBI taxonomy): Eukaryota > Metazoa > Chordata > Actinopteri > Perciformes > Channichthyidae > Pseudochaenichthys > Pseudochaenichthys georgianus. The sequence goes on along the minus strand of NC_047516.1, from coordinate 33,500,786 downwards.
AATAGACCAGGGGTTCCCAAACTCTTTCAGCATGAGACGCAAAACAGAAATGTTGTGGTCCTACGGGACCCAAGCTCACAACATGTCATGATTTTCCATAATATCTACATTTATAAACAAAGAATACAACACACCATGAATTTAAAATGTGAATGAAAATATTTATTTAATTATAAAAGTGCATCGCAGCAATGGACTGCACAATTAGGTTTAACATAACATTACATTACATGTTGCTTGTTAGACGCTTTTATCCAAAGCGACTTACATACTCAATACTGTGGGCAATCCCCACAGGAGCCATTTGGGGTGAAGGGTCTCAGGGACACAACGACATGCTGACTGCAGTGGGGTTTGAACCTGTGACCCCCTGACCCCAACACCTAGTCTCTATCCACTGCGCCCACACCTAACAACCTTCCCTTAGAGCTTGCCCAGAAAAAATAAGGATCAAAGCAATGACAAAACATGGGAAGTGCAGTCAAGTATATACAGTACATCACAGGTGAAACCACATTTAAATGATCAAAAGTGCAACATTAAGTTTGTCACTATATTAAAAACGATGTACATGTTTTTAACACTTTTAAATGAACAAAGCTGTTGTAAAACACTCTGAGAGACAAAGAAACTCCAACACTTGGCAACTGATTAACTTTACTGACTTATTTAAAATATTTACAATATTTTCTGATCGGACATGCTAGAAGGGGTATTGTATCATATATTGAATTCATGATATAATAACAATGACATCTAAAAATGAATGTCCCGAAACATAAAATATGTTTGTTAAATCATCACCTGTTTTCTGGGACTCCTCTTTTATTGTAGTTTAAGTATCTTTATTAGCACTGATCGCTTTGCATGGCCGTCAGTATAAATCAGTCTAAAATGACATTGAATGATTTGTCGGCATCAGGGCCGGACTTAGACATTTTGGTGCCCTAGGCGAGATTATAATTTGGTGCCCACCCCTTTATATACATAAAGAAGGTTTCAAATGTATTCATTATTGTATGAACATGTTTTAATTGGGGGGAGGATGTCACATCCTTTAGGGGGGTATGCCTCCCCTGCAAATCTTGTTTTAACATTTAAAATGCTTCAATCTGGTGCACTTTGAGCAGAACTACTAGAGACTAGATCTAGGGGGTACAACTCGAAAACACCCATATGAAAAAGATCGGTTTACATTTTAATAACCAAATAAGTATGTGAACATAACCAATAACCCATAGTCAATAACAAATAAATGTAACGTATTTTATTTGTGTTGTTCATTTATATCTTATTCTACCTAGTTAACATTTATTTATTCATGCCTTTTTTTATATCTCCATTTTTAAACGATATATTTGGTTTACTATCCTATAGAATACATTGGAATGATTTCAAGCCTGTTTTTATTTATCCTAATGGAAATATTTGTTTACATACATTGTGACCAAACCGTTTGAGACCTTTACCTCACTGAGCTGTAGTTATCAGCCTCAACAACAATCCGCGGTACCGATGCGCTGTGTGTGTGTGTAGCAATGCTGGTGACCCAATTAAAACGGGATTTTTTTTTATTTGAATTTGGGAAAGGCTGTAATAGACAATAGAGAAATTTGAATCTGAATCCTAAATCATGGGTTGGATATCATTTTCTTAATTTAGGACTAAACTACTAGACACAGAAAATAAACAGATTATTTTGTTTTGTTCACTACTGATGTCATGACATGTCAAACAGCAGTTTTCCTCTGCTTATGGCCAAGTGCAACAGGTCCAGTAACTAAAGGGTAGGCCCTGAGACACTGAACTGTGGGTCGCTGAGAAGCATTGCTTCCTTCCTGCCCTCTTCTTTTTATGGTACGTCTATCAGCTCTGAGACACCAGCTTTACAGCCCAGAGCTGACGCTCTAAAAGCCTATCCCTAACCCTAACTGATCTGAGGTGGGAATGTTCTCCAGCCATTCTACTGATGTGTCCGAGAGATCAGCAAAGATTGGACTTGGATTACTCACCTTTTGCAAAAACATTAAGAGATAATAATAATTGATATATATATATATATATCCTTTATTTAACCAGGTAAAAAAACTCATTGAGATTAAAATCTCTTTTCCAAGAGTGACCTGGCCAAGAAGGGCAGCATGTACAAAGTTACAACATATAAAACACAGACATGAAAGGCAGACAAATACAGCTGTAAAACACAAATAAAATGGCACATTAGCCAGTCAATATGCGAAGTAAAACAAACTATTAAAATCATTCAAAAACTGGCAACATTTAAAACGATTTCAGGATATACGAGCACTCACATCGACCAATGGTGTCGTGTTCTCTGTCCTTTAAGATGGACCTGAATTCCCCCATAGTGACTAAATCTGAGAGTTTCAGCTCCTTCTGTACATTGTTCCAAGCTGTGGGGGCAGCATATCTAAAAGCTGTTTTCCCCAGTTTTGTTCTCACTGTAGGGACCAGCATCTGAATAAAATCTTGGGAGCGCAGGCCATATGGACTTTCTCTTTGACACATATATGTGCAAATGTAGGAGGGAACCAACCCAAGCAGAGATTTATAAATAAAACCCAACCAATGGGAAAGTCTGCGAGCAGACAAAGATGGCCAATTAGCAGCAGCATATAAAGTGCAATGGTGTACTCGATATCCACATCCAGTGATAAATCGTAAGGCACAATGGTACACAGTATCCAAGCTCTTTAGGCATTGGTCAGAGGCATTCATGTATAGCAGGTCACCATAATCTAATACAGGTAAAAACGTTGCAGATATCAGATGTTTCCTTGTCTGAAAAGAGAAACAGGATGTATTCCTGTAAAAGAAACCTAATTTTATTTTTAGCTTTGAAACAACATTTTCCGTGTGTAACTTGAAAGACAAGTTCTGTTCAATAAGAAATCCCAGATATTTGTAAGTAGTGACCCTCTCAATGTCAGTCCCTTGTGCAGTACAAATATTGGGTAGAATAGATGGTAACTTTTTGCCATTCGAAAATATCATCACTTTGGATTTTTCAGCATTTAATACCAACTTTAGTTGATATAAATGGGTTTGTATGACATCAAAGGCAGACTGGAGGAAATCTAGACTTTGCTCTATAGAAGCGGAGGAAGAATAAATAACAGTGTCATCTGCATAAAAATGGTGAGAAGCATTTGCTAAATTATTACATAGATTATTTACATATATGGTAAAAAGAATGGGTTCTAATATGGAACCTTGTGGCACACCCTTTGCTATCGGGAGGAAGGAAGAAAAGGACCCAGAAAATTGGACGCATTGGGTTCTCGCTGATAAATAATTTAAAAACCAACCTACAGTATGTCTAGATAAGCCGATACTGTACCTTCAATCAATCAATCAATCAATCAATCAATCAATCAATCAATCAATCAATCAATCAATCAATCAATCAATCAATCAATCAATCAATCAATGTTTATTTATATAGCCCAATATCACAAATGTTACATTTGTCTCAGTGGTCTTCACAGTTTGTACAGAATATCAGTATGACAATACGACACCCTCTGTCCTTAGACCCTCTGTCCTTAGACCCTCTGTCCTAGACCCTCACATCGTACAAGGAAAAACTTCCGGAGAAAACCCCCAGTTTAAAGGGGAACATGGGAGAAACCTCAGGGAGAGCAACAGAGGAGGGATCCCTCTCCCAGGACGGACAGACGTGCAATAGATGCCGTGTGTAAATTGAAAAGATAATACATTTGCAACATAGGTAGTCACATACATACAGTATTGACGATCACAGTGAAAATGTATTGGCTAAATGTTCTTTGTTGCAGAATTGTTGCATAATACAATATGTTCTATTGTTTTTGAGTTGTTTCTATTACATTTCTATTGCTTATTAAAAAGTGCATATTTTGTTTTTGTTTGAAACTTGAAGACCTACACCCTAAAGCCATTCAGGTTGACCTTGCATTCCACACTCATGTCTTCTACTGTAGATGCAAGTCCCATTTAAACAGTTAAACACTAAACACTAAAATTGGCCATTATTGGTAGAAAGAGAAGTCACTTTCACTTTAAATGGTAGAAATGTTCACACAAACCTGAATAAATGACATATCAACAGTACAAGGTACAAATGTTTCTCACTGACACAATCTAGCCCTAATGACAAAATACAATCTAAAATAAAATACTTGCTTAAAAAAAAACATTGTGTAGATTTTAGACAGAGCTCAAAATCATTTTGTGGCAAAACAAATTGTGCTCACTCAAACAGAGTGCCACTAAAGCCACACGACAATGTGTTAAGCATTACATTCATTTTTTGTCTTTGTTTTTGTTTCAAATCCGGGAATCTGACCCCGCCTCTTGAATAACCCTGCTGATCTTTTGCATACCTTTATAGCTAAAACTGTTTGAAATGTTCAGCCCCTGATGCTCCGAGGAGAGTGTAGGCTTTATCACAGGCCGTGATTTACGGCTTCACAAACATGTCAGATTTACTGCTGCGGTGTAAAGAGCATGAAGACTACAACCTCGGACTCTCCCCGTCCATTCATTTCTGACAGGTGACAAGACACCAGTAATTATCAGCCGCCGGGAATAAATCACTAGATTTTATCACGCAGCTCGCCATGCCCTTGGTGGAATAACCATTTTCAAGCAAAGGGAACCCGTCCACTGCCGCTGAACCTAGGATTTGTAAATCTCCTGCTCAAGCCCCCATAATGACTGGTTGTTAGCCGCTTGTTATTAGAGGTCTGTGTGCCAAACGTTATAGATGTATATTTCCAAAGAGGTAGTTAGGGGTAATAAGTGAGTAAGGTCCAGGTCTGCTAACCTTGGCTTTGCAGTGGTATGTTAATGCATGTTTTTGGTGTCTGCCATGGAATTTTCTCACCTCAATAAAAAGCCTGCAGTCAGAAAAAACAAACGGCTTGTGGTTATCCCTGCCGCTCCACTATGTGTCCCAGCACAATCCCTTAGAAAGTTAATGTCAGTATAAGTGTTATCAAGCACACTACCAATCTGTGGTCATTCATGGCGGTTATTTTATTTGCGATACTCAAATCTCTTTTATTGCAAATAAATAACTGTTGCTTTCTTCGTCAAAAAAGGAATTTTAACTAATGAAATTGAAATATGTGTATTTACAGTGGCAGAAATACCAGTATGACCCCATCCTTTAAATGTATTTGTTAAATAATTGCTACTAATGTTTACTTGCTAAAATATAATGATAATGATTAAAATGCAAAGAGAATTCAATAAATGTAAATGAAGAGAAGAACAACTCCTTAATTCAAATGTTTTCTGAATTAAAAGTCCATATTTATATCAGAAAAAGCACAACAGACATACCCACTATACTTTCAGAGTGTTGTCTTATATTCAATTATTGCAGACACATTAACACGTGAGCAGCATTTTAATGTCACAGCTTTAATTGCTCATTTGAATAATTGTAGTAAAAAGAAAAATATTTGTCTCTAGAACACTGAAACATTGACTTGAATTAAATGTATTATGTCAACAGATTTCACACAACTGTATTAAGTTAGTTGAAAGCAATACTATTACTTTTAAATAGGTCCAACTTAAAGGTCCCGTGTCATGGCCACTTCTACTGATCATGATTCCATTGTTGAGGTCGACTAGGATAGATTGATATTGTGCAATGTTCCAAACTCACATTGGTTTCTCACAGCATCTCTGTATAGTGTGTGTATTCACTCTCTGTCCTAAACGGCTTGTTGGAGCTCCTGACCCCCCCCCAGGTCTTCTCTGTGTGAGAGTGTTACTCCCTACAGGGCGTACGTTGAGGGTGTGTGACTCTGCAGACCGTTTACATGCAGCAACACCTTCATAGCACAGGGGGACGGGTGATAACCGGAAAACCATGACATGGGCCTTTGACAAACAATATGACAAATGATACAGATGAATAAATACAGAGATCACTGATCACTGTATCTTGGTGTCATTCACTGAATTTGCCTTGATCACAATATCATTTTTGTTGTGAGCAACCAACAACTTTACAAGTTGTTCCCCGAAATCAAACTCCTGGAAACATCTCTGCTGCAGAACAAACTTCAGCACGCCTCTATGATTAATGACCGTGGCCGTGACAGATAGTCTGTGAATAAAACTTTCGGTGCCGAGCAGTGCGTGCTCAAATACCTGGGGCACTGTTGCAACCCAACAACTGAGTTTTATAGCTCCGTGCACGCGGGAAGGGATTACAGCAGCCAACGACACGTAATTGCCAGTAATTTCAGACAGAATGATTCACAGCCTGGCTGTTTTGATTTGTTTCTAACCTGTTGGACAGAATCTGATATGTAGACACTCTCTCACTTGTCTCTACGGCACATGTTGACAGATGATAACAGCTCTTACTAAACATGAATACTCCTCAGATCAAACTGACACTTTTTGTGTGTGACAATGTTCAAATGATTGTTAAATGCTTCATGTCTTACTCACACACTGTACAACAAGCAGTAAAGATAAGAGTGTGGACAGATATCTGCTGGGCAGCGCACCAAAGAAAACAGTCACGTGTCAAGTGAGATTTGTAAAGGCCTCAGAAAGCATACAAATACAGAGAATACGTGCTGGTTCGAGGGGAAGAAAGTAAGAGCACTACATTATTTTCATTTTCTGTTACAGCTACTTTCTCTTCATTACCTTCACTGAAAAAACTAAAACGGTTGACTTTAATTAAATGTATAGTTTTATGTCCACAAATTCCACATAACTGTATCAGTTTAGTTGAAAGCAATGCTATTAAAGGTCCCATGTCATGCTTTTCCGGTGATTGCCCGTCACCTTGTGTGTTATGAAGGTTTTTCTGCATGTAAACGGTCTGCTGAGTCAAAACCCTCAAAGTACACCCTGTAGCGAGTACAACTCTAACACAGAGAAGACCTGTCTGTGCTGCCCCAGAACGCCTCATTGGACATTTCTCTTTTTCCATTGTTTTCTTCCGTTCGTTTTCTGTGACGTGTGAACCCCCAGATCAACAACAAATTACCGGATTGGCCCAAATGGACCAATCCGCGGAGCACCTCACACACCAGGACCCCTTGGCTAACTAACAGGGAGTCCCATTGACTTGCATAGAGCTCCCTGAACACTGGTAATAGACGAGTTGGGATGGCGGAGAAATGCTCTCCGCAGACCCATTCTCACAGCCTTTTTCTTACTCAATATCAAGCCACGCTTATTTTTTTTACTTCGGCTGTGAGTGTGTGTGTGCTCAGGATGAGTTTAGCTTGTTCTCGCTGTATCGCCGACCCGGAAACCTGTCCGCAGCGAGCAGCAGCCGCGAGCAGCAACGAGCCTCGCAACGAGCCTCGCAACGTCCCGACCAATCAGAGCACACTGGGCTCATGGGGGGGGGGGGGGTCAGGTGAAGTACAGTGTACCATACTTGAGTATTTCCAGTTGATACTACGTTGTACTTCTACTACAAAAAGCAATTTAAAAAGCAATTTGTATTATTTTGACTCCCCTTCATTCATTTCACAACATTAATTATAGTTACTTTGCAGGTTAATTATAGTAATACAACAATATAAATCATCAGTAATTGTACTTGTATCTTAAGTATCTTTTTTTAAATCTTTGTAACTCCACATCTCACTTAAACACATGATATGCTGATATGTTATGATGCAGTCAACACAGTATTTTGAGTATCAATGCTAAAATGCTCTTACATGTATTTGTTAGTAATGAAAACAGGATAATATAATAACCATAATAATAAAAAACTGTGAAAAAAAGATTCTGCATAACGAGTACATTTACTTTCATACTTGAAGTACATTTGGGTGATAATACTTCTATACTTTATATTATTCTGAAATGGGTCATTGTGCAGAATAAGTACTTTTACTTTGTGTACTTTAAGTATATTTTGATGCTGATACTTTTGCACTTTTACTCAAGTAAAACATTTTAAATCAGGACTTTCACTTGTAGTGGAGTATTTTCAAACCATAGTATTTGTACTTTTACATAAGTAAAGGTTCTGAGTATTTCTTCCAACACTGTGTTTTAGGGTGGATTTAAATACATGGCAGCACAAAAAGTCATTCAAGTCAAATGTACCTAGCTGCAAAATTAAAATGTTTGATAATTAATTAAATCACTGATAAAATATATATTATTCCAAAAATGGCCATTCTGCATAACTAGTTTTTGTACTTCAAGTATATTTTTGATGCTTATACTTTTGGACTGTTTTTATATTTACAAAAAATGCAGTACTTTATTAAAGGTATTTATACAATGCATTTTTTTACTAAGTAAAATATCTAAGTACCTCTTCCACCTCTGCAGATTGATTAATGAGACATTTTTATGTAAAGAAAAACATGTCTAAAGTTTGGGTCACTAAAAATCCTGCACTCTCTAATTTAGCCATTACCAAAACCTCCCTTCTTGGTGATTTATACCTTGTTCCAAAACCATGCAAATCTGTCAGGACTGATGTCATGACATGTCTAACAGTTTCCTCCACAGAGGAATGTCAGAATGCTTCCTCGCCTCCCTATACTCGCATTATGGTATGAATCACTTGTTTTTACAAGATAGTATTAAGAGTAGGACCTGCAGACTGAAGTCATTGCTAAATAGGAGTGAGTTTATTGCAGTGGTATTAAACTCTACAATAAACAATATGATCATGTTGAAGTTAATGTCACCAAAAAGTCTACCCCCTAAAACAACAACGACAGCGGCGTAAATCCATAGTGCATTCCTCTGAGAGGGAGTCAGTCATTACGCTGGGTTATCATTACAGGCTCCATTTGGAGTGTTGGAACATGTGGTCAAGGTTAACTGTCTGTGGGCTAGTTCCCACACAGCCCTCAGCAGTTACCGGCTGCCCTCTGACCGAGCGAGGGAGCATCACACTATACTCGGGAGAGAAATGAGCCCAATCGTTCAGGGACCTCTCTTAAAGGGACGGTGAGAAGTATCGGTCGACAGTTGTCAGTGGTTAGATGGATGAAGAATCGATTGGAAGAACAAATCAGGGTACCGGAGGAAAGAACCTGACCAAAAGAATGCTTGAATATGAGGTTTATCATCTTTTAAATTGACTGCCCATAATATAGCACTTTTACTAGTCTGCGTCCACAATAAACCCATTCATTACAGAGGCAGCCATACAACGCAAGTGGTGTAAGAGTAACTAAGTAGAGTTACTCACGCACTGTACTTAATACAGTTGAGGGACGTTACTTTTTAAGACTCAAAGTTTACTTATCCCAATTACTTAAACCAAAATTAAATATACCTCCTTTTTGAAAGCCTCGTTTTTAGTCTACGGCATCCGACCTGGAAAACTTTGCAGCCAATCGTATTTGTTACAGTGTATCGTGCACCAGGTCCTTATTCAGAATTCTTATCAGAATTCTCTAAGTTTTTATCAACTTTGGTTCTTAAAACAGATGCAGTAATTATCGTAGGTGACTTTAATATTCATGTTGACGATGATAAAAATAGCCTTACTGTTGCATTTAACTCTATATTAGATTCTGTTGGTTTCTGTCAGAGTGTAAATAAACCAACCCACTGTTATAATCACACTCTCGACCTTGTTCTGATTTATGGTATTGAAATTGAGCAACTATTAGTCGAACCGCATAATCCTGCTTTATCCGACCATTTCTTAGTAACTTTTGAAGTACTATTACGAGACTACAAAGCATTAGTCAAAAGCTCCTGCAGCAGAAACCTGTTAGTGCTATAGCCAAATTTAAGGAAGAGATTCCACCAATACTTAACTCGATAGCATGTCTGCATGTAAGGGAGGAAACTTATACAAAATGTACACCACCCCAAATTGATCATGTTGTTGATAGTGCTACAGATGCGCTGCGAATAAAATTAGACTCTGTTGCTCCTTTGAAAAAGAAGAATATAAAACAACATAGATTAGCTCCATGGCATAATGCCGAAACCCGCAAAATAAAGCAAAAGTCGAGACAACTTGAAAGGATATGGCGTTCCACTAAACTTGAAGAATCTCGTTTAATTTGGCATATTACTCTCAATGAATATAAGAAAGCACTGCGTTTAAAGCCGAGAGCAGCCTACTACTCTTCATTAATAGATGAGAATAAGAATAATGCAAGATGTCTTTTCAGCACTGTAGCCAGGCTGACAGAGAGCCACAGCTCCATTGAGCCTTCTATTCCCTTAGCACTCAGTAGCAATGATTTTATGTGCTTTTTTAACGATACAATTGTTACTCTTAGAAACAAAATTAATCAAATTAATAAAGTATAGTGTTATCAACAGCTCCCGGAAATGAGGTTTAGTATGTTGCCTAAGGACACTGAGACATGTCGACTGCAGGGGATCAAACCTCTGACCCCTTTTCTCAGTGCAGTCAGCTGAGGAAATGAAAGGCCTTGTTATAGTGGGCTACTACTATTGACTCATTTATCTCTATGAATACACATAAAGCTTACATCTAATATAATACGATGCAACACAACCCTTACCCTAATCCAATTGTCTTTATTTTGTAAGTGTGGGATTCTTTTATTTCCTCACAGCCACTCAAAACATGCTTTCACACAGTTGTTATTGAGTGTTAAAGTCACGTGTCTGTATCGAGACATTTTCTTAAAAAATACACTGCTGAGGAATGTTGGTAAAACGCGGAAAGAGAGGAGTGTGAATAATGACTCAATACAATTAACAGTGATGCCAACTGCGACACCATTTAACATTTAAGGCCCCAACAAAAACCCAGTTTTTGGACCGTCAACAACTTGTGATCTGGGTTTGAAGACTCAGTCGACCGTAACCCAGATCTACCAACTGGCTGCTCCTGTTAGAGAAGAGACGGTGTTTGGTATCACCTTGGAGGACATGAAAAGTCATTTATCATCGAACAGCCTAATACTTCAGGCTGAAAATGCACGCATCTAAATGTAGGAAAGTCATTAAAAGGTATCTCTTATAGTATTTAACTCTTGTCTGTTGTCTCTATGAGTTTATATTTCAGCTAACCGAGATTAGTTGACGTTTTACATGTCTTTGTTTATGTTACATTTTACCTGCCAAGGGACTAGCGGTGTATACATTTTTGCTAACTGGCATATTCACATTTTGCATTTTTAACACAGATTTTTTTACTCTGTGCCTATCCAATAAACAAATAGAGAATTCAATGAATACATGTTTCTGTTTATGTCAAGGGATGAACAGTTTTCAGTCAGAGATCACAATGTATATATTACACTTGATAGAAAGAGCTGTAGTAGATGCGGATACTTTTTCTAACCCAGGCACACAGTACATTATATTTAGGAATGCTGAACAAGAGTTTGTATCGAGTTACAAGATGTTGTGCAACGGAGGAAAAGAGACTAGAACGGACCTGACATCAAAACGTGTGCTCTCAATTGCAGAAACAAAGATGTACTGAAGATTTGGATCTAAATGGAGCAGCTGTTGAACTAATTGCTTAGTATTGCTATTAGGAATAAAAATGACTTTCCACTCCTGGAGGTGTGACATCTTTATTCAGGACGAGCCATTAATAAGACAAAGAGAAATATTTATTATTTATAAAGATCAACAGATGTGGATTTCATGTGGTTTGCTATAGCACCTCCAGCAGGCTCTCGCTCCACAGAGCCAGCACCAGACTGCACTTCTCCTCCTCTGTGGGCAGCTGCAGCTGATCCACAGTCAGCTGCTCCGCCTTCTGCAGCTGCAGCAGCGCCTGCAGGTGGGACAGGGGGAACTGCAGGCCCTGCACACACACAACACAAGAGTCACACTCATCAAGGACGGTGCATTGCCAGTACAGTACTATAGCTTAAAGACAGGGTGCTGCATCTATGAGCACAGAGTAAGACAGTGTAACCCCCCACCCCACCCCCCTTTACAAATGTCAGAGTCAACTTTATTGTCAATTCCTCTATTTCTGTAGTACAGACTGGGGGGGGTATATAATCCAGGGGGCGGTATTGCGCCTAAAAGCCAGCCGCCTGTAAATAACAAATGAAGAACAAGAACAAAACACAACAAAACGAACACAATACATGAAGAAGAACAGTTAGTAGCTACGGCGAGTTCACACAACACACAGGAGCTAGAAGACCTACCTGCTTCTTTTAAATCATTAGTGTAATAATAATAATAATAATCCTTATATTTATTATAGCGCTTTATCAAAGACTCTCAAAGCGCTTTACAAATACACATTACACATACAGATCATACATACATGTAATGGTCATCTACTGTGGATAATACCCACAGGAGCAAATTCGGGTGAAGTGTCTTGCCCAAGGACACAACGGCCTGACGCAGTGGGGCGGGAGCGGGTTTCAAACTGGAGTTCCCCAACACCCCCTTGATCTGATGATCAAACGCACAGACCACTGCGCCACCCGTCCCTAGTGTGGGAACATTTCGGGTTCCCTGTGGCAGTGGCGTAGCCACCATAGGCCATAGCCGCCCAGGCCCACCCAGTTTACTCATTGGCTCATCCTGAGAAAGCTTTGGTGTCATTTAAAAAAAAAAAAAAATCTTTAATTTTTAATCTTTTTTTATTATTATTATTAAAAAATGTATTCACCCATTGAGAATATCCAAGCATTCAAAGTGAAATTCAAGTAAACAAATATCGAATTTAATTAATGTTGTATCTGTTTTGTCCTCTGAACCGAACTCATTTACGGTAAAAACTGATTGTTGGTTCCGGCGCGCGCCATAGTAACGTGAGAGAGGCAGAGAGCTGCCTGCAAAATAAATGATGGCTCAAAGTTCACTAATGAACTTTGGTTTAAAAAAAAAGAAGAGCCCCCACTGCCCTCATCTAGCAGCGATCTATACGATCATTTTCTGATAACGATGAAATAGCCACGTCTCCCTCTCCCCACGCCTCCCTCTCCCCACGTCTCCCTCTCCCCACGTCTCCCTCTCCCCACGTCTCCCTCTCCCCACGCCTCCCCTCTCCCCACGTCTCCCTCTCCCCACGCCTCCCTCTCCCCACGTCTCCCTCTCCCCATGTCTCCCTCTCCCCACCTCTCCTGCTGCTGGGCTGTCAGAAGAAAGAAAATGTTAACGGAAACTCTGCCGCACTGTTCCCTCGACCCTTGGAAGAGGCGGAGAGGTGGGTGTTTCTCATCTGCTGGTGGACAGTCCGGAGAGATATACACAGGCTTGTTTGTAACGGAATACATGTAACGGCGTTACGTAATCAGAATACAATGTATTCAGCTGGCGTTACATTTGAAAAACGAGTAATCTATTACAGTTACTTTCGTAAACCTGAAGTGAGTACATTTTGGAATACTTATTGGAATTATTGGTGGAAAAGTTTCTTCACAAAATGTAATATTCATTACCGGCAGAACTGTGTGCACACTGCACTGCGCTGCAGCATGTCTGTGAGCGAGAGAGAGATGCAGCGTGTCTGTGAGGCCCCGCCCCCGCACGCAGATGAGAGAGAGAGATCTCTTTTAAAATATATTGAAAGTTAGAGATGGTTAGATAAAATGTGCAAGATAACGTTTATGTAGCATTTCTTTGTTGTCGAAATGATGACATTTATAACGGGATCAAATCAAAGTGAATGGCCTGCTGCTGCTGAATGCATGGGGCAAGTGACTGGAACAAGTTTTTAAAGTTATTACATCGTTTCAGAATAATAATAATAATAATAATAATAATAATACACAATAATGATAATTCATTCTATTTAGGGGCGCCTTTCAAAGCACCCAAGGACACCTTACAATTCTTAACATATTCTAAGGAAAGGTTTTAAGACAGTACAAAGAATGCAGTCCGGGTGATGTTTTTGATGTGGGTGCAGATGAGAGAGCTGTCAGAATGACACCAAGATGTTGTGTTTGAGCTCTTGATAAGCCATGAAAACAGTAACATACGTGTCTCCTGTTCACCAAAACATACCCATCTGTTATGGAAAAAGAAACTTTTCCAAAAGTATTCTAAAAGTAATCTGGCCCACCCTATTTTTTACAGGCCCACCCTAAAGTACATTTCTGCCTACGCTACTGCCCTGTGGATTACAACAATGATGGGGTGCGAGTTGTGGATCGGACGAGGGCAGTGTGTCGGCGTTGTTCGAGTCAGTCTCCGTCCCCAGCGAGAGGGTTTTCTCGACGGCAGGTGACATAGTTACCGCCAACAGATCTGCCCTCACTGCTGACAACGTCAGGGGCGGACTGGGACTACAAATCAACCCGGGCCTCTCGACCGGCCCACTTCGGTACCGCGGGCCCACCGCAAGTAAATACCGCTAGTAAATTGTCGACGGGGGGGGTGCTCGTGACTTACCGCAGAGGTAGACATTAAGGGTAAAATGCCACTGGCCCTCCGGGCCGGTGAACTTGTATTGTCACCGGACCCACCATTGTAACCACTGGCCCGGAGCATTCGTCCAAAGAAAAATCGACTAATAATGAAGAAAATGCACATTTGTTGCAATAGTAATTTATGCACTAACTACATTACTACTTGTACTACAACATTTGAATCATCAGTTCTTCCTCATTTTCCTCAATTGTTCATATTTGGTTTATTATAATAATGATATTGTGGTCATTGTTAAAAAATGTCTGCTATTATTATGAGTATAATTATTTGTATAATGCACTTTCTGCCTTCCTGTCATTAGGAGTTAGACATGTAATGGCTATGTAATTGATTTGATTAGAACCTTCATTCTCCTAAACTGCTGGGACATTCCGCCAATACCTTTATATTGTCTACTCTTCACTTACTTGTCAGCATAGGTCGGCATTGATGTACAGAGCCGACAGAAGACCTTATATTGGCATCATATTGAGAGGTGCAGTGACGCGTCCTAAAACCAGGAAGTAAGCTGCTGGTTCCCTCGACAGAAAGCAATGGGATTTCTCCACAGGGTTTTGTAAAATAGCTGGAAATAAGGTCTGTGGAAAACAAACCTGTTTGATAAATGCACGTTTTGTTCAGCCGGATAATCTCCACATGTCTACCCTACTTTTATAATTTTCTAATCATAAATCTAATGATAGATTATAAAAGGGTTTTAGGACGCGTCACTGCACCACTAGAAGCCAACTCCATCGATCAAGCTGGCTGAAACTTCCTCTCCCTCTTCTTCTCATGCTCCCCGTCACTCTCCTCTAACTCCTCCGGTGACTTTCTTTTATTTGAAGATTGTTTTTTGCCCGGCGCTTGGCCGGTTACCGCTGGTATTAAAAACATGTAGGCGAATGGTTAGGTGGCGCGATAGTCTGTAGTGAAGGAGCGCGCTCCCGCTCACGGGAGCCTGCTGCTCGTGCTGCGCTCCGCAGCAAACAGCTGTTTGCTTTCCACCCAACAACGACAACCGACTCACGGAACGCTATGTTGTAGCGTTGATAAACGAAACAATTTAACTAAATTGCTAGTCAAAATACCAATACCACAGGACATTTTCTTAAAGCAATATTTTTAGTGGCCCGAGCGGGAAGTGGAAAGTACGTTATGCTGGCCCGGGGTGTCTTAATAGTGCTTCCGGGCCATTTAATGTCGAGCCCTGCCGGTTACCGGCCGGCCCACATCGTCTGACCGGGCCACTTCAATACCGGCCCATCGGGATTCGTCCCGATGGCCAGTCCGCCCCTGGACAACGTAGACAAACTCATCTTTTTGAAGAAAAACTTGAAAATAGAGTAAAGCTTGAGTACCTGTATTTAGGCATAATGGCCTCACACAACTTAATTACACATGTAAGACATTGCTCCTAAAGGTACAGATTTTATTTTGTTTTATATTTATCATTGTATTTATTTTATATTTTGACATCAGGAGATGTTATACAGTTCTGTACTACCTTTTATTGAGTGTGATTGAAACACTTTATTATTTATTTTAATATGTTCAAGACATTCTTTTTAGTTGTTCAGCTTATTGAACCTTTGTGTTTGACATCAGCCATTATAAATAATATGGCCATCTGAGTGTGTGTCTTACTGTTTGTGGTTTGTTTTTAACTGTAATACAGTTAATGATTCCAAATGGTAGAGTTCCTTATTTTCATACCAAAACTTGCACTACTGCTAAAAATAAACAGCAAAAAAAATATGCTTTTCCTTGTTGTACCGAACCCGTACCGAACCGTGACCCCCAAACCGAGGTATGAACCGAACCGTGACTTCTGTGAACCGTTACACCCCTAAAATATATACAAAGAAAAATATACATATGCATACATACATGCCTTTACACCTTTAAAAATACACTGAAATGTGTTTTTGTTTTTACATAATATTAGCCTGTATCTAAGATAAGAGTAACCTTAGCAACAGGGATGCAGTCAAAGCGAACATTTAACTACAACAGTGACATTTATTTTAACACTTTTGGAGAGAAAGACTTACATCACAAGATTGCAACGGTAAAAGAGAAGCTGCAAGAAGTGAGCAGTCCCTCTGAAATGTTGTATCACATGAGAAGTACAGAGAGCATGCAGCCATCCTTTAAAGAAGTGAAGGACAGAACAGCTGAGTCACAGCTTACCCTGGAAATGTCCTCTTCCTCTTCTTCATCACCACTTTCACCCATCATGTGGTTCTCCCTCTGGTTCTTCAAAGAATGTAAGACAAAGACTACCATCTCTGAGGCCTCATCCTGAAACACACACACACACACACACACACACACACACACACACACCCCCACACACACACACACACACACACACACACACACACACACACACACACACACACACACACACACACACACACACACACACACACACACACACACACACACACACACACACACACACACACACACACACACACACAGCTGAGCATGTCACTGAATCCAATCTGTGGTGTTATCAGGATGTCAGACTGCTGGTGGACTTACCGTTCTCTCCTGGCTGGGCTCCACTGTTATCACCATGTGGTCTTTGTGCATCAGACATACTGTGTCCCCCAGGGCAGGAATCCTTCCAGCTATGACACACACACACACACACACACACACACACACACACACACACACACACACACACACACACACACACACACACACACACACACACACACACACACACACACACACACACACACACACACACACACACACACACACACACACACACACACACACACACACACACACACACACACACACACACACACACACACACACACACACACACACACACACACACACACACACACACAATTCTATAAAAGTGCACACAGTATACAGTCCACTGTCAGATGAATTACTTCATTGCAATTAATTAATGATTTACAAAATAACACTTTAAAATGTAACGCAAATCGCATAACACATCAGATAATGTTTATTTTATTAAATCAATTGACCTATGTTAGTGTTCCCTGGTATACTCCTAAGATCCACCAAATGTAATCTGGCACTGCCAGGGGCCCTATCCTGCTCATGCTCATGTTCAGTAGTGTCTCTACGGGACATGTCTCCGTGCTTTAATGTTCAAAAAGCTCTTTATTCTTCTCATACTGCCTGTGCTGCAAAATGTGTTTGAGCGCTAGCCAATAGAAGCCTGATTTGTACATACTGATGTCACTATGTTACAGAAGTAAACAAAGCAAAACCATTTCTTTGTATCTTTAATACTTGTGTATGCATGCTTTAGGTAACATCAAGCTGTCTTTGGCTCTTTTCTGCTGTAACAATGTAAGTGTCCCCTCTGTGGGACTAATAAAGGTATTCTGATTCTGAAAGGAGTCCAAGGGAGGCGTTTCAGGCAGAGAGGGGGTGGGGGGGAGTGGGAGAGAAACTGCATCGGGAAGGACATTTGGGATTGTAGCCTTTGCAGACCATTCACATGCAGGAAGAGGGAAACCCCCAAAAAGCATAAGGGCCTCTTTAAGGGTTGTCCAAGAACACTGCTTAAAGTTTGTAATAAAGTTATCTTCTAAATTGTCAATGTTAAGTGTCTTTTCATTATTGTGAAAAGCGCTGTATTAAAAAGGGTTATACATATTATAATAACTGTATGTTGCTGCATGTTAAACCATTGCTTTGATTCAGTATATGATGTAATTAATCTCATGCATTTCTAGAATAAATCCATTGACAACACTAGATTGAACATGAGCTCACATGGTGTCAGCAGGTCCTCCTGGCTGTGGGGGGGCAGTCTGTTGGTGATGAAGTCTCTCTTCATGTGGGTGGAGCGGACCTCCTGCTTCCCCGTTTCTATTTCCTCAGCCAGAGACCTGAGCAGAGAGGCCATCTGCCTGCTGGTGTCCTGTCCGGCCCCGTCACCCTGCAGACAGAAGATATCAATACATCTTCATATGTTGCAGTTTTAGACGGGTCTATCACCATCAGATGGTCTATCACCATCAGAAGGTCCATCACCATCAGAAGGTCTATCGCCATCAGAAGGTCCATCACCATCAGAAGGTCTATCGCCATCAGATGGTCTATCACCATCAGAAGGTCTATCACCATCAGAAGGTCCATCACCATCAGAAGGTCCATCGCCATCAGATGGTCTATCACCATCAGAAGGTCTATCGCCATCAGATGGTCTATCGCCATCAGATGGTCTATCGCCATCAGAAGGTCCATCACCATCAGAAGGTCTATCGCCATCAGATGGTCTATCGCCATCAGATGGTCTATCGCCATCAGAAGGTCTATCGCCATCAGAAGGTCCATCACCATCAGAAGGTCTATCGCCATCAGAAGGTCCATCACCATCAGAAGGTCTATCGCCATCAGAAGGTCCATCACCATCAGAAGGTCTATCGCCATCAGAAGGTCCATCACCATCAGAAGGTCTATCGCCATCAGATGGTCTATCGCCATCAGAAGGTCTATCGCCATCAGAAGCCATGAAGATGGCTGATGTTTGCAAAGAAGGCACTATTTCATGACGACACGACTCCCCCAATCACAACACGGCGCTGCCCTTATTTGCATACCAAGCTGCTCCGATCCGACGGCTAGAACTCCACGAGAGAGGGCTTGTTAGAGCCAGGATATCAACACACAGGGGAAGGCCCAACACATGGACAGGCGTCCCACTGTAAAATCACTGGGACTGTTATTTACGAGTGTATCATTGTATTTGCGTTGGCATGATAACACAGATAGTAAAAATACAAGCACCGCCTATCAGAACGTTACTCTGCAGTGCCAGCAGGTGTCAACACTCCCCTGAGTCATTACCAGGGGATTCATTGTATTCCACATCATAATGTATTCAAATAGGGCTGTGAACGCTAATGCTCGCATGTCACCTGGAAACACAGATCAATCACAGCACTACATTTGTCCCGAAGTTGCTCCCGTAATACTCGTGAGGATTTTGACCATGCGAAAAGGCAAAGATGTAGTTCTACATGTTCTGCACTGAGTGGAAGCTCAGTGTCACGGCACAGCTGATCCACGACAGGTGTGGAGGAAAGAGTGTGAGATAGCAGACAGGGTCTCCACTGCAGGAGCAGACCGAGCTGCAGTGACAGCAGCTCAGATAACACCATGCAGAGGGGAGTCCCAGCAGGGGCAGTGGCTTTGTCCATGCTTTAGCTCACCGCGTCGGACTTAACAAGCACTTTATCAGGTGCTCGAAGATGGCGCGATGATCCCGTACTCTGCCATTGTCCCCAAAGGATTCTCTATGTTTCTCCAGGACCGGACTGTCGACTCAAGGAGAGGTGAGGGAGGAGGTGCTTTATGGTGAACAGTAACTGGAGCTCGGACTGTTCTCCTCATGCAGCTCATGATCTGGTGATGTGTCGGTCGCGAACGAGCCGGCTCATCATGTTTTATGATTAGAGACGGTTGGATGCTGCCGTTTTAAACATTGCAATATATTTATTTTCACTATGTTATTTATGTATGATTATCTTTAGGCTCAGCAAAGATTTGATGTCAGCTGTTGCTGTCTTTTTTTCTATAGTTAATAGTTACTGAAATAGAGCCCTGCTGTTTGGTCAGGGCTTTTTCTTTAAATACAATTTTAAATGTCGATACAGTAGCCCCTTTTTTTAAATGTCTTTGCTTAAGTTATTATAGGTGTTGCTATCTGCTTTGTGTAGCGTGGTTCTACAAGCAAGGCAGTGCATTCATTGGGTGGTATCAGAGAGTTACACGGGTCTGTCAATGCAATGCAAACATTTGGCCACAGCAAATAATTTATATTAAACATGTCATTTTTACTTTTGAATACTTCAGTACAAAGGATGTATTGAATAAGTAATATATGTGTACACCAGGGTTTCCGTTAGCTGGTAATTACCGTGTTTTAGCTGGTAACATGTATTTAAACCCGGTAAATTCAAAACCTGCCGGTCAAAATGTCCGGTAAGAACTAGGGATGCTCCGATCGATCGGCCGATATTCACTCTTAATAGTTTGATCGGTGCTCTCTATAAAGGCCGATCAGGAGAGCTGGATCTGAGCGATATGGACATAAACGCGAGTGAAGTATAACCGGACGAGAGAGAGATCAGATCAGCTGCTGAGTCTGACCTGAAGCCCCGCCCACTGTTTAGGGCGCTGCATGAGAAACTGATGGGCTGTCAGGAGAGAGAGAGGGAGAGGGGAAAAGAGAGCATCCGTTTCTCCCGTGTTATTATCCAAAGTTAATGTAAACTTTTGAATAATGTACTTCATCTACTACAAGTAGTTTCTTTGAATGTAATAATTATGTTGTTTGTGGAATCATTTATTGAAAACTGAATCTGAACTTTTCGATCTGTAACGATTATAAACTGAAGCAATATAAAACTGAGCCCCGTGAACTGAGTTTTAAACATCAGCATATCCGGTCATAGTCCGGTGATTACCTGCCAACGGGAACTCTGCTACACAACTCTTATTATTATTATTGAAACATGACCGGTACGTTTCAAATGTGTCCGGTAAAAGAAATGATTTCCGGACATTTGACATGTAAATCATGAGTCAAAACAGGGTTACATTTGACTGAATTATAAAAGGTATATGTGGTCAAATGAAGAGCCGTTTGGGAGCCGAAAGAGCCGGCTCTTCTTGGTGAGCCGAGCCAAATGATCCGGCTCACCAAGAAGAGCAGGAATTCCCATCACTATCATGATCGGATGGCGGCCTTCCTATCTGCCGAGCGCTGTGACATTGGCTGTGCCGACGGCAGTGTATGTTCTCCTGCACTCTGACAACAGCACAGCGCTGGCCAAGCTGTACGGTGTTATCAACAGGATAGAAACTTCAGGCGCTTCATAATTCAGAATTGATGTTATAATAAAGTAAAAAACCCTCTGAATTCACCTAGCGTTTATCATGCATTTATTTACCACACCTGCGGCCCTAATTACAATAAAGAACAACAACAGGTGTGTTTTCCAGTGCTAGATCATACATAACATTATCTTTCAATCCATTTCAAATAATCTACAAGTCTTTGTTTTGAGTCCGTTAATCTGTGGCGAACTGACATTAGGTAGACCCTGTCAGCTTAAGAAATGATACTTAATTGTTGTGTCACAGTAATCCAAAGCATGAGTTTACCAGTAAGAACCTTCTGGGCATGCCTCCTCTCAGGCTGACTTCCCTCTTGCTGCGGGCCGACAGCACGCTGGGAAACACGTCCAGCAGCAGATCTCCCCACGACCTGAGGCGAGGACAGCGGGGGGGGAGGAAAGGTGAGAGACGGGGTTTTCAGCCACATCAAAGAGGGAGACATACACAGCTGAGATGCCAACATGTTTATGTTGACCGGTTGCACATGTGTACGCTTTCCGTGAGTAACTGCAGTAATGCGTGTTGCTTTCTAAACGCTGACAAACACACATCAACTGTGCCGACATCAGTGGTGGAATGTAAACCAAGGACCTTTACTCAAGTACTGTACTTGTGTAAAACTTTGAGGTACTTAAGTATTTTCACATAACTGTATGCTACTCAATGTTGTACTTTTACCTCCACTTCATTTATTTTACAGAATTAGTTACAGTATTAGTTACTAACTTCTATTCTTATTTATCGAATTAAACGGAATATGAATAAACTAACAAGTAATGAGATAGTATTTAACATTAAACTACCCGGCAGTACATGAAGTTTTTAATATGAGTTCTGACTTTACAAGCTGTATTAAATCATTAAAAGGACGTACACGTGAATCGTACACATTAATGAAGAGAAACAATAGTTAATATGGATTCAACTGAAATCGGCCAACTACATAATGAGTACTACAAGTATATTTTGATGCTAATCCTTTTGTACTTTTACTGGATTATGATTCTGAATGTTGGACCTTTACAAGTAATACCGTATTGTAACGCTGTAGTAAGTAATACTACTTTTAGTACTACTTCCGCCTCTGGTTGACCCGATGTAAAAGAGTAGGGGCGCTCATACATTCTCTGATAGGTGCTGAGGGTCAGGTGGGTGGAGTGCTGCCCCCCCGCGGGTGTGCTGGCCTGATGGATGGTTCCTCTGGGGAAGTACAGAAGATCTCCTGCCTGGGGAGGGAGGAGACGACTCAGTCACACATGTGGCTCTGTTTTACAGCAACACGTTATTTTGTGTTAGAATACATATATTGTAAATATAGAAGGAACGTAACCTCTTTCAACTCATTCATTGCTGTTATATCATTGCTTTTCTTAATGTCTGTATCTATTAGCTTTGTGTGTCTGGGTCTGTGTTGATTTGCTTCTATCGTGCATACGGTATATGCTTTCATGTGTGCTTATGTGCTCTTGTATGGATTATTTTGATGTCAGAAAGGGAACCAAGGGACTGCAGATGAACATCTAGTGCTCATGTTAGTAGATGTTCACCGTACCTTTTCAAATAAGAAAATATAGATGTATAGATCTTTACCTTCAGGGTAATTTCATGTGAGGGGCTGCCGATCCTCTCCTCTGACTCCACGCAGTACTCTGCTGCCAGAGGAACGGTGGGGTTGTAGAGGAGCCAGTTCTTCTGTCCCTCCAGCTGCAGGATGAACACCTGGACAAAGAGCAGCCCATCAGGGTGTGCAGAGGGAAATGTAGTTCCTGAGACGGTGCATTCTGTTCCTGTTCACACATTCAATCGTATCGTCAATGGCTTAGGTTAGTGTAGAGCAGGGGGGCCTCACCTCCTCATCTGAAGCACTATTATGCACTTAGTGTAAGTGTGCCACAGTTTATCCGCTAGCACCCTGCCCCCCCGCCCTCTATACTTTGGGGAATAAAGTTAGCTTTTTACACAAGCTGGCTTTCTGCTGCTGAATTCAGAGTGTGTACCTCGACGTCATCATAGTGAGCTGGGAGGCCCTGGGACTCCTGAGGTGTGATGTAGACGTTTGATCCCACCAAGCCTCCGAAGAAACACTCCAGCTTCTCCTGAATCTTCCACAGCTCGTCCTGACAACACACAGGAAAACAAGATGAGGGCCGCTGCTGGCTGACAGACCATCACTCAACTGTCTGATCTGACACCTCACATCTGGGATAAACCCCAAACACATCTCTAATGTTCCACGAGAAGTTGCTGCTGTGGTCGTCTCACTCCATCGGAAGTTATAACAGTTCATGCAGCTTTAAGAAATGGTTCCTTATTGATGGACTAACATTAGCAGTAGCATCATTAAAGTCATGCCTTCCTCTCTGCTGGAAGCTGCTCACCTTGAACCTCTGCGGCTGGTGGAACTGGATGGTGGCCTTATTCTGAGTAAAGCTCTTGTTGAGGACGCTGCTCTTAACTTTCCCCTGCTTGTTGAGATCTTTTTTCTTGCCGTTGATGCAGCGAACCACGTTGACGTCCGTGTAGTATTCGAGGTCGTGGGAACAGAGGCTCTGCAGGTCGGAGAGCTGGAACAGAGACTGGTAGTAGGAGGCTGTGGTGGGGTCAGACCTCTGCAGGTGGAGGGGCTTCTTCTCCCAGTACTCGCTGAAGAACTGCTCCGGCCCCATGGGCTGGATGAGGCTCTCAAACAGGCTGCTGGGGCTGAGGAAGCTCAGGGGGGAGGGGGGGGCGCCGTGCTCGACCCTGCTCTGCTTAGGGAGCAGCTCCTCCTCGCTGCTCCGTCTCTTCAGCGGCTTCTCTTTGCTCCTCTTTGGCATTTTAATCTGAAACACGATTCAAAGAATATCATCAGTGAGATAAGCTTACTGCCGCCACATTTTTTATTTCATTTAAACATTTTAGAAAACTGCAACCACTTGCACACTTTTTAAAATGTATATTGTATAAAATATTTAGTATTTTTTATATTCTGCCTTCTTTAGATACTCTATAGATATATGTAATTCTACTCTTGATATATACAGTAGTGATGTTACGTATTGCGCCGAGGCTTCGGAGCGTGTGTCGAGTAATCCCCGAAGCTTTTTGTGAAGCCTGTGTTGAGGCTTGTATCGTTTTGGGCCAGTGACGTCACCGATGACAAACGAAGCCTCGCTGCCTGTCGAATCGATACCACGTGACTGCTTCAGGAAGCGATTCAGATCGGTTGAACCGTTGAACCACAACGCTCATAATACCCATGGATGTATAATAAGAACCATATTACCCCTCCTGTACCCGGGCCCGGTGACACGATGGAATCAAGAGAGCTCAGACCCTCACTTATAGAGGTCGGAACATGTCATAAGTATGAATCAATGAAAGCATAAATAAATGTAGGAATAAAAACATGAATGAATAAATAAATGAATAAATACAGGAATAAATAGTATGCAGTGTTTTCAGGTAGATTCAGCGTGTGTGCTGCGGCTCAGCTGGAAAGCAGTCGACTCATAACCGCAGGGTCGCTGGTTCATCGACTGGTCAATACGTCTTTTTGTTTGTTTATAAAAGCTACAGCTAAATGAGATAATGTAGTTAATAAATGTATTCTTTGATATGGTTTAGCCTTTCTCCGGCTACAACATGGTTACGTTTACAAATCCCTCTTTGCGATGTTTACCAGCCTCCTTTTCAATCACAATCATTAAACTGGAATAAATACAATATTTTTAACATGAAAATATGATTTTATGTTCGTTATTCACCCTTAGCTATTTTAATTACCTCTCAAACTCCCTAGTTATAAATATGTTTATTTTACTGTCGGCCGGGCCACTCATTACTGGATCAGCTGCTGCATGAGACAGACACTGACGCTGTCCGAAGAGAGGGAGGAAAAAGAGAGGCTCCGTGTATTTTATCATTATATTATATAGAGTCGTTATTCATTTGTTTTAAAGCTCAATAAATAACAAAGAAGACCTTAAGAGAGGGAGGAAAAAGAGAGGCTCCGTGTATTTTATCATTATATTATATAGAGTCGTTATTCATTTGTTTTAAAGCTCAATAAATAACAAAGAAGACCTTTGACCGGCACTTTTATCATTTTGACCGGAAGATTTAAACTTTAATACACGCTGACTGGCGAAAAACTCTGCCCGGTTCCCTCGGCCCCCACCGCGGAGAATAAACAGAAGGGCAACCATGACAACCATGCTTCTTTGCTGCTTTTGTGGAGGAAGTTACAGCGCCACGTACAGGCTCCTGCATGTACTGCAGCTTCTCCTGCGGTTGGAGCTAAACGGAGCGGTCTCGTGTGGGCAGACACTATCCGGATAACTATTGCATGTGGACGGAAGCTTGTTTGCGATTGCGTTTGCGTTAATCTTATGCGTTTAGCCGTTTTCGTCCTCGTGTGGCCGGGGCCTTAGTTCATGAGAACTTTTCTCCCCTTTTCAGTCCCTGCTAGAGAGCAGGTACTTTCCTGGGGAGAAAAAAGTTCCAATTTCTGATTGGCTGGGCGAATTGCAAACCACGCCCCGTAAAACTCTGAAGTAAATTTGCATTTTACCACTTCTGGTTCCTTTGACAAAAACCAATGCTATTTCACGACGCTGAAGTTGGCTTCCGATTCAGAGCCTCCGATTCGGCAGTTAAGGGGAAAGTTAAGGGACATTTCATTTACAGCGCTGAGCGAACAATCCTCCGTGTTTGAACCTCTTAAATCGCTGCATAGCCGATTTATTTGGACTAGATGATCCCAAACATTCTTTATAACAGTTTGAGATTTGTGAAACCTTAATTCTATTTGTGAAAAAAAGGGATATGTCAGTGCTTTTTTCACATCTTTTTTCAGGGTCCAGGTCCTGATCTAAAACCACTATACCATGGCCCTTTCTCATTTCACCAAATCCCCCTCCTCGACTCCTCGGTTCTCCGGTAGTGACCCGGAAATGAATTTTAGCGCGCCATGTTGAAGGACATCTCATTTCTCTAAATGCACTTCGAGGACCGAGCATCGAGGAGCCTCTCTGGAAGAGCTATAACCGAGGATACGCTGATGGGTCCTCCACGGCTCCTTCGCGGATGCATTTCCGGGAACAGAGATGTTTCAAAGAGTCGTGACGCACGGCCGGACTTATCTCAGCCAATGACAGCTCTGCATGCATCCCCTGGATATTATTTTAGAAACTGCTTTCATCGCGGCGATGTTTACAGTGAGAACAGCTGTGAGGTCCATGCAGAAAGCAGAGCAGTGTGTATAATATATATCACTCAGTATAACAGGCCTACTCTCTTTATTTGCTTTAGTTTAGTAGATATCTACAAACAAAGAGTCCATATTTTTCTAAAACCATTCAGTGCTTCACATAATAAAATACACAACAGCTGTAGCCTGATTATGTGTAGGTGTGTGTGGTACAGTGTGTGTGTAGATGCAGCAGACAGACAGGTCTCAGTTGGTTTGGTGTCCTCTGCTTACTTGTAATACTTGTAAATAAAACTTTTGGCCCGTAATTTATTTTCCTCATTGTAGCGACCAGAGGTGAGAGGGGGGGGATATATCCAGTCTCTGATAGTGTTACATTATTATGAGTGCTCTGTTTGATTCTGAAATTGTATATATTTATATAGATATATATATATATATATATGTGTGTGTGTCCGCATCTGTAGCCTGTTATTGTCTCATTATACCGCACTGTGAATGAATCAAAGTAAATATATAAGTGGTCATGAACACATCTGTCCATCAGACAGAGGGCTGCTGTGCCTCCTGTCATCATTAATGGACGTCTCTTTAAAATGACCGCTCAGAGGAGAGGAGTTCTCATTTCTCTAACCGCCTGCTGCTTCCCCTCCTCTCTCCTTGGTTCCCCTCCTCGGCTCCTCCGCTCGCATCTCCTGTGGGCGGGACTAAGTCTCGAGGATAGGAGTCGAGGAGGGGAGTTCGAGAAATGAGAAAGGGCCGTAGACTCATCAAATCTGGACTGGATTATCCCAGAGAGGCTAAACGTTCTTTTTAACACAGTTTGAGATTTGTGAAACCTTAATTCTATTTGTGAAAAAAAGGGAGATTTCAGTGCTTTTTTGACTGCTGGGTCAGGTGAGGCTGCAGCAGCTCCGTGCCCTGATGTGAGCTACATCATCTGTCTTGTGGAGTATGTGGTGTTCTAAGGCTCTGTGCCTGTTAGCATGTTAGCCTAGCTCCTGCTGGGTGACAGACCCTGCAGTTTGTGATGGACTCTTACCGCTGACGCACTGACAGAAAGAACATAATTGTGAGGCCTGGTCTCCTGAAAAGCAGGTGCAAACAAGACAAGACAAACGGCAGGGAGGAGGAGACACGTGTTGGCACAGTCATGCATTACAACATAAAGCAGAACAACAAAAACAGTGAACACTGAGAACACGCTGTGGGGTCTCATAGCAACGCGGTGCAAATGATTTATGACTGGATCATTTATTAATTGCTGTTAAAGCATAAACAGTTAGAATGCTTTAGTAAGTTTTGATTTAACTTTAAAATGATCCTGTGAGGATACTAACTTAATTTGAAGAAGACTCAGTGTCAGGGTTGGGGAAAATAGGACCCAAATGCAGTAAAAGGACTAAAAGGTAATAAAAAGCGAGCTTTTGCCCTGAAATCTCCCTTTTTTGTATTTTCACAAATAGAATTAAGGTTTCACAAATTTCAAACTGTGTTATAAAGAATCTTTAGACTCTCTGGGATAATCTAGTCCAAATAAATCAGCTATGCAGCGATATAAGAGGTACAAACACGGAGGATTGTTCGCTCAGCGCTGTAATTAAATGTCCCTTAACTTTCCCCTTAACTGCCAAATCGGAGGCTCTGAATCGGAAACTAACTTCGTCCAAAATCCCATGTCGTATTTCACGACATGGGATTTTGGAAAGGTCTGTGGTTGACACAAATTGAAGAGACAGATCACGTTTTGTTCAGCCGGATAATATCCACATGTCTACCCTACTTTTATAATTTATAAATCTAATCTATAGATCGTACTTGGTGTGAAAGTGGCTACTGTGATGCTTGTTACGCATTTCCCTGCACTATGTAAAAACACTAACAATATTACAGTTGGATAACAACAATTAAAGAGTGCGGCATTATCAAGCGACAATACTCAGACCAATACGGGAACTTCATTTTCTAACGACACAAAATAAACTATAAAAGTAGGTTCCTAGCCAGACTAGAGAAAGTAATAACAGATAAACATCATGTAAGCTTTCGCTCGTCTGTCAGCTCTAATGAAGCCGAGAATGAAGGAGTTGTTGGTAATAATTGTGCGCTATAAACAAGTAAACATGTCGGACACTGTTACTCCATAAGCAGAAAGTGACAGAATAATGTGAGGTTAGTCTTAACAACACTCACCTCTTCTGCAGCACAGTGCCCACGTGAACTGAGCTGTGTTTCATTAAATATGTCCGACTGGAAACTGCTTCCAGCTCAGGATCAGTGGGCAGTGTGACGGCAGGGGGCGCTGCTGAGAGGATGGTGGTACTATCAATAAGTGGTAATATGACAATGTATACTATTACATATCATGGGCAGCCAGCTCTAGCAGGTTAGCTATCTAGGTGAGCCTTATGATGCATACACTATATACTATGTTTAAATGTAACTTCTGGCAGCTTATTCGTTTTGCAATACCCAACACCTGGAACAACAATGTTGTAACTGAGCAATATACGTTACACTAGGAAATATGGTATTTACTACTGTCATTCTGCAGCTACTTCATTACATTCTGCTTGTTTTACTTATTTATTATAATGCTGGTACTTACCTTTTTATACTTGACATGTATAATTATCTTAATGTATAATATGTGTGCTCACTTTACTAAACACTGTTCACTTTACTAAATACTGTTTTTATCTTTGTCTCTATCAGTACTGTCCCTTTGCTGTAACTGTATCCCCTCTTTAGGATTAATAAAGTGATTTCTGAGGCCTGTGGTAAATATTTGTGATTCACTGTATTATTTTGTTTTCGTTTTTTGTTTTATCTTTAAAGAAATATCATATAAAATATATTACTGTTTTCTGTAAAAGTAAGTTACTTTTAGCTACATTTTTAATCTTCTGTCTTTTTTTTCATTATTTTTATATTTAATATTGTGTTTTTTGTTATTGTGTTCCAACCTCAGTGGGTAACATTTCTACCTTGAGATTCATTTTGTTGTTTTTGTAGAGCCTATCATAAAGCCTGTAGCTATGCCCAGGGACCGTGTGATTGGATAACTCACAATGCTTTCTACCCTCACGCTGCACGAGGGGAGTTTTCTTATACCTTGTCTGTATACATTCTGTGTATTTATATTGAATGAGTTGACTAAACTAAATGTTCTTATGTTAATGTTTTTTGCCATTTTGGTACAGGTGAAGCGAAATTCAAGATAATAAATCACACTGTTTCAAATCAAATACCTTGATTTTGATGTTTGCAACAATAGGGTTCACTACGTGCTTTAGCAAAAACAACTAATTCTACTTTGTAGTTCCTTCTGTGTAATTTGTGTAATTCTTTTTTGTATGTCCAGTTGTATTGGGAAGAGAGTGCAGGTTAATATAAGTGTGGTTGCTGTACAAACTATGTTGTCCGGTGCCTTGCTCAAGGGCACCACGGCAGGGCAGGAGGTGAACTGGGAACTCTCCAAGTAGCAGTCCACACTCCATATTTAGGTCTGGTCGGGGACTTGAACCGGCGACCCTACGGCTCACAGCCCCTATGAGCCACTGCCGGACATATAACCTGTTAATTAAGTGCTTTGTTGAATTACACAATAATATGAATGAACTTGGACAGCTATCAGCCAGCTATCTTTCGTGGAAAAAAGTCATTTTAGAGCCAACTTATCAATCGTTTAACATGGTTAACATTTAGCCATTCCCTGTCAAGCAAAATTCCAAACACAACTGGATATTATTAAAGAAAATACTCAATGAATTATATTCGTCTCTCAACAGTGACATTATGGAAATCACTGAGTCCTATCATCACAGTTCCTCAGCAGGCCATGATGAGATATGTCTGTTTGTCAAGACATATGTTTGTTTACCTTTTCACACGTTTGCCTACAGCTGATATTTGAGTTCTCTTTTGGAAGTATTACTGCTCTGCTGCTAATAATATTAATACATTATATTATTATTTATATAGCGCTTTTCCTAGTGCTCAAAGCGCTTTACAAGCAAGTAAATAAGAAACAAAATAACAACAAAAGTAAAAAGTGCTAAACTATGGTGGAATAAGGGCGAGGGGTTGGATTAGGAGTTGAAGGCAAGAATGAATCGTGAGTTTTGAAGGATTGTTTGAATGATGTGAGTTATCATACCATGGTGTACTTATTTATTTTTTATAAATATGTGATAATAAAATACAAATCTGTATGATAACTGCATCAAAGCGATTTTGTTGCAAATAAAGAAGCAACATTTATAACATTGTCCAGTCAGTGTAAACTAAGGTAAACATGGGATTTGTGAGGAGGGAATATTTCTTCAGCAGGAAATGGTTCCAATCAAACCTGCAGAGAGAGGAGTACGGATATTTTAACTTGTTTCTATTCTCTTAATTTTTATATTCAGGATACTTCGTCTGTGTTAGCTTTGAAGTATGGGTTCAAAATTCATATACTTGACTTTAGAATCCATAGAATAATCTCACCTCAAAATCAGATTTAAAACTTTTAGGGACAAAAATGTTAATCCACAATAATGGTAATTTTCAGACTTTAATGGTGCGGCTTCTCAAACAATAATTCAATGATTATTTACTTCATTAGAGTTAATAACTGTTCTTTCAGCATTAAACTCCGGGAGAATATCCCTCTTTGTGAAGATGTAATGGTTTCACTTGCCCGCTAGATGGCGGTGTTTAGCTGAGTGTGCTTGACTAGTCTGAGCACCAACAGGTATTAGTGGTATAGAGAAAGGTGTCTTCTATAACAGCAGAGGACAAGGAGAATGTTTCAAATAACCAGACAGCCTACTAAATCTCTAACACTCTTTATTCACCATCACCAAAGGAAATGTTTTATATTGTTATAAAAGAAAGGCCAGTGTGTTGGGAGTACTGCGAGTGAAGCACCACACAGTTCTAGGCGAAAATCCCATATTAGTTAAGATGACAATGAACATGATACAGCAGTGTGGTTGTTGTACAATTTTCTAACAATGAACACACCGTTAAAACTCACAGCACAGCTCTGTGTTCTGCAGCATTCAACATCTGATTTGCAAAATGCACTATTCTTTCAGAAAGCTGCTTTTGTGTGAGGGGCTTGAGTATTATATTTAGCCATCATTAATTATTACAGAACTCATCTTATCCCTTTGGCAAAACTTAGAGGTTCAAAATGGAAAACTATGTTCCTAATGCAAAGCGGTGACGCCTACTGTATGCATTGCATGTTAGTTTCCCCTATTCATATTGAGTCACCAGTCTACATTTATCAACCGAGGTTTTATGGTGATATTTATTTGTATTTGTTTTATTCACCTGTAGCGTTGTTAGACATCTGTTGCAGTGAGTAAACAGCACATTCTGAAGTGCTTCCAGTTTTCATTGTGACATTTGTTCCAGTCCCTGATCTGTCAGTATACGTATGTTCGCAGTCATTTGTCATATTTGTATTGTTTTTGAATAATTATGTTTATTTTACCCTTTTTATGTTTTTATAATAGTTTCCTCATACACTTATTTTTAATAAAACGTATTTCTCTAAATGTTGCTCTTACTGTGTAATGTGTGCATCAATAAACCACTGCAAATTATGTGTATGGACTACAAGAAACCTAACTCTGACTCAGTTGAAACTTAAATCTGTCACATGATCTGATGTGAAAAGGCCCGAAGTTATCCAGAGCACTCAGACCTTTTGTGGAGAAAATGACTGGAAGCATTTGATTTGAGACCTTCAGTGGAATCAGTGTTTAAGAAGTTTCATGTTAACCCTGAGGGTACTGAGGGTACTGAGGGTACTGAGGGTGCTGAGGGTACTGAGGGTACTGAGAGTACTGAGGGTACTGAGGGTACTGAGGGTACTGAGAGTACTGAGGGTGCTGAGGGTACTGAGGGTACTGAGAGTACTCAGGGTACTGAGGGTACTGAGGGTACTGAGGGTGCTGAGGGTACTGAGGGTACTGAGAGTACTCAGGGTACTGAGGGTACTGAGGGTACTGAGAGTACTGAGGGTGCTGAGGGTCAAGTATCTGACAGATAACATGGATCAAGTTGCATTGAGTCCATTTGATTAAAGCCCCAAAGTACAGTTCACAATATCATGGTTTGTCAGGGTCTTTCTTGTCCGTCTTGATTTGTGCACGGAGATTCGTCGGGGTGTGTGAGGAGCTTCACAAACACACCAACACAAGAAGAACTTCCTCTGCACAGATGGGTTTAGGAAGCTCCTCATCATCGTCGTTGTTGTTGCAAATTAGCCAGTTGTTGACTACCAGTGCAAACAAAACAATGTTATTTCTGCAGAGCTTTACTTACTTTGTGGACCACCTTGTTCTGTCTTCAGTCTTCCTCCGATCAGTCACAGTCAGGTCTTCTTCTTCTGTCATCATGGAAACGTTGGGTGTCCTGCAGTATCAGTGAGTCTCATCATCCACGTTGTCCTGTGGGCCTGTTGCATATAACCCTAAAGAAATGATTACAGGCTCTTCTGTAAACCAATAGTGAAAGTGCACAACAATTTAAGTGTGAATTTGTGAAAACTCCTTGATAATAGATGTTAAAGGACATATTTGAGATGTATTAAGAAGTAAACTTGTATTATAGCCTGTATGAAAGGATGTTTGCTTTCACAAGTTGTTGAATATATGACCTTCTGTTGAATTGTAGCTGTGAAATGGGCTTTTTACCATGAATGCTGTAACAAATGCGCCAGCAGCCAAACATACTCTGTTTGCCTGCTATCCTGTGTGCCATGATGACATGGCACTTTTTAGGCTTCACTTTTCCCCAAACTTGTTGCTCCAAAACACACCAATCAATCAAACAGGAGACTTCTGTTGGAGTTCTAATTGTAACGTAATAATTAAATCCTCTTCAGGAGGAAGACCTGCTGGTATACAGGCAGTTAACAACTTCAGGACAATGGTATACAGGGGACGTTGATGCCGCCGCCGACATCCCATAACCAAATGAATAAAGACCCTCGATTGGACCTTACATTTCAGTGTAGCTCCATGAGTTTGTGTTGGCCTGCTTGGAGCAAATGGTAATTGTCAAAACAGACATGTGCAGGATCTCCACCAGAGGGCGCCATGACAATACAAATAAATGGTAATGTTATGTGCAAATGGTGATTTTTGAAATATGGAGTTAAAATGAAAGAAAATAATGGTGTGGTATTAATGTTCTGTTTACAGGACTCTTAACAAGCAGTAGCTGTATACTGAATATTACTGTATAGAAAACAACAATAATACCTAACTTCGAACTTCCCAATAAATAAAAATATCGAACTTTGGTGAACATGGTGGTGGGGTGCATTCAGTTCATTCTTCCAAATGTTTTTGTAATTATATTTAAAACAAGAAGAGAGAAGAAAGCACAAAAAGAAATGTGACATTCCACTTATCACTAACAGGACTTCTGAAAAAAACTGAACCGTTGACTTTAATTAAGTTGAAGTTCTTTAAAAAAGCACATAACTGTATTGAGTTAGTTGAAAGCAATACGTTAATAAGTCTAAAGCAAAAATATGTTCAAAATAGGTTCAACTTAATAATTGCTTTCAACTAACTTAATCAAGGTATGTGACATTTGTTGACGTAATACATTTAATTAATGTCAACATTTCAGTGTAGAGCATTGCTTATCTCACCTGTCTGACATTCATAATGTTCATAACCTCCATTGGCTCAACTCTGTGGTGCAGAGATACCCATTTTAGTGTCAGCAGGTCAGCAACATGAACGTTATGTGTTTTTGTACTTTTATTGTAAGGTATCAAAGTGCATACAATAATTGTCAAACAAATATTAAGATGCAAGGGGAAGAACACAGAAGGACCCCCGACAAACATCAAAATGTCTTCCTTTCATTTTGTGTGTGGTCCAGTTAAATTGAATTAAATTGAGAGGTGTTTTAATTGGTGGTTCCACTAAATTGCTCCCTCAGAATATATACAGTAGCAGGAATGTAGAGTCCTGACATCCAAAACAACAAGAAGAAACAGTTGTACTCCTCCTGATTGAGACTCAGGAGGTGTAGAAGTGCACAGTGTGTCCTGGGGAGAGTTTCCTCCACAGCTGGAGCAATGTTCATCCATCAACACTGACAGCCTGCAGAAAGTGATAGCCAGACTATTACAGCCAATGCAAATAAATGGACTGATTACTCTCTTATGAAAGCTGCCTTCAGGAGCGCGAGGAACATTTTCCCTCCGCTCCATAGGCGTGATTAACCAAGTTGTAAAGTGTAAGTTAGATATAGACAGACAGTGACTGATTGCAGAGTATAATTATTAAATAAACGTTTGCATCGTCATCAATGGGGCGACAAGATATATTTTATTCTTGCTGTACAGAATTAGGGCATTGTAGTACTGGGTTTTATATATAAGGATTAAATAGGATGTATAAAACACTTTGTGGTGTTGAATGTATTTAAGCAGTGATCATTTGTACTGCAGATTTCAAAACGTGATGTTCTTCATGGACATGTACAGAAGCAGAATAAAACATTAAACATTGAACTCGAAACCTGGATAGAGCAATCCACAGTGCTTTCATTTATTGTCTGATCTGTAAATACAGAGTGCCATAGCGTAAAGAAGAGTTGTTACACACCCAGAGGTTCACTTTCTGATAAAATCCCGTTAGGAGACCACAGAGATCTTCACCACATCAGACTACACACACACGCACACACACACACGCGCGCGCGCGCACACACACAGGCCTCAGAGCCAACCACCTGGTTCAAAGCACCAGATGAGGGCCAGAGCCTTCTCCATCGCTGTCTTCATTCAAATCACAAATCAAACCTCACCAGTAGAACTGCTTTTACTCATAATGTTGTGTTTTACATATTTTAAGTGTGTTGTTTTAATGTGCAATGTGTGAGAGAGAGAGAGAGAGAGAGAGAGAGAGAGAGAGAGAGAGAGAGAGAGAGAGAGAGAGAGAGAGAGAGAGAGAGAGAGAGAGAGAGAGAGCGAGAGAGAGAGAGAGAGGGGTCTGAGGGTGGTTCAGTGCATCTCGTCTTGTGTCAGCGGTGTTGGCGCATTGTCCGTAGAGCAGCGGATTGATCTGGTGGATGAACACACGGTGGAGAAGTGTCGGCACAGTGGACGTGGCGTTCAGCTTTCTGCACCTTGCTGTTAAAAGCAGGTGAGGCTGGGAACCGAGCTTTAATAATGGTTCCGACCCGTGCCCGCCTCATCTCTCTGATGTCCGGAGTGCGCTGAGCGGCGGCGCAAAGTCTCTGGATCCTGCT
Source organism: Pseudochaenichthys georgianus (assembly GCF_902827115.2). Taxonomy (NCBI): domain Eukaryota; kingdom Metazoa; phylum Chordata; class Actinopteri; order Perciformes; family Channichthyidae; genus Pseudochaenichthys; species Pseudochaenichthys georgianus. Next base: position 33,465,055 of record NC_047516.1, on the reverse strand, counting down.
GAAGTTGTGTGTCTGGAGGAGCACTCTTCCCTCCGTCAGTAACACAACTGTGGCTGGTTTGTTATATGAGTTTAAACAGCTCCGCGGAGACTTACTTTTATGCAAGAATCTTTTATCTGAAACTTCCGGAGATGAAGGAAAAGTGCAAGAACGCGGCGAAGACGCGCAGAGAGAAGGAGAACGGAGAGTTCTACGAGCTGGCCAAGCTGCTGCCTCTGCCCGGAGCCATCACCTCCCAGCTGGACAAGGCCTCCATCATCCGGCTGACCAGCAGCTACCTCAAGATGCGGGCCGTGTTCCCCGACGGTAGGGACCACCGGAGGGATGGGGTTATTATTGTACTGATTATTATATCACTGTATCGGCAGGGCCCATTGACATTCAGACACCGAGAAGAAGCAACAACCATACAGCAATAAGATAAAACATGTTGCCCTATAATACACCCTCAATGCAGGCTATAAAGTAGTCGATTGAAATATCAAAAATGACGGACTTTATTGAATTAGTTGCGTTTTAATTGTGTATAGGATATAAGGCCTACACCACACTAAAATGCAAATATATAACTACATTTATGATTGTTCACTAGCCTATGTATAAAGCATATCACTTTTCATTATGGTTTATATGTGTAAGAAAATAAATAAGGAATTCAGTTTGACTTTTATCCTCTAATATCTAAGCTTTTATACGGTGTCTCACAATTGCTTGATTAATATAAAAATGAGGAGAAAAGGTATTTATACACAATTGCTATATCAATACATAATTTAATTGTTTTCTAATACAGCAAAGGGATTTTAGGAGCGTGGTAAACCTGATGTTTTTCATGTTAATAGATTCCAAAGTAAATGATTTAGTAACCATTTATATATCCAACAAGCCTTTTGTGACGGGTGCCTCATGTTATCACATTTAAATACAGTTTTAAATACAAGTTGAAAACGTTAAAACAAATCTCATATATAAACCCTTTGCAGACCGTTTTCACCGAGAGAGCTTGCTTAAAAAAAGGGGGAACCTTAAGAGTTTTGAGGGATGTAGATAAAAAGATAACATTTACTTTATTTATCCAATGTATTGTTTTGTTGCTACAGAAGCATATACATACAAGGTACATTCATTAGAAATAAACATTATAGCCTAAATGGAAACATTTGAAAAATAGAAATTAAACTGAAAAAGAGTAGAAAATATACAAGTTGACTGTGATGATGGCATATTAAATTAGATACGAATGTGCAGTATATGAAGTTGTGAAATAGGCTATCAACAAAATATAAACTGGAGCTGTCAGTTCTCTGCCAGCCATGGCGAGTTGTAAAGTGTTATTGCAGTTGGCAGGACACTTTTCCTCTGTCCTTGTGACTTAATTATCCATTAAATGTTTTTATTTGTAGCCCTTTTTTATTACTATTATTATTATGAGTCTGCTCTCCGTGTGCTCCTTCACTCCATCATAATCCGGGCTGTTCCAGCAGCTTTGGTAATGGAGGTGTCAGTGAAGTGGTGGTCTTATTTCCCCCTCTGATTAAAAGCATGGTGTCTACTTTAGCCACCTCACTCATTCATCAAGGTGAATTATTTCATTAGGCCGCAGAGAGCCGCAGTGGGGCAGGTTAGAGGGCAGGAAAACACTGCCCTTCCTCTCTGTCATCACTCATAAAGTCAGAGTGAACACACGGGCCCTGTGGCCGGGCCACCTCAGAGAGCGGCCGGCAGGAGGCCCTCCCGGGCCGCATATAGAGAGGGGCCGGCATGAGGACCTGCTCCCGGGCCGCCTATAGAGAGGGGCCTGCTGTGGGACCTGCTCCAGAGAGGGGCCGGCAGGAGGACCTGCTCCCGGGCCGCCTCAGAGAGGGGCCGGCAGGAGGACCTGTTCCCGGGCCGCCTATAGAGAGGGGCCGGCAGGAGGCCCCCCCGTCCGCATATAGAGAGGGGCCGGCATGAGGACCTGCTCCCGGGCCGCCTATAGAGAGGTGCCTGCTGTGGGACCTGCTCCAGAGAGGGGCCGGCAGGAGGACCTGCTCCCGGGCCGCCTATAGAGAGGGGCCGGCTCTAGGACCTGCTCCAGAGAGGGGCCGGCAGGAGGCCCTGCTCCCTGGGCCGCCTCAGAGAGGGGGCGGCAGGAGGACCTGTTCCCGGGCCGCCGCGGAGACACCGGCCGGCTCCGTGATCCGAACGGGAGATAGCCTATAAGGATCAGGAAGGCATGGATCCATTTGCGGTGGATTATTTTAGAGCCATGTAATCTTAATAAAGCCCCATAATGCAGAGCGCCGGGACAGGCTGTAACACACACAGACACGCACTTCATTTAGTGCGTTGTTAGGCCTACTTTGCCATCTGGTTTAAAGAAGAAGAACATGCCCACCCAAGTGTAGCCTGCAAATATTACATGGTAGCCATATCCTACCAGCTTCAACAATATGTAGCCTATTTAATGCTTTTTCATTTGTTGATCAAGGACCATTTCCATTGAGTTGGCCATTACCAGCCGAGGGACAGCACAGCAGTATCCCAAAGCCAGACATGTTGTTTCTTAAAAAGCAGGGGATAGGCTATTTATTATTTTGTATATTTGTAACCAAGCTAGAAGCGGACCCGCCGGAGCACAGAGGCTGCCTGGAGCTGTACTCTGCTGCTGGGACATGTCAGTGCTTTTGATAAACAGTGTTTCACAAATAAATAGAATAATAAATACCCCCACCCCCTGAAAAAAACGGGCAATATTAAGATAAGAACTATGGACTGAATGGCGACTTATTAAAGGGCCTTCTGTTGCTTAGTTTTGGCATATAATTGTATTGTATTGTATTATTGTTTTAATTAGCCTACATTCATAAATGTTGGTCATATTTTAGACTTTTGATATTTTGGTAAAGCTTTATTATGGTTGGACTAACATAAGGAATACACCTAACGTCATATACCAATTAGATTTAGAAAGCAAACATTAACATAATTATTTTTTTAGAATTAAGGCGACATAATTAATCTAATATTTTTAAAGCTACTCAGAAATGATCGTTGTTAAGGAAAAGCATAGCATTTTTTTTTGTTTTTTTCTTTTTCTGGATAAAAAACGTTTTTCAATGTAAGGTTTCAAAAAAGTGAATTTCTTACTGAAGACCAAAAAGAAGTAATATTTAATTAAGTCATAATTCCATAGACATAATTATGTAATTCGCAGATATCAAAGTATTTGCTAAAATCCTTTATTAGTACAATGTAGAGCTGTAGTAAATACTAGTTACTTTTGCAGTCAAAAACATATCAATATGTAAAACCTTAAAATATAAAATATATTTCGCGTTTTATGGTTTTACGTTTAATATACAAAAAAAAAACACATCAGTCAAATGAATCAGTGAGACGGTCAGACCTGCACCTGACACAACTTAACAAAACGGGAACACACTTAAAGCAGTTTCATAGGTCAAAGTATAAGTAGCCTTTTGCTAATTCTATTTTTCAATGCTATGACTTTAGAATTGTTGCTAAATTGTAAATTAATAAATTGGCCATTTTCCCCAAAATAGAAAATGAATGCATGTTTAGCTTTGGTGGTGTCATATCCTTTTTCTTTGCAACCTGAAATCAGTGTCAGTATTCCAGCAGCTCTCGTATGATCTTACCATTGATGTGAAGAGAATAGTTCGTTCAACAATCTGACCTTTAGCAGAAACATTCTGTCAGGCTTTCAGAACAACCTTCTGCAGGCAATGATTCAGTAAAAACACTTTATATCCACGTCGGCTTCTAAAATATTATTATTATTTGCTTTTCTCAACTCAAAGTTGGGCAATATTAAAAAGTGTGCACATATGTGTTTATTTAGCTTTTAAATTCACCCTTTGCCTATAGAATCTGATCATACGTGATGCATCACCGATTGTACAATATACCCCCAGTGTGGAGCACTCGGACTGCTATCAGTGCTTTGGTGTTTGGGTAAAGGACCGCTACGGGAAGCTGAGAGGTATTTGTGACTCAGAACAGAACAACTCAATGTTATTGACACTAAGAAGTAACACTTTTTACAGATCCTAAAATAATGATGACCTATACCGTATGCATTGTAAAGAATGAGCAAGAAATAGCTTGGCCGTCATCCGTCTCAATACTGACAAAAGAGTTCAGATGAACAGTGTCAAGCAGCAACCCTCAGCCCTTCCTGCTGACAGCACTGTTTTCTACAATATGTGCCTTTTTTAAAGCTCTTTATTTCTTTTGACCTCAGCCTAAAGCAAAAAGTGGGCTTGGTCGACTGAAAAGTCTCCCAACAAACGGAGAGGCCATTGTTTCACAAAGCATGTCTCAGTTCTGTGCCTCTCCTCAGAAGAGTTCTTCCCCAGGTAGAAGTATGTGATACTCATGGACATACCTAGCTTCAACCACACTTTATAGTGTTGTTCTTTAAATAATAACTTAACGCAAAATCATACTTCCAATGAGTGAGACATATACTCCTGCTTACTTATAGAATAATTGGGTCTCGTCGAGTCCTCCATCCCTCTGGGCCATGAGGAAACATTTGAGGAAACACTGTAAAACTGTGTGTGAGATTGATTGCTAATGGAAATGTGCCGCAGCCTGCACGACCTGGAATTATATGTATTGGATGATTTGCAAAAATCAGAACACCATCTTTATATTCAGTGCCAATATTCAGTTCCTATATGCTCAAAGTAATGCACTATACAGTATACATAGTACTGTATGTATACTAAGTACATACAGTATGTATACTGTATACTGTATGTACAGGGACTGGTCAGCTTTCTGTCCCCAGAGTCAGAACTAAACATGGTAAAGCAGCGTTCAGTTATTATGCTCCAAATATCTGGAACAAACTCCCAGAAACCTGCAGGTCCGCTGCAACTCTGACTACTTTTAAATCCAGGCTGAAGACTTTTCTTTTTGTCGCTGCTTTTAATTGAACTATTCATATCTTAGACTGCACTGTAACTTTTATCCATGCATTTTTTTCTTTTAATGTTTTAAATTTAAACTTAATTAATTTCTCCATGACATTTATGAGAGGGACTGCTCGAAAGTAGGATATTTGGGATATCCGTCGTAGCCAGGGTTTACGATCAGTTTTTGGGTGAGTTGTACTGAGGAACAAGTATCACAGCACCGACGGGTGAAACATAGTGTTTTGGTAACACGGGGTGTTCAGGTAACACTTAAAGACTTTGTTATGGAACGCAAAGCAGAGTAGGGGGCTAGTACACCCTCCTGAGGGTCCGATTGTGGATGTCATGCGAGCATAACATGGTGAAAACAATCAGTCTAAATGAACAATCAGGACGGAAATGTTGGGATTTCCAAAGGGAGGTTCTGTGAATAAATAAAAAATCAAGAACCGAAATAATTGAACTATTCATATCTTAGACTGCACTGTAACTTTTATCTTTTGATGTTTATTTTATTAGCTTTTCTTTTTAATGACTGATTTTAAATGCCATTTTCTTAATGTCTTTCATTTTTTGTTTTTGTTTTAATGTTTCTTTTATTATCTTTTACTGTTTTTAAATGCCTTTGTCTGAATGTCTTTCATTTTTGTAAAGCACCTTGAATTGCCTGGTGCTGAAAGGGGCTATATAAATACACTTGCCTTGCCTTGCCTCAAGAAGTGGAAATAAATGGTGTGGAGGGCTTTTCAAACCTATCTGTATATATCTGCATATTACCATGAACAGCTGTGGTTCTCTCAGCCGTGTTGTCAGATTAAGTTATAAAGAGCGGGCCCACCGTCTGAACAGGGAAAAAGACATCACTTGGGAATCATATAGTTGCCATGAATTCGTCCTTATCCGTCTGATCCTTCTTCACGCCAGCAGCGGACAGCAGGTTCACTGACTGGAAAGAGGCCGAATGGTTCACTGGTTTGTATTCGTTGTATTCATGGCCAGCTAACTGTAAGCCTGACAAGCCTGACCAGGTCAATATTGTTGTGGCTGATAAAGAGGTCAAATCAACCGAAATAGGTCCAAAACGGAATGACTTCTAGTGGTATCTCTGCATGCACATAGTTACATCCTCAGTCCAATACACTGGAGGTGAATTTAAATTCATTTGTGGAACTTGAACCGGTTTGAGATTCACATAGCTTGACCTCACGTAGCAGATGGCAGCCTTCAGTCTCTGCAGAGGCCATCCCAACAGGAACAGGAGAGGTGCTTGTTGGCCTGAGTCTCCACATGGAGCTGGGGAGAGCAAAGATAACATGACTCATCGTCACAATTGCAACATTTGTGGGAAATATAGCAGGTTAGATATGCAAGAATGTTCCTGTTTGAGTATTTCCACCAGTTAAATTTGACTTCTAAGAATAGTCAGCAGGCAGATTACTTTCCCTTCTGGCCTGCTGTCACATTGTTCTCATGTCTTCCTTTTCTCATGAATCAATGGTGTGGCTTGGATTGGACCTCATGCAGTTGCCCTGCATCTTTGTGTGGAGTTGCTGTGACCTGGGATTGATTGATTTGTATTATGATATCATTTAATGTGCAGCTGAAGCGTCTAGCAATCAGTGGGTCAGTGGTACTTCGATCCCCTGCAGTCAACATGTGTGCCTGGGCCAGATACTTAACCCCTAATGCTCCCGTAGGCATTCTACAGGACTGCATGTCAGTCGCTTTGGATAAAAGTGTCAGTTATTAACATGTCATTAAATATATGTAAAATATTACAATAACATTTGCAACCTGGTACCACATGCTCTTAAGTTATGTCTTGTTTTACTCACATATTTCACCGAGACGGTGGAAGTCTTATTGAGTAAGGGTATAGTGGAAGGCGGAATAATAAGGGTCAAAGTTCAATGTATTCCTGTTTTCCAATGACCTTGCAAAAGATGACAGCTGCTCTCTTTTACCCTAAATGTGCACAATGTCAAACGTGCATGTTGATTGTGTATCCCAGTGAGTGTGTGTTTGTCTCGTGCATGATATGTGTGTCTGTTTGTCTCCCTGACTGTCTCTCCTGTGTCTCTCTCTGTAGGTCTGGGTGAAGGATGGGGTCAGACCTCAAGGTGCAGTCCTCTGGACAGCATGGCTAAAGAGCTGGGCTCTCACCTTTTACAAGTCAGTACCTGAACACCACGCTGCACCGCTTCAGTACCCTGCTGAGGGATGCTGTGATATGCTGCATGCAACTGCTGCTATACTGTAGCTACCAGATGCTATGCATGTGTATGCTATGCTAATACAATGCTGCTTAACTGGGTGATGCCTTAGAGTGGGGGTCACAAACAGCAGCAAAGATGCTTAAATCTGGCCAAAACATTAGCTGCAATTACATTTGAAATTAAAAGAATTATCAAGATGGTGGGCTTCTTCATTCATCTAAAATAAATACAACAATTTAAACTTTCAGGTGATAAGAAAGTCTTCTATCGCAGTGTGAAAACCAACTTATTTCTACTGCACCTTGGCAAATAAAATACATTTAAAAAATCAACGTAGTCTGTAGCCCTTAGTATGGTTTCACTAATCTAAAGCCTGTGCAGTAGGATATAGATGGCCTGGCTTGCTATTGCTCAAACCAGCAGGAGTCTTGCCCCCTTTTTGAGATTGCATCGCCGTGGTTGATTGGTTTTGTTATAAGTGTGTGCGTGTGCGTGTGTGTGTGTGTGTTGTGTGTGAGTGTGTGTGTGTGTGTGTGTGTGAGTGAGTGAGTGTGTGTGTGTTGTGTGTGAGTGTGTGTGTGTGTGTGTGTGTGTGTGTGTGTGTGTGTGTGTGTGTGAGTGAGTGAGTGTGTGCGTGTGCGTGTGCGTGTGTGTGTGAGCGTGTGTGAGTGTGTGTGTGTGTGTGTGTGTGTGTGTGTGTGTGTGTGTCTGTGAGTGTGAGTGTGTGTGTGTGTGTGTGTGTGTGTGTGTGTGTGTGTGGTGTGTGTGTGTGTGTGAGTGAGTGAGTGAGTGAGTGAGTGAGTGAGTGAGTGAGTGTGTGGTGTGTGTGTGTGTGTGAGAGTGAGTGAGTGTGTGTGTGTGTGTGTGTGTGTGTGTGTGTGTGTGTGTGTGTGTGTGTGTGTGTGGTGTGTGTGTGTGTGTGTGTGTGTGTGTGTGTGTGTGTGTGTACTCAGAATGCATTCCGTGCTCCATCCAAATATCTTTTAAAATCACATAGCATGCTTTCAAGCCACCTGATCTGCTGTTTATTCCCATTCTTAGTGATTCTTAGCACTTCTTCATTTCTACTTCCATTGTATTCATGGCCTGGACGTGTTATTTAACTGCAGATGGTTATTCTAAGAATATTACAAATGCGAAGTAAAACGGCACACAGTACAATGATCACCATAGATATCTGCAGCATGTTCCGGCTTTAAAAGAGACATCAGCTTGAGTTGGGTTCTGTTACATATTACTCAGTGCTGTCACTTTCTAATACATATATTTATGGTGTAATGATAAGTGTCGAGCACAATAGGCCTGCTAAAGTGATGCAGAGGCTGAGGTACAGAATGTGCTCCTGGGAACAGAAAGTGCTGAATAAGGCTGCGGCCACACGAGGACGAACGGTCTATACGACACTAAACAGTAACGCAAACGACCAAATTCGTCCACGTGTGGCCGCAGCTTAAGAGTTTAGAGTTCAGCACACGTTCATTTTTGTACCCTCAAATAATGAATTCTCGCACACATTTCGTGCCCTTAAAAGCTGCATTTGGAACAATAATAATAACAATAATAATTACATAAGGTCAGCACCTTTAAAATAAAGTTACAAAGTGCTTAATTATAAATGAATGTATAATTTATCAAATATTAAATTACATTTCCCAAATCAAATATAAATTAAATAGTTCACCGCACATATTTTAAATGATGTTAATATACTTGAATATTTTGACAGAATTTATCTTGCAATTTCACCATGCAATAAAAACAGAACGCTTGTTTACGCAGTTCCAGTTCAGTGTGCAGAGAAGTGAGAAGAAATGAGCCGCTGATTATTTGCAATGTTCCCACCTTTTGTATTTGCGCTATGATTTGTGTAGCCTTTATTTATACCAGATATATTAACCCATTTTCAGACATGTATTTCGTCTCATACACTCCTAGATGTTAGTGTTTTTAAATAAAGATATAAGAAAATGTTTGCGTTTAACAGTACTGACTTGTTTGCGCTCCCTCAGACTCTGGATGGCTTCGTGTTTGTTGTGGCCTCTGATGGAAAGATCATGTACATCTCTGAGACGGCATCGGTCCACCTGGGCCTCTCCCAGGTAACTCTCCTCCTGACCTCCTTGTTTAAGAACAAGAGAATGTAACTTATAACGAGTACTGCTCACACACATTCATCACGTGACAGAAATGGAATTGACTATTATTTGTTCATGGACTCAATACTTTTCTGTCTTATGTCTTGATTTTGGAAAGTTAGTTATAAAGACATATCGGTGCTCACTTGCTGGAAATGTGTGTGTTGCAGGTGGAGCTGACCGGAAACAGTATATTTGAGTACATCCACCCATCGGACCATGATGAGATGACAGCAGTGCTGAGTCTCTGCCAGCCCCCCCACCATCACTTCTCTCCAGGTACTAAAACACCCTCCGGCTCCAGGCTCTTGTTCAGATGCTGTGGTCCAACCGGTCTGTCTGAAACTCTGACAGGACTCGCTGACCCTCCCTAACCCTAACCCTAACCCTAACCCTAACTATTCAAGGTCAATGTCTCACTTCTCGCCAATTGTTTCCAAATCTCAGGTTACCTTCTTGACAATACCACATCAACAACAGATAAAGACAGAAAGCCTGGGATTTACAGGTCATATTTCTAAGTCCTTTTTTTGGCAACCATTCATCCGATCACACTTTGCGGTGGTTCTGGGAATAGAAGTACCAGAGCCCGTTTAGAACAGGAACTGCAACAGTACTGTACATCTGGTTTTTTTCAAGAATGATATAGTATGAGCTTTACTGTGGCGCTGATCTTGTTTATAAGATATATCAATTCTGGCGAGAGCACGCCATCGTGCCCGTATACACGATGGCGCCGCGGACGTAAACAACAACGCGACGACGGAGCTCCATAAAAACTAAGCTGTCTATACCGTCTGACATGCTTTTCATATTGTTGGGGTAATTCTACAGTTTTTGACGTCTGGCATCACTTTAACATTTTGGTATGAGTGCGCACGCTGGAAGTAAGATGCGCCCCTGTTGCCTAAAACCCTGGTACACAAATGCATCTCAACAACACGGAGACCCATTATTTGAGACAGGCATATATTAGAGACAGACCTTGAAGTGATACCTGTCAGGTTTTTTCCATGCTGGAGAATTTTAGGAAATTATTATTTTGCTAAGGAGGAGCAATACAGACTTTATTCATCTGTCAGTAAGGGGAGTCATTTTCAAAAGCATCACATGTGTGCTTACAGTATGGCTTCCATTGTACCTCAATCACCAGTTATTTTGTTACTAATGCGACTGCAAAATAAATACATTTCCATGTGTCAGCATCACGAAATGTTTTCAGATTGTGTCTCGGAGGTGTTTATAGTTATTCATTTGGGTTAGGCTTGGGGTTACTGCCCTGGTAGAGCTAACTGCTGTTATGTAAGGGGCAGGGGCACACTTGATGTCAAAACAAATAGGTGAAGGTTTTGATCATTTAAGGAGAAAGAAATGACTGGGATAATGTTTTGTAAAAACACAATACACTTGTTGGTGGACATCATGTTGGTAATGCCTCTGTTTTGTGTGTTTGTGTGACAGAGTATGAATTAGAGCGCTCCTTCTTCTTGAGGATGAAGTGTGTACTTGCTAAACGGAATGCAGGACTGACCTGTGGGGGATACAAGGTAGGTGCAGCCACTGTATACACACACACACACACACACACACACACACACACACACACACACACACACACACACACACACACACACACACACACACACACACACACACACACACACACACACACACACACACACACACACACACACACACACACACACACACACACACACACACACACACACACACACACACACACACACACACACACACACACACACTATAAGCTCTTGGTTAACTGAGGGACTGCAAGAGATTTAATTTAAAATTGGTTCAGAAACAATGAATGTGTGATCAGCAGCCTGTTGGACTGAGCCCACGCTTTGGACGTTGAGGAATACTCAGACAGTAAAAGCTCTTCAATAGTCAGATGTTTGTCCAATCACCTCAATAAATAGAGCCTCTCGCAGAGGTGGGAAGTAACTAAGTACATTTACTCAAGTACTGTTCTTAAGTACCATTTTCAGATACTTAGGTACTTCACTTGAGTATTATCATTTTAAGCTACGTTGTACTTCTATTCCACTACAGTTCAGAGGTAAATGGTGTACTTTTCCTCCGCTACATGTATTTAATACCTTTTACTTTACAGATTTGGATAATGATGTGAAATCTAATCAAGTGTTGAATCAGACTTTAGTTCCACCTGGAGTAAATCCACCAGCTACCCTGCAGTCTACAAAGTCATTCAAACTAGCTGCACCTTCACCAGCTTTGAGAACACTTTCATGATCAATCATTATAAAACATATCATATATATTATTCTGAAATGGACCAGTCTGCACAACGACTACTTTTACTTTTGGTACTTTAAGTATATGTTGATGTTACTACTTTTAAATGAGGGACTTTTACTTGTAATAGATTAGTCCTACACTCTGGTACTTCTACTTTTAATTAAGTACAAGATTACTACTTCTCCCACCTCTGGCCTCTCGTGATTTACCGTGCAACAGGTGAAAGAGTAGGCAGAGACTAAACGAGAACGCAAACGGTTGTTGCTACTGACCATGCTACAGCAGTGAGCAGCAGAGGTGGGGAGAGGCGGGGCTATGGCTTCATCGTTATCAGGAAATGATCGTATAGAGCGTACACACTGAGCCGTTTGCCCCCCAGAGCGTTCCGTTTGCAGATCTATCCACCTTGGGATCGTTTGCGGGGTCCGTGTCCGTGGTTCCGTTACGGCCTCGTGTGAACGAACGGGCTATATGCGAGAAATACAACCCGTTTCATAAACAGCACATAAACAGACAGATACAGCACTGAAGAAAATAGTTTTTAATGTTGGCTTGTTTCAAATCCATATTTATGTCAAACTGGCAGAGAAGTGGATGCATGAAGGATGTGTTTGCTCATTGATTTATATATGCTGGTGTTTTGTTACGCTTTTAAACTTATCTTATCTCTGAACAGTTATGTTAACACTATATCGTAAACATGTGGCTGTAGCGGAGTTGCCCTGGCTCTCACATCAGAAACAAACATTTTAATAAAACATGTACAAATGTATAATTGGTATTTTGGAAGCTCTGCTTTAATCAGTCACATGACAACCTGCAGAACATGTCTATCATGTTCCATCTAAAAAAATATGAATTCTTTGCTGACACTTTCCAAAACGCTATTATCATCTCAAGCATCAGAAACACATCAATGCATTCACTACCAATTGGGTGGTAGCACACCCTCTAAAGGAGGTGTGTGCCTTGCTTTCAGGGGTGTCAAACTCAAGGCCCGGGGGCCACATTCGGCCCGCGACTTCATTTTATGTGGCCCCACAAGAGCTTGCAAAGAATATAATATGTTTCTTATACGGTTACATGCTACAGAAGCACGTTGCCCATTAACTACATGTCCCACAATGCATCTCAAATATGACATTTTCCTCAGAATTTGCCTTTTTTTCTTCAAAATATCCATTTTTTCATAGAATTCCTTTTTCTCAGAATTAGATTTTTATTTCAAAATGTCACTTCTATTTATTTTTTCTCCAGAATTTGGCTTTTCTTTTTAAATCATTTTGGGACATACACACTGAAAAGACTTGCAATTATTTGCCCTAGACTTCTGCTTTCAAACGTAGTTAATTATGAAGTTATTACCCTATCCGATGATAATCCAATGCAGAGGCAATTATGTAATATAATACATTATTTTATATATATGATATATTTATATATGTATTTTTATATAGTCTTAAAGTTACAACCGGCCCTTTGAGTGCAACCATAATGCTGATGTGGCCCGCGATGAAATTGAGTTTGACACCCTTGCTTTATATGAACACAACACAACACATGGAGCAGAAAGGGCCAGCTGGGTAAACGGAACGTGGCTGCAATAATGCCTCCATACATATGAGTTGCATTTTGGAATTTGAGTAACAAATGCTTGAATAAATAAATAATATGTTGAGTTTGTTCACTTAAATTCTGAACATTGTTAGATTATATTGTTTTAGTTTCAAACTCCTTGGTCAACTGGCAGCAGAAGATGCACTCTCTCTGTCCCTCTGAACCGTTGAATGACCCTGATGTCCTGCTGTGGTTCCCAGGTCATCCACTGCAGCGGCTACCTGAAAGTGCGTCAGTACATGATGGACATGGCCCTGTATGAATCCAGCTATCAGACTGTGGGTCTGGTGGCCGTCGGCCACTCCCTGCCCCCCAGTGGTATCACAGAGATCAAACTCCACAGCAACATGTTCATGTTCCGGGCCAGCCTGGACCTGAAACTCATTTTCTTGGACACAAGGTAGGAGAGAAGCTTTGCTGAGCAGTTGTAGAGAAAGATGAAAGCCATGATATGGTGATATCCTGCTGGTCTCTGTATTGATCATGAGAACCATCACATATAATCAGAATCTATGGTAACAACAAATCCCTCCTACAACACATGCATAATATAACATGTTCTAAGCATATCAAATGATCTGTTTTAAAATATTTGGACTGCTGGATTGTTAAGTTGAACTGACTGTGATTGTGTCCTCTCTCCTCTGTGCTGGAGCCAGGGTGGCAGAGCTGACAGGATATGAGCCTCAGGACCTGATAGAGAAGACCCTCTACCACCACATCCACGCCTGTGACGTCTTCCATCTGCGCTACGCTCACCATTTATGTGAGTCCTCCAACTTCCTTGGTCAGAATTTGGTGGGAGGGTAAGTCCAAGTTCAGTTACAAATCAACAATGAATGAATAAATAATGTAATGGCTCAGAAAAACAGCAAGCAAACCACATCACTGACAGGAAAAATATACAGTTCCATAGGTGGCTGTGGAGAGCAAGTTGTCGAGTAATAGCCTTAATCAATCAGGTCTCCTAAGATATCATTCAAAAATGGTGCTTAACCAGATGGTGCTTAACCAGATACATATAATGTCCACTGGGTGTGTTAAATGCAGTCTTACTTTTCATAACAATCCCACATTACACATAAGAAAAACTGAAAAATTGACTTTAATTAAATGTACTAATATTAAGTTTCACCTAATATTTGTAATTTAAACTTAATATTATTTATGTGAAATTTGTTGACAATACACTCACACCCGGTGCAGTGGGAGGGCCAGGGAGGACCAGGCCCTAATATAAGAGTAATACATATTATATATTTGTAAAATATCCATAAAGAAAAATAAATCTGCTTACAGTTGTGTTTCATCTGGGTGTTGAGAGATGTATCCATAGATCTCTTAATGTTGCTCTCAAAGTGCACCAGATTGATGCGTTTGACTTCAATCATTTAAAAAAAATCCGTCATTTTGACGGACAGGATCGTAAAATGTACGTCAAAATTCAGTATTACCCGTCGGTCTTTACACTCTTGGGGGGGGGTGGGAGAGAGAGAGAGAGAGAGAGAGAACTGTCAATCGGGTGGGGAGGGGGGGGGAGAGAGCACAGTCTTGAACTGTCAACAAGGGGCGGGGCGCACGCTCGTGAACTGTTAGCGCCGTGTTATGCATGCCCACTGCACCTCGCGGGAGTGCGCACAGCGTAAAGCCAAAACTCACAGACATTTCAATGATTTGTACGGAAAAGTTGGGTTTGGAAACGGTATCATTTCCTTTTTGGCAGGCATGCTAAACACCGGAGCCTCGCTGCGGGGAAACTTTGGCGCTGTTCCGAGCTTGTTCTAATCCGTCAAAATGACAGACTGCTTTCAGATTTTTCCGTCATTGTTAAAAAAGATCCGTCATAGACGGAAAATATTCGGTTAACGCGACCTCTGCCCCCTAGAGGAGGTTAGGTCCCCCCCCCCTTACAAAAAATAGCACTTTACCCCTGCTTACACCTATATGCCGTGAGCTGATTACCGAGCCTTCATTGTAACAGTCGCGGCTGTACTATGTGCGTGTGGGGAGTGTTGCAGTAGAACATTCCACTGGTACATTAATGGGAAAACCTACATGTTTGAGCAACCTCTATGAAACGTCAAGCTACCCCACAGCACCCCCAAAAGAAAATCTCTGGCGCCGCCACTGGCCGCGGCACATGACGGTTTTGTGTGCCCTCCCATGAAAATCATATGCCCTCTCTGTAGATGTGTTCTGGCGCCGGGTCTGAATACACTTAAAGTCAACGTTTCTGTTTTTTCAGTGCATCTATCTGAGATGAAATGCATTTCCGATGTCAAACATGGAAAGACAATACAGCCCCTTGAGAGCAGAAGAGATCAGTAGAAAAGGGAACGTGTTCTTGACTGTGATATCAGTAATGATTAATAAAGTGAAGTGGTAAACTTCAGGCCTGCAGACAGGGCTGATACTTTACTAGATGCGATCGAAGTGTCCATATCCAAGTGTGGTCGTCAGTGCTTTTGTAATGACATCAGTTACACGATTATAGAAGGTATTGTTTAGACAAAGAATCACATGTACTTTCAACCGCGATGATTCAGGACCCAATGGAATGGTCGGCGACCCTTCTCCCTCTTTGGACCAGGTCAAACAGACCTTGAGATGCCTCTCTTCCTGATTTAGAACGATTAAACCTTTCTTGAGTTCGGTGGTGAACAGCTTCTCCGAGGACAAGACCGGAGATTCTCTCTCTCATCTGCCAGTGGACGAGTCCCCGGCTCTATCAGTGAGCTGGGAGATGATGTAGGTGTAGATGTCTTGGATCACTTAGATTGGAAGGAGTAGAAAAAAGACTGACGAGTTCCTGGAGCTTCAGGGCTGCTTTGATCAAAACAGAGAGATGTGGTTAGGCTGTGTTAAAAGCTGTAAAAACAGTAGGCGGGCATAATCTTCCAGGTCTTTAGTGACCAGTTTGAAGGCCGGGTTTTGGCTCTACTAAAAAATGTGCAAGTTTGCAATGATGTGTTTGTAGAACTTGGCAGTGGTGAGCCGTCAGGGCCTTCTAGGCCCTCTCTGAGGGCCTAAGATATTCTACAAAATAATATTTAAAAACATTAAAAAAAAAAGAAAAATGTTTAAAATATTTTTTTACTTATATTTTTCATTAGTTTTACCAGAATAACTTGATTTAAATTGTATTTAAAATAACATTTCCAAAGAAATAAATCCTTCGAATCTGCCTATTCAGTTTCTGTTTGAATGTGAAGGGTTAAATGAAAGAAGCTCCTTTAGCCGTCTCTGCGAGTTCCTGTGAAGACAGGAGCTGATTGGTGGTCCTGCTGTTCACGGAGGGCTCACCAATAATATCTTCCCTCTAAATGGGTGGGTTTTATTATCGCGGACTTTATGACAAGTTCCGCCCGCTGTGAAGCTTTTCTTGTTTCCATAGCAACAATAACTTCCTGTCAACAGCGTAAACTCGCCTTTAAAATAAAAGCATGCCAAATTACACTTAAGACTTACAACTGCAACGAAAGTAACAAACACAATGCAATATCCTTTTCAATTTCAAAGAACACAAATTGGGTTATTTACAGGTGTTGTTTTGTGTGGTAGGGTGTCGCTGTCATTGATGCGTTTTGCACCCCGGGCCGATGTTTTGATATTCCGCTGAAGTATACCGTGTGACGTAATAACGTTTTGGTTTTTTTTGGTCGAGGGAAGGGGTGGGGGTCAGAGGGCCTAGGTATAAAAGTCACTGCTCGCCACTGGATATTGGTATACATAAACAGACCAGTCTATAGTATATTCTATTTTCTATATGTGTGAACCTACTGTTAATTTAAAAACTAAAAACTCAGATTTTGCAGGTCAGGTTTTTGTTTTAAATTGAAATCGTTGCATCTCTAGAGTTCCCCATGTAAACTAAACAAATAATATGTCAATGTTATGTCACAGCTTGTTTCTATTGTCCACAGGAGTCTAAAGTTACACTCTGTTGAACTTTTTCTCTATTCTTTTTTTGAATGAGCGTTGTGCAATGCTAGTTTATAAAGAGGCTCTTCCTGTATGATTCTAATGCCCTGATGTCAGATTTGACAATGTCTCTGTTTAATTCTGATCTCTGTGTTTCCTGTAGTGCTGGTTAAGGGTCAGGTCACCACCAAGTACTACCGCATGTTATCGAAGCATGGAGGCTGGGTGTGGGTGCAGAGCTACGCCACCATTGTGCACAACAGCCGCTCCTCCAGGCCTCACTGCATCGTCAGTGTGAACTACGTCCTCACGTGAGTAGATGTCCTCCACCTCCTATTTCTCCACCTCCTATTTCTCCAAATTAAACCTCCAGTTAAAACAGAACAAAGACATCAGAGGTGTAAGAAGTAATACTCAAGTGTGAATTATCCTTTGTTACAAGTAAAGGTCCTGCATTCAAATCGTAGTTAAAGTACAAAAGTATTGGCATCAAAATATACTTCAAGTACAAAAAGTAAAAGTGCAAATGTTTCAGTAGTATCAGATTTAAAATATGTTTTAATTGCATTAATGTCAATGTTGCATATGGTACTGGTGGGGATTATTTAAATGACTTGATATACTGCTGGGTAAATGAAACTATAATAATACATAATGATGTTTTTTTATTTTATTTTCTGTTTCCATACATACATTTGTTTGTTATGTAGTAGAGTAAGTTAAAGAAAATCCTCCAAAATGTAGTTAAGTAAAAGCATAAGGTATCATAACATGAAAAGTATCTCAACATCTTACTTAGTTCTTTGATACATGTATTTAGTTATATTCCACCATTGAAAGACTGCCTGTTTCCACACAGTGAAGTTGAAGGCAAGGAGCTGCTGTTATCTGAAGACCAGAGTCGAGCCAGTAAGCCCTGTGTCAGTCTGTCCTCCACTCAGGACCCCCGCAAACACCTCCGAACCAAAGCAGTCAAGATAAAGCCCAAAGTAAGAGCAGCTCCCTATCCTGAGGCGGGACTTCCTGCCGGCCTGCTGAGTAAACAAAAGGTAAGGGAAATGATTTGAGCCCCATCTTAAAAGAGAAATGTAATTCAGATCTTCAGTGTGTAACTGTGTTTGTGGGCATCAGGAGGCTGCTAGCCTCTTCCAGCCAGACCGCTCCACCTGCTCCTTACAGAGGGGGGTGTGGAAGGAGAGATCCCAGTACCCCCTGACCCCCTGCAGGGAGAAGAGCTCCAGCTTGAGCCCTGAGGCCGGCCAGGTGCCCTGCGGCCCCCCCTACAACCTGACCCTGCACTACCCCTACAGCCCTCAGAGCCCGTTGCCTCGCTCCTCCCCCCCCTCTCAGCTGACTCAGCACGTCAGAGGCTCTGTGGGGTGGAACATCAGCAGCCCCCCCGCACCTAACAAATACACAGGTACACTGTTTATCCAATGGTTGTCATCGTTACAACAATTAAACTTAATTTAAAGACAATCATAGATTCATAGACGTGTTTCCTTTATAAATGATATTTAACCCGGACTCTCTCATCTCAGCTCATGACCATTGATCACAACATCTGGTTAAATGACATCTACATCTATGTCAGATCATCAATATTTCTTATTGTAATATTTACTTGAGTTGCATCTCTTTTCAAATACAGTAAGGTATCATCAGATAGGGCAACAATGAGTATTCAACTAGAGATAGAAATCCTTTCTATATCACTATTTTTAAACATGGATACGAGGAGGTCATATTACAATGACTTTTGAATACATGAAGCCAATGGACTACAAAACAGTCACAAAAGAAAAATAGATATATCTATGGTATCAAAGGCTTTATTCAAACGAAGATAGAAGATTACATAGGTATTATACGTGATTCCTCATTCAACCCTAGGTTTTTATCAAACCTGATTGGTAAAAAATGTATCTCTCTTCTAACTCATAAACCCACTGCTGTTTTTTTAAATTAAAAGTATGTTCCTGAACACTGTCCGCTCCTGTTGCTGCAGCAGTTCAGGTGTAGTTTCTACTGCTGAGTTGTGTTTCCCTCCCCAGACCCCGGGGGGCTGGCAGCTGAGCGCAGGTTCTCTGATGACATCTATCCGGATTGTTCCAACACCTCACATTCCAGCAGCAGGCTGAAGGAAGAGCCCTACGAACATTACACACTGGTCCACAGAGAGGTGTCTGACGTTTGTTCCCACCCCCGTCTTCACGGCACCAGAGACAGTAAAGCTTCAAACCAGGCGCTCCACCATGAGGGGGCTTCAGGTGAGCGGGGCCCCCCCTGTCCCCTGCTCAGCGGCGTGGGGCTGGAGCAGAGGAGGAGGCTGTGTATGATGGAGGCCCCTTACTGCCCCCCAGCTGCAGGATACCCCCACCCTGCTGACGGGGCTGCTCCTCATCAGCACAGGTCTGCAGAGGAGGACAGGAGGACGTTGGGGGGTGGGGCCCAGGCTCCATACATGTCTATGAACTTCCATAAAGTGCTGGGTAAACACGGCTCTGGGACCACGCTGAGCCACCTGACGGACCCTCACAGCGTCGGCTCGTCTCCGGAGAGCCACAGAGAGATCCCACATTACATCGGCACATCGGTGATCATCACCAACGAGAGGTGACCCAGGACAGATCTCAGGACGGGGAGCCATAACTCTGACTGTTCACAGACTGCAGCCAGGGTCCGTCACCTTTCAGAAGCCATGTTGCACTCCTGAAGGATAGTTTGACACACCACAGGATATTACAGCTCTTTTTCTTCAATGTTGTCTGTCATATATAAGATCAACTTGAACATTTTCTATAGACTGAAAAAACTGAAACATTGACTTTAATTAAATGTATTATGTCAACAGATTTCACATAACTGTATTAGGTCAGTTGAAAGCAATAATATTAAGTTTAAATAAAAAAAACATTAGGTTCAACTTAATATCATTGCTTTCAACTAACCCAATACAGTTATGTGAAATCTGTTGACATAATACATTTAATTAAAGTCAATGTTTCAGTTTTCTCAGTATAGAATATATACAGTCAAAAAAAAAGTATTTAGTCAGCCACCAATTGTGCAAGTTCTCCCACTTAAAAATATGAGGCCTGTAGGTATACATCCTAGGTATACCTCAACTATGAGAGACAAAATGAGAAAAAAAAAAATCCAGAAAATCACATTGTCTGATTTTTAAAGAATTTATTTGCAAATGATGGTGGAAAATAAGTATTTGGTCAATAACAAAAGTTCATCTAAATACTTTGTTATATACCCTTTGTTGGCAATGACAGAGGTCAAACGTTTTCTGTAAGTCTTCACAAGGTTTTCACACACTGTTGCTGGTATGTTGGCCCATTCCTCCATGCAGATCTCCTCTAGAGCAGTGATGTTTTGGGGCTGTCGCTGGGCAACACGGACTTTCAACTCCCTCCAAAGATTTTCTATGGGGTTGAGATCTGGAGACTGGCTAGGCCACTCCAGGACCTTGAAATGCTTCTTACGAAGCCACTCCTTCGTTGCCCGGGCGGTGTGTTTGGGATCATTGTCATGTTGAAAGACCCAGCCACGTTTCATCTTCAATGCCCTTGCTGATGGAAGGAGGTTGCCACTCAAAATCTCACGATACATGGCCCCATTCATTCTTTCCTTTACACGGATCAGTCGTCCTGGTCCCTTTGCAGAAACACAGCCCCAAAGCATGATGTCTCCACCCCCATCTTTCACAGTAGGTATGGTGTTCTTTGGATGCAACTCAGCATTCTTTCTCCTCCAAACACGTCGAGTTGAGTTTTTACCAAAAAGTTCTATTTTGGTTTCATCTGACCATATGACATTCTCCCAATCCTCTTCTGGATCAACTAAATGCTCTCTAGCAAACTTCAGACGGGCCCGGACATGTACTGGCTTAAGCAGGGGGACACGTCTGGCACTGCAGGATTTGAGTCCCTGGCTGGCGTAGTGTGTTACTGATGGTAGCCTTTGTTACTTTGGTCCCAGCTCTCTGCAGGTCATTGACTAGGTCCCCCTGTGTGGTTCTGGGATCTTTGCTCACCGTTCTTGTGATCATTTTGACCCCACGGGGTGAGATCTTGCGTGGAGCCCCAGATCGAGGGAGAGTATCAGTGGTCTTGTATGTCTTCCATTTTCTAATAATTGCTCCCACAGTTGATTTCTTCACACCAAGCTGCTTACCTATTGCAGATGCAGTCTTCCCAGCCTGGTGCAGGTCTACCATTTTGTTTCTGGTGTCCTTTGACAGCTCTTTGGTCTTGGCCATAGTGGAGTTTGTAGGTGACCAAATACTTATTTTACCGAGGAATTTACCAATTAATTCATTAAAAATCCTACAATGTGATTTCCTGGATTCTTTCCTCCCATTCTGTCTCTCATAGTTGAAGTGTACCTAGGATGAAAGTTACAGGCCTCTCATCTTTTTAAGTGGGAGAACTTGCACAATTGGTGGCTGACTAAATACTTTTTTGCCCCACTGTATGCAAAACAGTTTGTTTCAAGATTTTTTATTTGATTA
This sequence comes from Pseudochaenichthys georgianus, assembly GCF_902827115.2. Taxonomy (NCBI): domain Eukaryota; kingdom Metazoa; phylum Chordata; class Actinopteri; order Perciformes; family Channichthyidae; genus Pseudochaenichthys; species Pseudochaenichthys georgianus. The sequence goes on along the minus strand of NC_047516.1, from coordinate 33,443,436 downwards.
TAAGTCAACTCAACCCAAACCAAACCTAGGGCCCAAACATTGTAAACGTTTTGTTCTTAAAAAGGAAAAAAAATATTTAATAAATAATCAGCGTGAAGAAGAAGACCTTTCACATACTTTGATTATCAGCACTGTTAATAAATCAGTTTGAATTAAAAGACGTTTCAAATTGATGCCAAGCATAAATCAATAAACGTAAAAGCTCTCAAACCTTGATATGTTCTTAAAAAAGTCATCTTCTTTCAGCAAACAGAAAAAGACTTGCATTTGTGGTGCATATGATAATGTGCAGCCACAGCAGAGCAGCAACAAGCCTCCATTACAGCTTTTATTGAACAGAAAAATAATAAAGGCACTATTTATTCAACATTAAATATTTATTGCATAACTTAAATTACCTATCAAGCATAAGCACATACAGTGCAATATATGGGCAGCCTAGTTTATGTAGTATAATGTGAGCCTGAAGGCATTACACATTGATGTCTGTCAACAATACAACATGGTTTACCAGTACTTCGGGTTGGCCAATGCACAACAGCTTGTTACAAAACTATTCAAATAAGCTCCTTAATATTGGTATCATTGAACAACTATTGAATAACAGAACAGTTTTGCTAAGAGAAGAACACTTGCAGATGGATTAAAGAAAGCTGATGAATCCTAATGTGCGTCTACTAAATACTGTTAACACATTTGTATACATTACACATATCATTTTTGTTTTCATGTGATAATTGTCAATCAATTTGAATTGTGTTATGACTTGGGAGCTGCTCAGTTTCTAATACAATATTTCCCCTTAACTCACAGACCTTCCCATTGTTACCAATCAACACACTTGGTCTTAATTTGATGATTCAGTGAAGAATGAAGATTTCAATTTGTGTCCAAATGAAATCATTGATTATTTAAAATCACCAATTGATAACAGAGAGAACAAAAACGGCTTTTTATTGTACTTTGACAAATCTTTCATAAACATGTTATCAAAATGACTTTAATTCTATGATTTGATTCTTCAAACTGTCTTTTTTATTCACAAACAAATAATCTGACTAGCAAGTGTAATAATGACGTGTTTCATCTTTAAATCTGGACTCACACGTGCCCACTTCCATTATACTGACTCAGTCACTGAGTGTGATGGTTATAAAACCAATAATCCAGATGGAGTAAACAGGCTTTCTTCTAGTATTTCATTCATGGCATGAAAACACTTACTTCAGAGCATCCTGTGGCCGTGATGACTTCCACATTGGCGTGCTGTTTCTGAGAGGAGGAGGAAGAGGAGGAAGAGGAGGACGACGGATGTTTCTGTGAAGCACCGCTGCATCCAGCTCCAGCAGTTTGAATGTTTCCTTTGACGTTTTCACTTCATCTGGGGAGGATGGTGCCGAGGACAAATGATGTGTCCTTAAGTGGCTGTGAGACGGACTTCAGACACACGCAAGCACACACACACACGCACACGTCAAATACTCAGGATGAATCTCTTTCCTCTGCAGTTAGTGCTGTCGGTAACACAGGCCTCTCCAGTCCAGTGGTAACGGTGCCCGCTTGGTAACTCAACCCCACACAACATTTACTGTTGAAATGATAAACGGACTGCTTTTCCAGTCTTCACAACCACTGAGAGCCGTTTGACATACAGGTCATTCATGCAGAAGCTGCCATATGGGGCCGTCAGCTCAGACTAACATGCACACACACCACGCCTATCTGGAGCAGTTTTGGGTTAGGAATCTTTCCCAAGGACACATCGACATGTTGTTTGCAGGAGTCAGGGATCCAACGATAGGTGGAGACCGCTCAACCTCCTTAGCCGCTCCCGATACACGCCAACACGCCAACACTCCAGTCAACACAACATTTACAAATGCAATGAATTTGTATAGAAACTCATCAATGAACTTCTGTTGTGCAGATACTGAGAGGATACTTTTTCTTCTGTCTATCTACTGCCATCCCACTGAACAGCTCAGCCTCAAAGGGTGCCATTACAAAGACCATTCACTGAAACTTGCCAGAATGTTACATTAAATGTTTTGCTAAAATCTTATATGAACTATTTTTATTTTCAGAACTTTGATTTAACTTTATTTAAGATAATATTACAGGTCAAAGCAGCTCTTTCCCTGCGAAACCATGAGGATATCGACAGTTATGGCTTCCTTCTGTCTTTATAACTTGTATAATCTGGACGCTGCAGAGCGCTGTGGCCCGGTGAGTGAAGTTATAGTATAAAGACGAGAACAACATGTTTCTGTGGAAATATTTATTTGGCGTGTGAAACCAAGTTAGTGTGAAACCAAGTTAGCTTTTCAGACGAGGGGTGCAAATTGAAAGACTGGTTTGAACTGGTGGTCCCAAAACAGAATCAAATCAAACTAATGTTTGTGCTCGTGAGCAATCACTGATGCAGATATTACTTTTGTTATTCATGTAGCTGCCATTAACCCTCTCACATCACCCTTTGTCTTCCAACAACTTATCCTTAAGCTAACCGATACCAGGAACATATTTAGTGCTTAACCAATTAGAAGACATGGATCCATGTATACTGCATACTGTAGTTGCATTAGAGTGGTTGAGTCTGTTGCCAGAAACCATGATATCCTGTAGTGGTCCTAACGCTGCTTGATGACCACCAGGTTCTTCAGCATGTCGAAGGAGTTCCCATCGGGCTCCACTGACACCACGCCCTGCTCCTTGCTGAGCACCTGCAGGAAGCCGTTGTGGTCCAGGCCGACCACCTCCGCCTCCACCCCGTCCTCGCTCCAGAGCCGCACCCGGGTCCCGCTGAAGGCGAGCACAGAGGGACAGTCAGTGCTCTGCTCAGGGTGTTTCATGAGGAAAACACACATCTCTGAGAGGGAGATAAGGCTGGGACTCCCTCCATGGCTTTCTGCACACCTTGCACATGTGACCATAGCATGGAATGCATTGCAAGGATATCTCAACAGGCCAGATGTCTAGGAAGGATTTCTTTGCATTTAAAGTGAAATACAATCTATGTGGTTCTTTTTGATTCATGCTGTAACTGTTTTAACACAATAAAGAATATTACAAGAGCAATCATTTCGTTTTTAGTTTGAAGTTAAATGTATGAATCAATTAAGATGAATGCATTTTCTATGCCAGATTAAACGACAACACCAACGTCTAAGTGAGAAAGTGTGATGCGTATCATTCATTACAAATGGTTGGGGGTTATGGGGCTCATGCAGGATGTCCCTTAGCAACCAGTCAGGATGCTTCCTAACCATTGGAGGTGTGCAGTATTTTAACATAACCCTATATCGGCTCAGCGTGCTCAGAACCATGGCTGAGCGGGAAACTAAAGGACACATGGGGCTAGTCCCTGGACACGGCAGGAATGAAACGTTAAACCACAGTCTGCAGCACTCACCTATGCAGCCATCTCTTGTAGTAGGTGGGCAGCACGGCGTCGGGGCCCCCCTGTTGGAAGCTGCAGATGAGGGCCTCCAGGAAGCTGACGCTGCGGGCGATGATCTGAGCGCAGCAGAGCGGGGGCAGGCTGCAGCCCTGCTGGGCGTTGTGCTGCTGGATCAGGTCGTTGATGCACACCGTGGGGTTACTGTTGGTCACGTTGAACCCACAGCCTGCAGAGGACATCAGGTCGACACGTATTATTATGGAGTTCTGTACTCACACGAGGCCTGTTGCCAAATACCATATGTTCACTATCGGTGACTATTTGTTCCAACTCTGGGTTGTATAGAAGAAGCAGGTTTCAGGTGATGGAACGCTGAATGTGACACAACATTTTCATGGGCATAACTACACTGTAGCGAGTTCGGAAAGAACCTTGAACCTTGACCGCAGCAAAAAGAAGATTTGTGATGCAGCTTTTGTTAATTATGCCGCAAAGCTATGGAACTAAATACCTATAGACGTGAGGGAGGCTGCTCGGTGAAGCTCATATCTCCTGCTCTCTGCTGCATTTCAACCCGTCACCTGATGTTGGGTTGTATTTGCACCATCTTCCTTTTAATGCACAATCTTATGGTCGTACCTTTAATCTAAATGTATTTCTTACATGCTATTTTAAGTTTGTTTTGATGTTTTCTACCGCTAAAGGCCCTGTCACACTGTCCCGAAATTGACACCCGATGGACACACGATAAAGGAAATGTTCAAATTCGGCTGTGATCGTAGCAACATCGGGCCATTCGTGAGGGCATCTAAGCCATCGTATGACCGCCGGTGGAGTTTCTCAGGCTCCGGCAGCAACTTCGTGAGCGGCAACTTCGTAAGGCACTCGTGAGGGCATCTTGTCAAGTCGTGTCATCTTCGTGTTATCATCGGTGCATTCACCCTCACTCTGATCGGGGCGAATGCCCGATGGCACCGAGGATAACAAGATGCCCTCACGATGGCCTTACGAAGGGCAAAATGGACACATGAATTCAACACGAAAATGAACCTTCGCAAGGTCCCTTCGGCAATTTTTTGGCATGCCAAAGATTTTGCCTCCGCTCACGAAGTTGCTGCCGGAGCCTGAGAAACTCCACCAGCGGTCAAACGATGGCTTACGATGCCCTCACGAATGGCCCGATGTTGCTACGATCACAGCCGAATTTGAACATTTCCTTTATCGTGTGTCCATCGGGTTGTTTTATTGCACAACAAAATCATGTAAATATATTATGTAAATAACCCAATTTGTGTTCTGTGAAACTAAAAAGGATATAATATATTATTTTGAAGGACAGTTGACAGGAAGTTGTTGTTGTTATGGAAACAACATTACGGAGAAAACGTAATATTTTCTACATATAAAGACGGATAAAGTAAAGAACAAAGTCTGAACATATCAGTACAGTATCATAGTACTGTAACATAATTGTTTTTGGTACTTTCATTGCAGTTGTATGTCTTACATGTAATGTAAATGTTGCCTTCGTGTGTGGTTCGGGGCCAATTTCGTGCGAAATTCACAATTCCATATTCGTGTGTCCATCGGGTGTCAATTTCGGGACAGTGTGACAGGGGCTTAACTGTATTCTATGTTCTGTGAGTATGTTAAGCGATGTCTACTGTGAAGCACTTTGATCTGCAAATAAAGAGTATTATAAGCGTGAAGAAGAGAAATGTCAGTTAAAGCCCGCTGACTCAGTCGTTAGCTGTGATTAAGCGCTGTTACCTATGAGCAGATGAAACGTTGATCCTATCACCGTGGAAGTCACCAGAACCCCCCCGAGCTTCATCAGGCTACCGTAGTAGATGTCATTGGGCCACTTCACCCTCAGGTCTAAATCCTGATGAAGGATAAAACATATTCCAACACCATCAATCATCAACATAACACATTGTCCTGGAACACCAATGCACTGATCTTAAAAGTACCACCACTTACTTTTACTACTCTGTAATACAACGCAATAGCTTTCTACAACAGACACCTTCTCTGATGTCTGAGATGTATGCAGACGTGCAGTAGTTGGTTCAAATCACAGAGACGTGCAGTCACATAATATGTTACTGTTGGTGGAGCTGCGGTCGTGACATGTGGATGTTATACCTGGTATCCAGGAAGTGAGCGAACAGCCTCCACCACCGCCAGAGCCACCAGATGCTGCAGGAAGGGGATCCTCTGCCCCAGCCTGGAGCTCAGCGCCACCTGCAGGGACAGGGTGAACATGGCGCACCCCGGGGGGCTGAGCCAGGCGTTCCCCCCCCGACCTGCAGCGGCAAACACAGGACAGAGACACTAAGGTACCAAACACCAATTCTGACAGATAACATGAAAGAATCCAAATCGAATGCAAGTGAATCTGCTTCACCTTAAAACCATAGAGGTGAATGTTGTGTGCGCATGTTTTCAGCGTGCAGCAGCACTGACCTCTGCCCTGGATCTGTCGACCAGCTATCGCTATCAAACCCACGTCCTTTGGTAAGTGCAGAGTCAGACTGAAGGGAGACAAGAAGGAACAACGCAGACACGTTCTTCTTCAAAACGACTTCAATGGACTCCTACTTTAGCCTTTACTGTAGCTCTATTAACAACATTCAAATAGTGACAGTTAATAACCTCCTGGTTTGGCTTTGTTGGTTTATATTTTGTCAAATCAAATCAGAGGTAGGGGTGGGCGATATGACGATATATATCGTCGTGACGATATTAGGTCTCCACGATATGCTTTTTCAGAGATATCGTATCTATCGTGATAAAAAAAATGTTAAAAAAATATTTGAAAAGAAAACTATAAAAAAAAAAACTTTTCCCTTCAGTTATGCTAAAGTCTTTTATTGCACTTCAAGTCTAAAGTTTACATTTGAATTGTTTGGCACTGACTTTTCCTCATTGATGTTTTATATTTTACTTAGTTATGTTTTACCCTCCTTTTTATGTTTATTGATGTTCACTGCTAGTGCTACCTCAGAAAGTTCATTTTTATACTGAGAAACTGTGCCTTTTAGTATATCAAAATGTTGAATTGTTCATTCAGGGATTCATTTCTGAAATAAAACCAGCTTGAAATGCTATGTTGGTCTGTTACTCCTTTTTGTTTTAGTTTCTGTCACCTTGTAGGTGCTTGAACTGTTAAGTAACTTGAAAAATAACCATAATAACCGACATGAAAAAATATCGTGATATATCGTCTATCGTGATACTGCTTGAAAAATATCGTGATAATATATTTTTCAATATCGCCCACCCCTAATCAGAGGTATTATATTACCCCTGTTTGCATGGAACAAAGCAAACATCCATACATTGTTCACACAAATCTGTGTTAAAAAAACGTATTATATGCACAATGGACAACAAGGGGTTTGGGAGTATGACATTGTTTACTTCTTCTGTGGTGCACATCCGACTGGTGGCGACTACCTAGGTCGCAACCAGGAAATGAGTATGTCATGGTTCACTGCTACACCAAAAAAAAGATTTGATCTGATGATATACGTGGTAACCATTGGGACCTCCCAGAGTATAGCTTTCGACAAAGAGAGATCCAGTTGATTTTGTTATGATTCCAGACATTTCATTTGCAGTTTCTCAATTTGGTTTCTACATTTTAAAGGATCTATCAAGACTTAAAGTACTACGACACCACTGACCCCTCCAAAGGTTAATGGTAGCTTTCCTAATGCTGCAGTCTTTTACGTTGACCCCCTTTTGGCTAATAGTTACTCCGCTCTGGTTCTGGTCCGGATACAGTACACAGAAGACATACACTAATCCTGTGTGACACTGTCCTCACTTTCAGCTATGACTCCACCATGAGCTCGGTGCAGTGCACCTTCCGACACACTCACACACAGCTATATAAACATGTTGCTGGAATGGTTCTTCTATTACTCCATTAGTTGATGGATAGGTTAATAGTAGCTTTTTTTTATCCTTTTTGAAAGGTGCAAAAAAGCTTGCTTGAGAATATTTACAATGTGCATGGAAGCATTTCACAGACCAGTCTAAGCATTAAGACATCTGCAGATGAATAGATAATAAAATAAGACTAAGTTGCAGCCATAAAAGGTTTAGCACTTTTTTCAAACCACAGAAAGACAGATTTAACATTTTTCCACCACCAACATTTTTCCACCACGAAGCCGTCTGAACTCGCCAGTTTCTTAATAACCATCACGTGAGTTACAGTTTAAAGTGAAGTTGTATTGCCATGACCACCTTGCAGTCTTATCAATCAGCATTCCATTAACGCTCATTGGAGAGTTGGGGGCAGTTAATACCAGAAAGCGAAGAGAACATGTTTGCACATTCTCTCATCTCCAAATGCAATTAAAGCTGATCCAGTGACCCGGTGCAGCCGCCCTCTGTTGGCCACTGAACAAAGATGGTGGAGCCGCTAAAGCAAGCGAGCAGGGCCTTTCTGCCATTGTCATGCAAAGTGGCCCACTGGTAAATCAGCTTAAGCACACAGGGAGCCCCGACCCAGATAGAGCTTTGTGACGGACTTCTCTAAGAAGTGTTTATCAAAGGGATGGATGGATAGCTCAATCTAGACTCTGAGCTCGGGGAATTCTGGTGAGACAGGCGTGTTACTGCGGACTAAATTAGCCACGAGCCTTCGTAAGCCTTTGTCCGGATGATAAGTACTGCTGATTATGAAAAGCATGACAGGACAGATCTTATGACAACAGTCCGGTGCCTTGTGTACTTTTCTTGTTGACGACATTGAAAGAGATGGGAGTCAAAAATAGGCTTCAGCCATCTGAACACACATAAAGGAAATATCTACCAAAGATGTTACTATCCTTTTTGCAGCTCAATAGGGAAACACTAAGTAACACAAAGACACATTTTCATACTAAAGATCTTCAGCTCGTGGAACCCATTAGCCCTACCATGGTAGAAAGCAGAGTTATTCGTGGGTCCAAGAGTCTCCACAAGTCCAACAGGAGCCTTCAGCGATCAAGCTCTTCTGTGGAAGCAACTTCTCCTTTGTCTTCTGGAGGCAGATATCCTCTGCACACTTAAGAGCAGGCTTAAGAGCAGCCCTAGTTTCCTAGACTGTCCTGTAGAACAGACCTTCAACTTACATCTTCAATCCTTCACCTCTCTTCTCCTACTTCTTTCTGTTCGTACCAATGTCCCATGAAGGCATGTGGCTAACTCAGAATGATCTGGGTCATTATCCCAGGGGTCTTTGTGTATCCCCTCGGGCCGTATTAAAGGTTACTTCTCGATCATGAGTGGTGGCTGTGCCTGTTGCCGTGGACCGGCCTGACTACCACGTTATCATTGTTTTGGCATCACCTGGAAGATTGTTGGCAACCTCCTGGATCCTTCATTTTCATATACATTCACATCAGGATATTTGGATTGGTTGTAAATAGGATGTATTTGTTTTGGAATACGACAGCTGTGGTAACACTGTCCATCCCAGGAGAAGGATCCTTCCTCCGATACTCTCCCAGAGCTTTCTTCTAGTTATTCCCCCCTGGGGTTTCTTTGGTGTGAGCAAGGGTCTGCAGACGGTGTGTATTACAGTATGGTGCAAAGCCCATTTATAATAGGCTCTATAAAAACATTTGATTGGTTGATTTCAAAGATAGCCTCTTTTGTATTGTATTAACTCAGCCTGCTGAAGCACACTGCAAAGGGATCTTTTAACAGCCAATGGGAACAGAAGGAATGACTAGAAGCACAATCTGTTTCTATGATCGTGAGCACCTGACTGTTGTTTCCAATCAGCCTCGATACACGTGAACCGTCCTTTAAGTTCACCTGTGGACTGTTCTTTTGTAACAACACTGTTTGCAAATCCTTTAATCTATGCAAATATGTCAGCCAGACGTGCATTGCTGCTAGCAAAGGAAAACAGATGGGGGGGAAGTTAAGAAAAAAGCCCACAGCTTGAGGAATTTGTTAGCTTTACTGAAGCTGATTACAGTGGACGTTTTGTATAGCGCTTCTGCAGCCAAGTAACTGCCAACATGTGCTCACTAATGAAAGAAAAAAAGATTTTAAAAACAAACCCCGGGTCTCTGCTGTCAGAAACACATCTTTAGTCTCAGGTGGAGGAAGTCGTTGTGAATAAAGCCTACATATGCAAGACAACAGGGGAAATGTATGTGAATGAATTATGTTGGGGTAGAAATCTTTTATCATATATTTCAATATGATTTGATAAACACACACTATAGGCGAACTAGTCGTTTCCTGTGAGATCTTAATGTAGGGCAGATCAGCTGGAGCATGACCCTGCTGAGGGTGAGGCTGTTAGGAGGGGCTCAGTCCCTGCTGAGGGTGTAACGGGGGGATGCTGCTGTTTGGCAGGACCACCGAGAAACAGCCTGATCCGTGACTGACAGCTCTCTGCCATCAATCAACCCCTGTGGAGACCAAGACCAGGGGCCCAGCTGGCTCTCCGGAGCCCTCAAGCCTCAGAGAGGAGCTCTAAATAGGAATAGACCTAACGAGACCAGTGAGTCCACCTCTGAACGCCTCTTCTGCTGGCTGACACAGAATAGAGCTGGGGCTACAAGTGAAAATGTACTCCATCCGATAGAATGGAAAAACCTAGATGTCATTTAAACGTCTATGGAGGAGAAAAAAGGGACAACCCCAAAAGTATAATTCAAAATATAAATTGTAACAATGGTCTGCATTTATAAAGTGCTTTTCCAGTCTTTGCGACCCCTCAAAGTGCCTTCCGATTGGAGGACTAGACTGCCTGAGATACAGCCGCCCCACCCATCACTAATGAGTAAACAATAATCACACATCTTGTGTCTTAATACTGTAATGATAACACACTAATGGCAGGTGTATAATAGGGAAGGAGGAGTGTGGTTATGTCTTAATGTGTTCCTGTGTACTTTAGTGATCTCGATGTTGGCCAGCTCAAGGCTGCAACACTGGGAGATATCTGCTTTCCTCGAAAGAATGCAAATGCACTGAGAAGACCACAAGCTTTAAAAAAAACTAAATGTATTCTAAAAATATATATAATATTTTATAAAAATATATATAAGAAAATAAATCAAAATAATGAAAAAAGTGAAACCACGATATTGCATATGTAGGGGGAATGATTAATAATAAACCTTTCAGATGATGGAGTGCTCGACTTATTGCACTATGGAGAGATCACTAGAGCAAGCAACTGTCAATTCAAACAGCAAATAAGTGGGGTATACAAAAGATGGAAACACTCAATACATGATGGCTTGAAGGGAACGATTGCCCATTTGGTGACACCCCATCAGTAGGCGAGACACTGGTGGAACGTTTAAGCCGTTAGGACATTGGAGGTGGCTTTTCAAAAGTGATGTGTTTGAATTCCTACAAAATCACTCCCAACACACAAATGAGACTCAAAATCACTCCCAACACACAAATGAGACTCACAATCACTCCCAACACACAAATGAGACTCACAATCACTCCCAACACACAAATGAGACTCACAATCCAGAGGGAAAATGTAAGATATTTCCTTATCCAATTTAAAGACCGATAACAAGAAAGAATGTACCTTTTAACAGGTATCTGTTCACTACAGCCACACATGTGGATTTATCGACTGTTGAAAATAGTCCCCAACAAATGCACCCTTTCCACTTTTTTGAGGAGCATGTGGTTCCGGTTTAGAACATTGCTTTACCTTTAGAAATTAAACTATATTTATGTTTTTGTTCTTTTTTAAGATTTAAAAAGTGGACTATAACCTGAGTGCAAAAGAAAGAGCAGGACAAAGCGAGGAAGACGAACACATTGCTGGTCTTTTTATGTTAATCAACAGATGTATAACCGATGTTAGCAAAGAAAGAAAGGGAATACATAAGCAACCATGGACCAGGGACCGGTTTGCACCCTATAGGAGAAGACGATCAAACGCCACGCAGGCAGAGACATCGGGACCTCTGTGGTGTTACTCTCACTACTAACATCTATTTCATCTCCTCAGATCACTCTGGGACCATTGTCATCTTCTCATTCCAACAAGACCAGAACAAAGACGTACAAAGTAGCATATTTGACGGATAGAGAGAGGAGGCATTGTCCCAAGAGGAAGAGCTTGGGCATCTAAATCCCCGCTCAGGACTCTTTGTTTTAGAGGGCAGCTAAGCCCCAGGGGTCACAGTCCAAGGTACAGCAGGTCAGGAGGATAAACGCCCCCCAGCAGAGTCATCGAGAGAGGTGGAGGAGGACCTGAGACCACAAGCTACAGGCATGTCAGCGTCTTTCTCACACACACACACAAGACTAATGACACCGACACAAAGAGAAAATAGGGCGCTCTGCAAATCATCCGTTCGGTGGATCTTCTCCAACAAACCTGGTAAAGATATTTCCCAGCAGCACCTGTTTCTTGGAGAGGGATATGTACAGACAGATTCCAGTCCAGTAAAGGTTCAATCAAACAGATTCTACTACAACGTGTTCAGCAAATCTAACTAATTAAATGGTTGGATTTTATGTGGTGGGTTAAGATATAATTTTTCTGAAAGCCATTTATCTCCGGAACCATTCCCCCCCAAAAAACCTCTCACTTGGCAGATTAAAATATCTCAGATTAAAAGATTATTTCTGCCATCGATGCTCATTTTTGAAACAGGATTTGCCGTGCATAAGCGTGTTTGCATTGATCATTCAGCGGCATCAAAGGGATGATCAATAAGAGAGGACAAACTAATCTGTAAATGTGATTAATTGAGCTAATCCTGTTTACTGAGGGACAGCAGAAATTATCATTTCCAAATAGCACTATTGGAAGTGATCAATGAGAGAGGGCTGCTCCATTACCACGGGGCAGCTGAGGCACCGACGGATGACCTTGCTCTGCTGACGGCCTGTCTGGGCTCGGCCGGCCTGGTCTGGCAGAGGTTCTGGGCAGCACAACACAATCATCCATTAGACTGAATATACAACTTAAAATGTCTTTGGCCAAAGCACTGGCTGAGATCAAAACTCTGTTGCAAAATAATGTGGTTTAATGAAAACTGGGATGATAACTTATTCTCCTTGGACATGTACATCGTTATATAATTTATAATTTCAATTTGCGGTCAACGGCCCTGTGTCACCCTCTCTTCCACACACACCTCACGCAGGTGAACAGGATTATGATGAGTGCCGCCCATATCCATGTGACCCAAGCCAACCAATCAATTGTGCTCAAACAAATATCTTATATTAAAACAAAACGCAATACTAAACATGTTTCATGGCTGCTACTGTATACATCAGCCTCTAATTATTAGGATAGTATCGGATAGTATACATAATAGTTACTAACATTATTCAAATGGGAGACATGTGACAATTATAGCTTGGTAATCAAGTCCATGCAGTTGCAGTTCATGCATGTGTAGTTTTCCTTCTTCTTCTCTGTGTACGAGTCACAAGTCACTTAGGCCAAAAGGTACCTTGGCTCAGTCAAAGATAATCCTTAGTGTCCTTTAAGTCTGTCAGTCGAAAAGAGTCAATACTGTGGAAAAGATGCCACTGATGTCGGATGTTCTTCCGTCTCTTCCTGCCGTTTCTGCATCTTCTCCACGATATTCTCGCTTTGATCGCCCCACTCCTTCTTTAACGAGGAGCGCGGCATGTCCTCGTCGTCTTTGATGTTGAGTCCTTCGGCCTTGTAGGTCCACTTCATCTTGTTCTCCATTTGTTTGTTTGCAGCGGGGGCCTTTCTGAGCAGCCGTTGAAGGAGAGGGCTTTTGTTGGGATTTGGGATGAGGCTTCTTCTCATCTTTAAAACGTTTCTTCTTCGACTCTTGCTGAGAAAACACTTTCTTTGCAAACTTCTTAAACTTGAGATCCTCTCTTGACATTCCAGCTTGTTCCTCCAATCTGCATTCAGGGAAGTCTGCGCTGAACTGCTGTTGCCAAGGTCCATCCAAATTCACAACTGAGATTCTGTTCACAGATACTTTGTCCAAATCCATTGCATTCCCACTCACTCCTTCTAGTGGTCCATTCACTGTCCAGCCTAGGATTGTCCTGCTTGCATAGGGTCCGTCATCCACACATATGCAGATGCCACTTTCTGCTCATTTCCAAACTGCTCCTGGATTAGAGCTTTAGCCTCGACGTATCCCCTCTCTGGATCCATGTGCTGGCAACTTCCAACAAGTCCTTTGGGACGACCCTGAGTGTACTTCTCCAGACAGTAGAGTCGCTCACTGTCGCTGTTTGTGTTTTTCTCAACACCATTCTCAAAAGCCTTCATAAATGTGTGATATTTTAACGGGTCGCCATCAAAAACTGGAATCTCTCTCTTTGGCAAGGATGAAAGGCTGTTGTATTAACAGTGTGGTCATTTCATTTGGTTTTCTCATAATGCCCAGTATGTTGTGTTGATCTTCACTTGCGTTCGAGCTATCTCCATAATTCATTGTTTCAAAGTGGATTTTTTAAGGGGTACTGGCTCTGAGGAATGGAACCCAGGTGAAATGTTCTCATTCGGCCGTGTTGTTGGATCCAATAAGTCATTGCTAGTCTCCCTTTGGTTTAGCAACATTTGTGGAGTATTTATATTGTCCTTGGCAGTGTAGAGGACTTGTGGTTTAAGGTTTCTTTGTTCAAAATAAGAGTTCATTCCATCCGAATGCCTTGTTTTTGAACTTTTCCCACTTAGGATGCTCCCTGTTTGCAACACGTCTAATTTAGCCATGTGCTGCAATGTCCTCTTCCATCTGCAGTTGCTCCTTTCTCCTCCTTATTCGCTCCTCCTCCATCTGAAGTTCATGTTTGTCCTTTAATAGTTTTTTTCTTGCCAATAAAACTGCCAAGTCATCCTCTGTGTTAAGGCATGCAGACGAAGCAGTAGAAGTTGCAGACTTTTTCCCATAGTCCATTTCAACACTTTCCATGTCAACATTTATTTGACTTATTTTCTCCGTTTAATTATCCAAAGTTCCTCCGTGTATTTGTTTGATTGTAAAACACCCTCACAGATCGGAAGGGAATTCATTATTTCACAAGCATCACATTTCCACTTCAACAGAGCAGCGCGACTTCAATGCGGCAGAGCGGAGATGTACAGCGGTGAATATACAAACTTCGTCCATTCCATGGAGCTTAATGTGCACATTCAGTGGCAAGGCTTACCTGGCTGTGATCCGCGTTGAAGACGGCTTCCAAAACGGCAGTCTTTATTAACAGCCAGTGCTTTTACCTCGCTCCGTGAATTAGTTCAAACAATTGCTTATCTCCGTTCTCCTTGATAGATCCTAGCGCTGTTTGATGATGGTTCTTCTTACGTCTTGTGTGCTTGTTGTTTTTTTGTTGACAAGTATAGCGACAGCAGGAAACAAACAAAGTCGCTGAGAGGCTGAGGCCGGGCCTAAGCACTGGCTGAGATCAAAAACTCTGTTGCAAAATAATGTGGTTTAATGAAAACTGGGATGATAAACGTATTCTCCTTGGACATGTGCATCGTTATATTAATCGAAGCAATCATTTCAACTCGCGGTCAACAAAAAAGTACAACGGCCCTGTGTCACCCTCTCTTCCACACACACACACCTCACGCAGGAGAACAGGATTATGATGAGTGCCGCCCATATCCATGTGACCCAAGCCAACCAATCAATTGTGCTCAAACAAATATCTTATATTAAAACAAAACGCAATACTAAACATGTTTCATGGCTGCTACAGTGGCGATGGACAGAAACATGCTATTCTCTGTGCTGATGGTATCTACATACTGTGTGTGTATACTGACTGCTGATGGCGCTAATGAGGCAGGCTTAACCTCTGCTAACAAAGGAAGTACCACATCGAGAGGTACATTTCATCATGTTTGGAGAAAAACTACAGAAGAAGAGGTCAACGTTAACGTGGGATCTGGTGAAGCTCAGGATAGGAAAGGGAGATATATGAGAACATGAATGGATGATTATGTTTTAAACCCCACAGAAGATGGTATTATAGGTGTGTATAACAGCACATGCACCTACTGACCAACAGTAACACATAACGGGGGCTACAGGGGGCTTCAAAAATCATAAAAGTGGTGTTAATAGGTAGAGATTTTGTTTTTTGCTGTTTGTTCCGTTGCGATGTTGACTTCTGGGTCGGCCTACACAAATAATTTCATTGATTTATTCTACTTTTTCAGGCATTATAACACCTGTATATCCTTCTTTTAACACCATCACTCTAACTGTAGAGGTCAGGAGAGATAACATTATTTTAGCGTTTATTATTTTAATATTTACAAAGACAACACAATGTAGTTATAAAAACTATTTAAGACAGTGTAAATTCACAAGAATAAGTGATTTCATCTAGGTAGAAATTGAAATAGGTTTTTGAAGAGGGTTTGTATTTGTAGAGTAGATGGTAGTTTCCATCATACTAATGCAGTCTCTGGATTGAAACACATTGAAGTGCTTTCTGGTAGGTCGCTGTGGTCTTGTGGCGCTGAAATGAAAACCTGCAGCTCTGGACCCTGTACGAGACTTCATGACCTTTCCCCATCACAGCTCCAGAGTATAACATACCTTCCACAGGACATACAACTTCAAGTCAAACACTGCACCATATGTTCCCCAGAATAAGAAATGGGGACGTTTAGGCATCTGCTTACAATCTTTTATAATTGCAGGTGGAGCATGCAAGGTCAATTGGGCCAATTTGATTTTTATGGTCAAACCTATTGCCATAGTTATGAGGAATCCATTTTCCCTGCACCAAACCCCCATGCATGTTCTGTGGTTTGTCTTTTTCACAGGAAACAGGACACTAATTCCATACAGTGTCAGTTTGGATATTGGATTGCCTGTCAAAACAAACAGAGCCTGCCAGGACTTTTGCCCTACAACTGGAACAGCTTTCAGTCGAAGAAAGGTGTATTTCTATTCCGTACGGAGGTGTTACACTGCAGTGACTGTATGCTGTTTACGTGAGTCTAAGACACAGCAAATGTGACATTATGACGGGTAAATGCGGGTAAAATGCCAAAAACATCTTCCGAATGTGCAGACGGCATGGAAAACAGAATCTGTTCGAGAAGAAGGAAAAATAATCAGAATCACATTTACATCCATCGGGCTTCTCTTCCATTATCCATCAGGGAAAAATAAAAGGGGGAAAAAGAATACAAAAGTAAAAGTGGGCCCTTGGGTTTTCATGTCTGAGCCTGAAGCTCTTACAAGAAAAAGTCAACAAGTAGGAAGTGTGTTGCTCCAGGCGCAGGGATCAAGTTCAGCAGAGCAGGAAAAGAATCATTATGCTCTCCGAGCAGCCAAGTGGTGTTAGAAAACCCCTAAAGTCTCTTATCCTGGCTTTTCACAAATAAACACTTCCACACTTAACCAAACACCAACAGCTTGCCAACAATCACACACACTCTCACAAATAGGGATGAAAGTAATAACTCATAAATCAATTCTTAGATTAGCAGAAAATCACTCACTAACATTTATGATGATCGATTAATTGTTTAGGTCAAAATGGCAAATATTCTTTTGATCCAGTGGGTATTTATCATCATTGTTAAGTGAGTATATTTATTCGGACTGGTGGTTGGAAAACATACTATCAGCTTCTTTAAGACACAATTATTGGACTCTAAGAAGTTGTGTGGTAATGTAATTTTTCTGGGAATCTATAAAATATGTAAATATAGCAGTAAGAGCGGTCTGACTGAAAACACAATTTTAATCTCTACTACATATGCATTTTAGTAAAACATAAATGTATCATTCTCTATTAATAAGAAAAGCAATAAAAACTGCCCTGTTGTTATTTCTTACATTTGGAATAAACAACAATTTATACTGCATGTGTGTTTTATGTACTTAAAGACGTTAACCATAATTCCGATGCCAAGTTTGGTTATCATTATTGTCGTTTTGCTTGCCTTGCTTAGAGAATCTTTTTTTTTATTGAATTGAAGAAGCAAAACATTTAACGTTTTGAATGTTGCCAAAATAAAAGCAGATCACTTTACCTACCCGAATCTAAGCAATCATTTGATCATGACTTTCATTATTCAACACTTTTTGATATGTGTTGTGTTGCAACTAAAGCATTTCATTTAGTACTAAAAAGTCATGTGGTTTGATACCTGACTGACTGATGTGTATGTCATTTGAGAAAAATTAGGAAAATAAGTTCAAACCTTTGGTGTAACAAAAGGCCTTCTCAGTACTGCATACATACATTACCAATATTAGTATAACAGGAAACAGAAAGAAACATGAATTAGACACACATTTAGTGGGCTTAAAGATTTTGTTCAACAGACTGTGTCCCTTTTTACGCTTCAGTTTCTTGAAAGATAAAAAACAAAAGAAGTGATAATAGGTCAGCTTGAATGGTGTTTGTAGGTGATATTTCGGGCTGTTGGACAGAGCGAAGCTAGCGTTTCTCCGTTTTTATGCTAAGCTAAGCTAGCTGTTAGCTGTAGCCTTGTCTCAAATGGAGAGGTTATATCAATCTTCTCATGTAACTACACTGATAACGAACAAGAGCACTGCCCAGAAAGGCAAACTATTCTCTAAAAAACATATGAAACATTTGACACTACACTGAAACACCCTCACTATAATGGATACCCTGCACTAGCTGTTTTCTGGTAACAGGGACATGTGCATCTGAAGGGCTGCAGAGTGTGAAGCTGCTCACTAAAAGCATTGAGATTTCAGCTGGGTGTGACCTTGTGAGAACACTGTCCTGTGTCTCAGGACTGGCTATTATTAGCCGCTCCCTGCCAAACAAAGCCTTAATACCCTGGACAAACACTCCGCCTGCCAGCCATTGAGCCTCAGCTTCAAGCCTCAGCACTCAAGTGACTGAACCTGAGTTTCATCAGCT
The DNA here is from genome assembly GCF_902827115.2 of Pseudochaenichthys georgianus. Classification (NCBI taxonomy): domain Eukaryota; kingdom Metazoa; phylum Chordata; class Actinopteri; order Perciformes; family Channichthyidae; genus Pseudochaenichthys; species Pseudochaenichthys georgianus. Next base: position 33,425,162 of record NC_047516.1, on the reverse strand, counting down.
CCTCCATCTCAGCCAGCACTGACCTGCAGGCACTTCGCTTCAAACCAATTCCCTCTCTGCCTATTAGCCCTCGCAATCCTTTATTTATACCCCAGATAGAAGAAAAGCCACAGTCATTGTCAATTCAAAGGACTCTAATAACAGACTCCTCTGAATTCATCATCTGTTTGACTATTTTCTTATTTGATTAACAATTTAATCTTTTTTTTTTAAATGAGATGCTATTCATTTTAAGCCAAGTGCCTCACCTGTGTAACCACTGACACCTTCATTGAACCGTATTTTACATTGTTCACAATTTTCTTTTAAGTTATCTATTTGATTCCGACATACATTTCTAGCGGAAAATGGTGTAGGCCTATGTGATGAGAGTTGTTTTGTGTATTTAGTATTATCTTTATATTTGAAATTGCAAACTGCAGATTAATTCATCCTCTTAATAATCATGATGACAGGCAACAAGGCCACCTTTTTAGACACAACCCGAATTTTTTCAAATTTGAAGTCAATTCAATTTGATCAAAAGGCTGCACATCTGGCCCTTTCTGAACAGCCATGTTCAATTTAAAATTGTTTTAACAACATTGTTATCACCATTAGTGGTATATAGGAACACTACCATTACCACAGAAAATGAGAAACATAGCGAAGGCATCTCAATCTGACAGAAAGATGATTATTCACGCGTTGAAGTCCTTCTGTTCAAATTCTTCACCACCCTTAACAAAACATCTCTCTCAAGTGGTTAAACAATTCTGCTCATCTTTCTGTTTTTGGGCCGGTCATAAAAAGGGTCTAATGCGACACCAATCTTCATTTCATTTCAATGTCTCTCTATCCAATTCGGAATTCATTTGATTGTTTTTGTGATAACATACAGAGCTCTGAATGGTCAGACACCTGCCTAAATGTGAGCTCACTGCAGCCCTGTGTCAGCAGCAGGTCGTCTGATCAGGGTTTGTTTGTTGTTCCTGGCCTCAGGCATAAATGTCAAAGGAAAGCTTTGGCTCCTAAACTTTGGAACCCTTTCCTTTTTCAATGAAGATCTTTGACACCTTGGACACTTTTAAAAAAGAAGCTCAGACCCCTTCAGACTTTCATTATTATTCGTTTACATGGTGTTTTTACTCTAGTCCAAGCTTTTTTTTGTGTCTGTTGCATATTTTCTGTTTAATTATGCACCTTTTGACACTCTTCTGTAGAAAGTAGCTCTACTAAAATACAACTTAACATTTAAGACTGACTCAAATGTAATCAAAATCAGGTGAGAAAAAATTACACTTTAAGGTATACACCAGCAAATTAAAATGATAAATCAAAAAAGTTGGGGGACTTGCAAGAGACCAAGAAGAAAATAATTGTCAAAATTGTAGCAGGGGAGGCCCAGACATTCTGACATTCTAATATTAGTCACACTTCCATAATACTAGATCAGGCAATGAAGCGTGTGTGCAAGTGATTCTTATTCAGCGTGCTTGAATATATCCAAGTTAATTTCAGACTGCCAAATGCTGTAAAAGCAAAGAATCAGTCGTCACCAAACAAAAAGTAAATGTTAATTCCCACTAGCATTCCTATAATACTGTTAGAAAGTGTCAATTCTACCAGAAAGATGGATTGTCTCCAACATATTGAGTATCAAACTGAATACTTACTTAGAAATGCTTGAAGAAATAAAACAGACATTCCTTAATAATAACATTAATCAAGGCCGCTCCAGAGGGACATCTGGAAACTCAAACATTAGCAGTGAAATCAAACTGTGGCAACAGGTTTGGGGTTGTATGGCCTGCTCATTCACCCAGCATTAGTTTTTGTATAACCTTAATGACAACACTGTCTGTTCCAATCAGCTCAGTGCTGCTCCACAATCCATTTTTCAAACTTTATGACAGTTTTAATTGCTCCCACCTGCTGCCAGATCGACCCGCTCAACAGCCACTTTTACTCACATGTGGGTGCAGACAAAGAAGTCTATTAGGTCCAAGTTGCCTTTGCTGCAGTGAGGTCACTTAGGCATTAAATTAGTTCCAGCCTGCCCAACCTCCCAGCACTCACACGCACGCATACGCACGCTGACTATGGCTGCTAGCAATTCAATAGCACCATCTCGACCCCAGCATCCACCTGTAGGATGTGAGACTACCTACACCGAGAAGGAAGTTTGTTTTGTCACCTTAATGTCAAACATTTGTTATAAAATGAAATAAAACATCATGCTATTTGAAAATGAGGCTGAAAAGGAATACAAATAGAGAAAACATGGTCCTAGAATGGAGCCCTGTGGCACCCCACACATGGATAATGCTAAAGGAAGTAACGCTATCAACAGACACATCAAATGTTCTGTTTAAACATTATGAAGATAACCACTCGAGAGCTGACCCTGAGATACCAACTAATTGTTTCAATCGTTCAATAATAATAATATTATGATCTACTATGTCACAAGCAACCCACTAAGGTAAAGCAGAACCAGCATCCGCCACTCACCTGCATCAGTGTTAACCAGGATCTAATTTGTAACTTGATTTTATGTCTTCAGGGTAATTTACTGAAATTATGAAACAAACTATTTCTATTCAAAGAGTAGTGGATGGTTTTAAACATGAGAAGCTTTTGACAACAGTAACTCAGCTGTGAAGATACACAGAGCAACCTGACCCATGCACATAAACTAAGAGAGAAATAATAATGCACTAGTCTAAAATTCACATGCCAGCCGCTGGCCCAGAGTGTCATGTGTAAAACAAGATATTATATCTCTAAGCTTTAGTCTTATTCTTTTATATTGCTTTTTTGTATACCTAACCTTGCTGTGTAGCTTCTGTTAAGAGGAACTGTTTTACATTGATGCATTGTTGGGAGATCCAAGCCACCCCTGTTGGCAGTCACACATTATGTGGAGTTAGATGCTAAGTTAGATCTCTTCAAGGTCATTTTCCTATCAAAGAAGATTTCTGGGTTTTAAAAGACATCAACACAAAGCAGATAATGCGTAGACGTGGAGATAGTATTAAAATAAAGGTAATTATGGAAGTGCAATTTACAAACTCTTAAAAACTGAAGGCATACGTTTTTTAAGTAATTGTGTGAAGTTATAAAACTAAATATGTCCCTTTAATCTTCCAGACAAAATGGTTACAGTATGGGGTCTTTCGTGAAAGAGGAGGCTAATGTTAAGGTCAAGGCATTGATTGTTATGATAGCCAGTCCTAGTGACAACCAATGATGTGATGTAAATACAGCTTACATTTACACACATCTTCATCTGGGTCACAATACGCCTGTAACTGTGACCCTTTGAAAACCTTTGGCATCCTGACCACACAACAGTGGGTGATATGTGTGCTCAAAGTCCATTAAGCATCTGTGAGCACATAATACCATCAAATATCATCTGAACGTTGGGGTCTCTGATTATAGGTAATACCGATTGCAAGTAGGCAGAAATAGCTGCAGGGTTTTGTGCTTTAAGGCGAAGTATAAAATTACAGCTGGGTAGCCTGTGCAAATGTTGTATGTCTTTAGGTCAGTAAGCTTCAATGTTGCGTGTGAGAAAATGCTGCTGCCAGCCTTAGAGTAAGTTTCAAACATTAAACAGGCTCAGAGGAACATGCGTTACCCTTGTAGCAGGTCCATGGTGGACGTGGCGACCTCGGCGTACAGCAGGGTGTGTCCCAGCACGCTGCTCTTCAGGTTCTTACTGTAGGTCTCCATACTGAACTGAGGCCAGCTCTGGGCCTCTGAAGAGTTGGTGACCAGGGCCAGAGAGCCATCAGGCAGCGAAGGAGCATCCTGGAGCTCAGAGCAGGACACCATCTTTAGGGAGGCGTTGGATGATTTAAGGAGACCCTTCTGGTCCGCACGTGTCTGCAGCCAATTCACAAAGCTGGCCTTGGCCTCCTGTAGGAAGAGACCAAAATAAAATCAGGTATTTCTTTTATTAAAAAATATTGAAGCTATTTCTTTACAAAGCCAGATCCAAACTTGACATTTCTGTTATGTAAATAGACATAGCTTGTCAGATTTGTTGAGCTATTGTTGGTTAGATCCCTGTAATAAAGTTTGTGGATAACACAAGTTTAAGAGATTTTCAAGTTTTGTTCTACGGCATAAAATCCGTCAGTAAATACCCCACTGCTGAATGTCCGAGCGTCTATGTGTTTTAAACGGAGGTTGCTAACAAGTGACTGAATGAGACTACTAAATGTCATTATGCCAAACATTAGCCGCAGTTAGTTAGCTTAGCGGTGGTGATGGGCAGCCATGTGACAGTGATGTGGTCTTTGTATACCCTAAAGTTAGCTTTTTAATTATGGATATTTCATAAAAGTGGTGTTAATATTTGTAGATCATTCTGCTAAACAAAACATGTGAGTATCATCAACTTGTGCCACAGATATAATTTTTAGCAACATTTTTAAATCTTTTCACCCTCTGTCTGAAACCAGAACCGAGTCTGCTCTGATTGGTTAGCTGGCCGGCTCTGTTGTGATTGGGCAACCGCTTAGAGATGTCCCGCCCCTTAGGCTATGATGTACAATGTGTTGGAGTGCATGCCAACTGAAGCGGGATTGTTACATAGTGATGTCACTAAAAATATAACGGTGAATATATATAAAAATATTAGGGCTGTCAAGTTAACGCATTAATAACGTGTTAACGCAAAAAGAATAACGCCACTAATTATTTTTAACGTGCGATTAACGCATGTGTATTTGTCCTCAGCCCGCCCCGTAGTTTCAGAGCCCAAAGGCTTGACATTGTTGTTGTTGGATGGTGGGAGATTCTAGCGAGAGATATGGATACAAAAAATTGCGTTTTAAACAGCAAGCCAAGCACACAGCTGATGCTGACAGCCCCGCTCCTGCCGCTCGCTTGCGGCAGACCACGCTTGAAAGTTTGCCGGGGAGACGCCTGGACAACAACAGCGATGGCTAAATGGGTGGCTACAGCTAAACATTGTGGAGGACGAGGGGCTGCGTTAGATCATTCGGATTGCATCCAACGTGTCGACTGCACTTCAAAGCGCATTATTTTGACCCACAGTAAACAAAGCGCTGGATGGAAATATTATTTTTGGATTTCGTCACCACAGCCAGTAGCATTATTGTAAATGCATGCTACCACTTAAATATGATTGTTACCGCCATTACTCGGCCAAATAATCATGTTGTAAAACCGCAGACATATATTGTATTTGTAATGTGCACCATTTCAGGCTGCGGCCACACGAGGACGACCGAATACGACACTAAACGACTGAGGAAACGACAACGGGTCCCAAGGTGGATAGAAATGCATACGCCACTCTCTGGGGGGTCAAACAGCTCCGTGTGTGCGCCCTATACGGACATTTTCAGATCACTGATAGTGATTGCGCAATAGCCCCGCCTCTCCCCACCTCTTCTGCTCACCTCCGCTTACCCCGCGCCAGTGCTGAAGTGTTTCGCCACCAACAACAACAACAATGGCGGATCGCAGAGTTGCTATCGTGCTCCGGACGCTATTGACCATGCTACAGTTGTTTGTGCAACATCTACAGCAATAATGATGAGGCAATAGCCCCGCCTCTCCCCACCTCTGCTGCTCACCCCCACGTCAAAGTAAACTGCACCCTGAATTCAGATTATTTATCTTTCTCTCGCGAGTGAAGTCTAATCTGACAGGACGGAGACACGCAGCTCTGCTCACCTGCAGCTCCTCCCGCTGCAGCAAAACACACACTTCAAGTCAGATCATCACCCTTAGCGATTTTAATTACCTCTCAAACTCCCTAAACTAGTTATAGATATGTTTATTTTTACAGTCGGCCGGGTCACTGATTACTGGATGAGCTGCTGTCTGAGACAGACGCTGACGCTGTCTGAAGAGAGGGAGGAAAAAGAGAGGCTCCGTGTATTTTATCATTATATTATATAGAGTCGTTATTCATTTGTTTTAAAGCTCAATAAATAACAAAGAAGACCTTTGACCGGCACTTTTATCATTTTGTCCGGAAGATTTCAACTTTAATACACGCTGACTGGCGAAAAACTCTGCCCGGTTCCCTCGGCCCCCATCGCGGAGAATAAACAGAAGGGCAACCATGACAACCATGCTTCTTCGCTGCTTTTGTGGAGGAAGTTACAGCGCCACGTAGAGGCTCCTGCATGTACTGCAGCTTCTCCAGCGGTTGGAGCTAAACGGAGCGGTCTCGTGTGGGCAGACACTATCCGGATAACTATTGCGTGTGGACGGAAGCTTGTTTGCGATTGCGTTTGCGTTAATCCTATGCGTTTAGCCGTTTTCGTCCTCGTGGGGCCGCAGCCTCAATCCAAGCTTTTAGAGACTTTTCTGATTGAGATTGCAAGATATGAGTTTGAATTTATTTGATGAAAGTTCTGTTTGAAATAAATGTGCAGGATGAGTTACAGAGCGTGTGTGGCTAATCAATGACATGGTATAATTAGGCAGCAGGCCCAGTGTGTTCCAGTCACTTCACATTTATCAGGTTTCTCTCCTGTGTCCTTACACACACTGCACATGTTGTCTTAATGTTTACGATCTTCTTTCTATGGTGAATATATTATATTGTTATGGACTACCTTCACTCTCTTATTAGACTTGACTCTACTGGTATGAACTCCCATGCATGTGAGGTAATAATGAAAAGCATTGTGAAATAGTGTAACATAAACACAAGTTGATTGAGTTAATTTAACATTAACGTGAAGTCCTGCTCCCAACAGGATATGGTTTGCACAGAGTATGATAGTTTAGATGAGCCATGGACTCTCATCAAACCCTGTCACATGATTGGCTGAGCATCACTGTCAAACATCTTGACATGGATTGTTTGACTTAACTTACTATATGTGTGACAGCAGAAGCAGCAAACCCGCGGACATCAACTCTACTAATGTAAAGTGTTCTAAATTCATGTTGGAGTAGAAGTGTCCCTGGGCAAGATACTGAACCTCAAACTGCTCCCCTCAGTGTGTGTGTGTGTGTGTGTGTGTGTGTGTGTGTGTGTGTGTGTGTGTGTGTGTGTGTGTGTGTGTGTGTGTGTGTGTGTGTGTGTGTGTGTGTGTGTGTGTGTGTGTGTGTGTGTGTGTGTGTGTGTGTGTGTGTAGTTTTGTCAGGGCGCGTGCCATGTCAGCACTACTTCGGAAGCACAAAGAGCTATCAGGTGGACTCTGAGTACAGACAGCTACAAGTCTGCAGAGAATCAAGATGATAATTGGTCTTGTTTATTTAAAAGACTAAAACGTCTTAAGAGTAAAGACAGTTTTCTTTGACTAAAAAACACTAAAATCTCTAGATTAACTCTTTACTAAATAAAAGGGATCAGGTAAATAAGATAGAACTAACAAGGACATTTGACCGAGGAGTCTACCCTTTCTTCTAAAATTAAACTTTTACGACTTGGTTTTCCTGACAGAGCAGTAGGTTATTCTCGGAGCACCCCTCTGCAAGGTTGCCTACCGATATAAATTCTTATCCTAAATTAAAGTCACATTAGGAAATCTCATCATTTTGGTTAATTTCATTCTAGTAAATATTAAAATGTAAGTAACACATGGAGACAAGAAATATTGTTGGATTAAATTCATTTGATATAAAACCAATGTCTCAAGTCTCACATCTGAGCCACTAATTCACAAAGCCAGTTGAATAGAACCACACACGGTACCATGATCTAAAGACAAAGGTTTTCACACACCTGCAGTTACACTGAAAGTCAAAGTGTAACTCAATGGAGACCTGAAGAAATTGAACGCAACTAAAAATACAATATTCCATTAAATATTCTTGCTCTTTGCTTTGTAAGGCAGCTGTTCTCACCCTGTGGGATGACCGTCTAGTGCAGGGGTGTCCAAAGTCAAACTACGGCCCGGGGGCCAAATGCGGCCCGCGGACCATTTTGAATCGGCCCTCAGCAAATTAAAAAAGTATAATGGAATATGGCCCACAAATGAAACTTGTGCTCGTCTTATATTGTACTCCGTAAATATAAATGTAAAAATATATTACACGGTAGCAATAGTATTCATGTGTTAATAAGACCACTTTTCAAACAAATTCAGTCAATTCAAGTTTCTAACATATCTTAGTTGATAAGAAAAAAGCCCAATTACTTATTTACACAACAAGTTTGAAATATACCCTTCCTATTTCTCCTTATTATAATCAATCTGAGGGATAAGCTGCCAACACTCACAAGCATCATTGACCTACATTTGACTGATTTTGCTAACTTATAACTGAACTTATGAGGCAATAAACCTCACCTCTCGTGAGTGGCCCATCCCTTCGTATATTTTTCTATATGTGGCACTCGGTGAAAAAAGTTTGGACCCCCCTGATCTAGTGGGATGCAGAGGAACTGCCAAATTGTATGATTAAAATCTGAATTAATACAAACAAAATTGGTATTCATACAAAAGCAAGTTATTATTATTATATCTAAAGTTGCTTAATAATGGACCAAAATAAAACATGTACAAAAATCAACCCTCCACCAATTCATTAATATCGAAGGAATTCTATTCGAAAAAATGTGATCGACTTTTTTTTTTTATCACGCCTAAGATTCTGAGTAAATACAAAATCTGGAGAGAATGTAGAGCATCGGATACAGAACACACACAAGAGCCACAACATTATAACGTTTTGGAAATTCAAAGATACAGCTGGCTTAATAAAAGGAACTGTTCTAACATATGAACTAATGAGAATGTTACTCTCAACTGAATTGTGCTTTTTATTTTAATTATTCATATTTATTTGTATGAATAGTGGTATTGCATTTTTTTTTCCTGCAAGTACACTAACATCTGCAAGGCTGCACATCACCACCGCTAAGCTAAAGATTTAGCAAACGTTAAGTACTCTCAAATAGCAACCCTTTTATCAACCGCTGTTTTTGATGACACGTATAAGCTCCGGAAGCTCTCCAGTGGGGTATTTACGGAGGTGTTTTAAGTAGTAGAACAGAACACATCTTTACAGCTTGTGTTAACAGATTTAAATGTAGGTCTCATGTCGGCACCACTCTCGGTGCTCTTTGCTTGGGTGGGGGTGGGGGTTGGACGCTTTAAAGAATGGTGGCGATTTTCATTGGTCCAATTACATTAATGACAGCCTGATAGTAGGCCCACACATTACATACACACTGGGTTTCAATAGGAAAGCTCCAACACATCTGACTGCCTGTAGATAACAGTGACTAAGGGAAATAACAGTCCATCAACTCCAACAAGCTTTGACACACATTAAGCCTCTGCACAAACTTGTGAATCCTATAATAGTCAAACTAAAAAATAAATGGGGGTCTTTGGCAAATCCATTTCAGTCCTGATTCTATTTAACTGGAGAAGCCACTTCATTTCCAGACAGAGGGAAACGGGGATTTACCAGCTCATGGCTGAGAACAGGAACACCCACTGAGCAGAGATGGAAGTCAGCCGCGCAGATCACCAGCACACTGAACACATTAGTGTGCGTTTGAGACGGCTTTCATCACCTGCAGAGAGTCCTGCTACTAGCAGAGTGTCAGCCCTACAGCTGCTGCGTGGTCCTGCGGGGGTGAGACCGGCAACACACGGCTGGAACACACACAACTGACCCACGTCTCTCTCCTTTAAATGACAGAGGTGACATGTATGCATATTATGTTAATGGTCCATTTGAATTATACATGGTATTGTATAGGATCTCATTCTTATCATCTGCCTGTTTTACATATTATTATGTGCAATTCATAATTAATATATATTTATTACAAATAAACCACTGTAAAGATTGTAATATACAAGTTCAATATTGTAGTGTGCTCATTTTTACAACAACTTATTATGGTAATAAAAATATATATATTTTATTGTATTTATCTTTTATTGGACATTTTACTTTGTCTTCTAGGGTTTATATAAATATCATTATTTTATTTGATCTAATTGCACATTTTTACTTTAACTGTATGTATATAGTTTCGTTCTACATTTTAAAATATTTATTTTAAAATGGAGCAACTGTCGAACCTCATTTCCTCCAGAATAAAAAAGTATTTTAAATCCGATGGTGATATATGTAGAAAGCTTAAATGATCCCATAATATTGCCCGTGAATGTAAGCATATGGGACACAGTCTGTCTGTGTGTGGAATCTAGTATATATATATATATATATAGTGTTATATTGTTGTATTATATTCTGTGGATTATTTGAAAATGTTTTGTCTACTAAGTGTTGAAAAAGTGATTCTCTTTTTTAGGTGCATTATTTCTTAGAGCCCAATTTAACATTCACATGTTTATCCACCTAACCTTTCAAACCCCACAGATATTAATTTGACAAATATATATATATTCAAACAAATCAAAACAGAACATATTATAGAGATTAGATTTCAGGTCTTCAGATACATTCATTTCAAAGTCGAGGTGAGAATATTACTTATTTTTCACACATGGATCGGAAGGAATCTGTCAAATCCGACTTATTCTGGTAGCCTGCTGAGACAAGTAGTAATTCCGGAGAACATCACTCCTGGAAACCTCCGGCTCCGTGCTTTAGCGACTCTACACTACAATATTGAGGGACAAATCAAGCCGCCAACTTTCGGTCTAGTCAAAGCGTTGTGCCGTGTAACTCACTCGGAGCAGAGACATGTTGAAGACACTGCTACCAGCTCCCCTCACAACAATCTGGAAACAATTCTGCAGGCCCAAATTACCATAAGCCTGCTTCTTGTTGGGACACGGCCGGGAAGTGGCTGGGGCAGCGGGGTCAAAGGTCACACAGCAATCCAAATATACAACAATGAAGAAAAAAGAAACTACAATACTACTTCGACCAAATCTAACGTTATACTATTTAGTTTTCTTAGGTTTTCTAAGGAGGAATGGGATCTCTCACTTCACTGATGCCAGCGGGGCCATGTGACCAGAGATGCTGGATTCTTGTTATAGCGACACCTGGAGCTCCAACTCCCCCTAGTGGTCATTCTGCGGTACATTCATCCTTAAAAAACAACCTTGATCAGAATCAGAAGACCTTTAATCGTCCCGCAGAGGGGACATTTAGACAGAACCATTCCTGATAAACTCTCAATCTTATAATCGTATCGAAATGAAACAGTATATGACACCAATTCAATTCAAATGACTTTTTTGTATCATTAGGACATATCTGTTGAGCTATTTATTAATGAGATGAGAGGCACTTTCTTTTCAATACAGGTATGGAAGTGTGAACAAAACCTAAGACCAGCCCCCGCAGAGTTCTTCTGGTCCCACCTGCCAACCTGCATCTCGGATAGGCTTTTTCCATCAAAATAGACCACCATTTAAAACTAAAATATCTGCCAAGTAGTCTCTGCCAAATCAGCTGTGTTAGAAAAGTTGGCTAAATCAAAGGTCTCTTGTGTCTTTTATCTTTACAGACACAGGAGATGTCTATAACATATCTCCATAGACATTGTCTTAAGATAAAGTGAACGTGTTTTCCGGTGCTCGTTGGGTCGTTCCCTGTGACAGCTGATCAAAGCCCGATCCACGGCCCTCTGGTTTGTGTTGGCCCTCTGAGCGCGGCCCTGATGTTAGCCTGCTGCATATATGCTCATATATTTGCATACATTTAGAAAGCAAAAGTGTTTCCACGTGTGAAGCATGCAGGGCAACGGTGGTGCCGCTCATACAATTAACTTTAATAAAAACAATCTGGTTCTCACTGTGTCCGTGTGTGTGTGCGTCCGTGTGTGTGTGTGGTACTTGCTACTCAGAATGTGTGTGTATATAAATAAATGGTTAGATGAAGGATGAATAGATATTTGTTCTCAGAGAGGGCAGATAATGTGAGCAAGAAGGTAAAGATAACAACACATTTTATGAATTGTATACATTCTTTTGAAAAATAATATACTGTGAACGAATCAGAAAAGCTCTCTCCATGCACTCCCACTCATGCCTGTATCCTGATGTGAAAATGATCCAGGAGAGACACAGACAAATGGATTACATTAATGATGCCAACAATTATTTATCAATCATTTAAATCAAAGTTAAGGAATATTTTAAGTAAAGGCTACACAAATGTATGTTAATCACCAATTCAAATATTGACCTTTGTTTCGTATTTAAATGTATTTCTAGAATAAAAAAAAAGACTTATGACTTGTTGCTAATCTTTAAAACTGATTATATAGGGTTATAGGTATTGTGATCTTGTTTTAAGAGTATAAGTGTGTACTTATTGCACCATAAGATTTGAGGTCTTTTCACAAAAACAATATCATTGGATAACTAACGGTCGAGCTTCTTTTTTATAAGCCATGATTTCTCCCGTCTGCTTCCACTAACTTAGTTTTCTTGTACCTTTGTATATTTGATATATTAGAATGGATATTGTATATTAGTTGGAATAAATCAAAGAAAGAAGGGTCATCCTCGCTGGTGTCACTTTGACCTCATGTTAACCCAGCGCCCTACAAAGCACAGACAGACGATCACGGTGGGTCTCACCTGAGAGGTGGCCAGCAGGTGGACTGGGCTTGGGGGGGGGGTCTGGCTGAGCTCACAGCTGAGGCCCAGAGAGGTGAGGATCTCTGTCAGGACTTCATAACGCAGCGCATTGCTGACCTTCAGCTCATCAAAACCTTCAGGTGGTACATTCTGGGAGTCAGGAGCAATTTCCAGATGTGCCTGCAGACAGGAAGTTAAAAATGGTTGCTATGGACAATGCAAGCATACATTTCATCTCTATGCACAAGTGCAGTTTAGACATGTCCTCACAATCTGTTTCAAAGTCAGAGCTAACAGCACTCCAAAAAAGTGTTACCCTTACAGCTTAATTCAACATTTCAAATGGAATACTGGACTGTTGCTCTGAGCAGCTTCAGAAGAAGTCAGACCCACATAAATATTCACCAACTGCTAACATGTAGTATGAGTATCACTAAAGTAAACTTAACTGCAGGCGCAGATCAGATGCATTCTGCCCCAACACATTTATCATCAGGTGCACTGAAACAGTTCTTACCTGCTGCAACCACTCCTCCTGTTTAAACTGGTCATTAAGAGGTCCCTTCTTAATGTGATGCTAAGGTTAGTGATGCCGGAAACATCTAAATGACAATATGGACTAGTGCAATATCCACATCGTGGTAATTACAATATTTGGTCAAAATATGTGAAAATATAACAGTTTTCCTTCTACTTAGTCAAAATAAAAAATGTGCTACACATCTTGAAATGTATTTTTCAAGGATTAGATGAATAATGTTTCAAAAATGATCCGTCAAAGTCAGTCAAAATAATCACAATTAGTTATCTTTTCCAAATTGTGCAGCCTTACATTCCACAGTTCTCATGTTGTGCTAATGTATTGCCAGTGTTTAACTGAAGCAAACTATGAGGCTTCAGCTCAGTCAGAAAGATTAAGTGTGTACCTTAGACTCTAGAGCACGTCAAACTCAAGGCCCGGGGGCCAAATACGGCCCGTGGTGGATTTAATTTCGGCCCGCAGGATAATGTTGAATTACTATTAGATCTGGCCCGCCGGTATATTGCACGCACACCTTCACTCCATCCTGAGGGTCTGCTCCGCTCAGAGCCTGAGCCCAAACATTGATGACCTTGCTCCCGAGATGAGACGCCAAGTATCTGAGCTAGCATCACAGAGCAACAACCTGAGTTTAATGGATGCTTCCTTCTGCACTTTCTCTCTCACGACAACAGGGCATGTTTGGTTTTCTCTTTGAGGGAAATAGTTTTTTTGAAGCTGTTGTTGGCCTGTGGGGAAATGTAATCATAAGAATTGACTGCAGCTGATTATTTAATGTTTAATGTTGTTTTTATAGGCAATCATTTAAGCTTTGTTAGTTCCAGGTTTAATATGTGCAATAAGTTCATTTCAATAAGTTTCGCAATAAACATTGAACCAGTCCGGCCCTCGACTAGTACCATTTTTTAATTTTGGCCCACTGTGTATTTGAGTTTGACTCCCCTGCTGTAGAGTCTTTAAAAGTGTGTTTAAAATGTGTAACATCCCTGAACTGCAGCTACGCAAGGAAAAGGAGATGAGTAAGTACATTTCACTCATGTGGGCACCTGACTATCGTCTTCTGTAACCTGACAGGAACCTGGAAGTGTCCTCGGAGGGACTGGAGATTTTGACAAAGACAGTTCTGCAAAACTTTTATCACACACTGTGGCCCAATTCCAAACTGACCCCTACACTCTAGATCAGGGATGGGCAACTTGGATGGTGGTGGGGGCCACATCATTTATGTACTGGCCACCACTAACCCAGACATGAGTTGTCTAACTACCTGTAGCATAACATGGTGAAAACAATCAGTCTAAATGAACAATCGGGACGGAAATGTTGGGATTTCCAAAGGGAGGTTCTGTGAATAAATAAAAAATCAAGAACCGAAATAATTGAACTATTCATATCTTAGACTGCACTGTAACTTTGATCTTTTAATGTTTATTTTATTAGCTTTTCTTTTTAATGACTGATTTTAAATGCCATTTTCTTAATGTCTTTCATTTTTTGTTTTTCTTTTAATGTTTCTTTTATTATCTTTTACTGATTTTAAATGCCTTTGTCTGAATGTCTTTCATTTGTGTAAAGCACCTTGAATTGCCTGGTGCTGAAAGGGGCTATATAAATAAACTTGCCTTGCCTTGTCTAACTTGAACCTAAAACACCATGTGTGTAGCCAGTCTCTGCATTCCCCTTGTTCCACAATAAGGGGAATGTCCACACAGGCACCTGTCAGCCCGCACTCTGCTGTTCCTCAGCGCCGCCCCCCTCCCTCCCGCTGAAATGATGAATGAAAAGCGTATAGTAATCATAGATAACACGGCAGGGTCCGTGACGGACCGGCCATCGGGACGGTCGGGACGAATCTCGATGGGCCGGTACTGAAGTGGGCCGGTCAGACGATGTGGGCCGGTCGGATAAGTCACTAGCCCGCTCCCCCCCGACAATTTAGTAGCAGTATTTACTGGCGGCACCGAGGTGGGCCGGTCGGAGAAGTCACTAGCACAAATGTTTTATTACGTTGTTTATAAATTAATCTGAGGGCCGCAAAAAGAGGAGGTGGGGGCCGCCATTTGCCCATCCCTGCTCTCGAGGCTGTCGTCCCACTCACAGCTGAATGAGGCCCTTCTTCCAGGTGGAGGGTAATACAGTGGTAATACAAACTCCCCTCTTTTCAGCAGAAACAGGAACTTGTCATAACCAGGGTTATGAAATATAGAAATGTGGTTCTAATGTTCTTCCACTTCCCTATACTGCGTGTGAATGGGCTGGTACACTTTAGAAACAGGCTTTGATATAATGCATTCATATTTAACATGTAGTTAAATCAATACCTCTCGGAAAGTGTCACACACAACCTTGATATCTTGGTTCAAGTAGAATGTATGACTTGGCTGTTGTATAAGATTGCATAAATGTTCAAAAGGGCAACTAACAGATAAGGAAACCGTAACATAAACATCCCTGTTGACTACTACAATCATCACTTTCAATAGTGTCCTATGTCCTACCAGGCTTTGGTAATACCGGAATATGTACTGGGATACGTAATTAGGGTAGAAGAAAAGCTGGATATGTAAAACATATCACAGTGACATAAAAAAGATATAGGCAAATGACTGGTACCTATTATAGAAATGATTATTAATAGGAAGATTACAGTGTTATTTGAGTTAAGAGCAATATATTACGAAGCTGTTGGTGATTTAAACCTAAATACTTTAGTTTTAGTTTGTTGTAAAGGATCAGATGTTATCTCTTCTCTTAGAGCTGTACTGTTCTGTCGGCCCCTGCATCCATACGCCCACTGCCTGAATCTGCTTTTCACTTTCTTTGGTTCATTTGTTCTGTTTTTCATTCAGTCGGGGAACCGATATGTTCATAAAATAGTGTGTGTGAGCTTAACTTATCCCATTTAATCACAAGTTTAAAATACTAGTATTACAACTTGTAATACTTGTATTTTGTAAGGGAGGTGTACTTGTAATAAACACATTCATGAAACTTGAGAGAGAAATAAGAGGTGTTTTACTTTTTTATAACATCTCACCTTAGTTTTTAGGATTTCTGAATTATTGGCATAAATTCAGATTTACTTTGACACTTAACTTGGTAACGGGATTCATTTGCATAATGTTCCTCTTTTTCTTTTCACACTAAGGTTTCCAACAACGTCAGCCCTATATATATTTGTACAACTCATTAGTATATTAATGCAATACATTTTAAAAGTACCCCTCCCCTGGTCCTCACCTGACAGAGGACAGCTTCTCCACCATCTCCTCCGTGGGTTACCCTGACAACAACCATATCCCTCTGATGGGGGCTGTCTCCTTTCAGCTCCCCCCACAGCTCCACCTCACCCCCTCCCTGAGTGTCCCTGATGTAGACCTTCTCGCTGGCCAGCACGCTGAGCTGCAGCTCCGTGCTGTCCTCCCGGGTGAAGCTCAGCCGGCTCACCTGCCCCCGCCGCCTCTCCCGGGCCTCCAGACACAGGCCTGCAGGGCACAGGGTGGAGGCCAGACCCAACACCCTGCCCCCCTGGCTCAGGTAGGTGAGAAAACGGGTCTGCAGCTGGGGGGTGAGAGCTTCCTCCTCGGCCAGAACCAGGAGCCTGGTGTTCTCCAGCCAGGGGTCGCTCAGAGCCTGCTGCGGTTGGAGGGGATATATTATGTAGTTTTCCATGTCTACACACTCCGATATCAGCTGGCGCACGGCTTCATAGCGCTTTGGGCAACCCCCCGTGTACAGCAGGAGATTCGGAGGTTTGCTTTTACAGTCACTCAGCCCAGAAAATCCTCCATCGGGCTCCACATCATCCAAAGTCTCACCTCCACTCCCGAGCCCGCCTGAGTCATCATCAGGAAGGTCTGGAATGTTCTCGGCTGAGGCGTATTTGACAGAGAGGATGGTGCTGTTCTCCAGCTCCAAACACTCGTGGCAGCTGGACAGGTGGAGGTGGTGCTTGTGGCCCTCCATGTGGAGATAATTCCCCAGGGAGCGGTCCTCCTGGTCACAGGCGACTCCCAGGTCCTTGCTCCCTCTGAGCGGCTCCGACCCGCGGCGCTCCTCCAGCCTCCTCTTCACCTCCGGGGGGAGGAGCAGGCTGCCTTTAGGGCACTGGAGGAGCTGGTGGTCTGACGGGGGACGGCGCTCAGCAGCACCCCCTCCAGTGTGGGGGAAAGTGTCAGTCTTTGGACACTGCTTCTCCCACAGTTCACTGAGAGTGGATTCTTGGAGCAGGACAGCTGTGGGAAGGTTACAGATATGTGGTGACTAGTATGGTGACTTTACACAACCTTTACATGCTACAAATAATAAATAATTAGGTATACATATTGTACACACACTCTACCTCAATGCATTACAATCTGAAACTACTTTGCATAATATTGAACGTATCTTTTAGTAGTAGTAGGTTACTCCATTATAGTGTGTTCTGACTTAAACTGTATATTTTATATTGTGTCATTACTGTACACTATATTATATTTCCTGTTTCTTTTAATCATGTGTACGCCTTGTTTACATGCTGCTGCTGCTGCAACAACAACACAAGTTCCCAACTGAGGATCAATAAAGTACATCTAATATAATATGTAATAGATGTGTTGGGCCAAATAGGTGCTCGACCCAAGAGTAAGTAACTGCAATATATCATTTGACCACATTTTCTAGCTTCTACCACAATCAATTCGACATGTTACACTTCATGTATTTAACACTGCTGCTGCTGCTACTACTTTTCTAACCGAATGAGTACTTTGTAAATTGTAATAACTGTTAATTTCACATTTTAAATATTATGGGCATTCCCTTTATTACATTTTCTTTCTGGTCTCTGTCCTTACTTTTGCTATGACAAAGTAAATGTCCCCTCTGGGACGAATAAAGGAATTCTGATTCCGATGAAGGTACATGTGAAATGGAACTGAGGCTACATACGGATTATCTTGGAAGGCTTAAGCCCGTTGTCCAGCTGAAGGCGGTCTTCAATGAAAGCCACTCCCAGACGACTGAAGTTATCCACGCTGGCCTGGGCCACCGCTCTGAAGGGCTGCCCAGGGCTGCAGGCCAGAGGGCGGCAGTAGTCAGACCACTTCAGCACCTACACACACACACACACACACACACACACACACACACACACACACACACAGACACACACATTCGTTTTGAGCTTACACTCATATTGATTGTTTCATTGGAATGGAAGTAGTATAATCATAAAGCAGCATCAAGGCGTAAACACAAATGTATCCACAGATTAAAGCAGCAGGCAGCCACCTAAAGGCTTGGACGGTTAAGCCTTTGTTAAAAATGCAATGTGACTGGGGTAAATCAAAGCAAACACAAACAACATTCAAGCAGTGTGTGGACGAGCAGTAAAAGCGGACAGACGAGGAGAAAGAGAGAAGGAAAGAAAGAGAAAGAATTAAGGCGATGTGGGGTGCATTACAAAGAGAAAAGCCTTGCAGGAAAGTGCAACAAAATGCTGCAAAATGTGTATGCTCACAAGCAAAGGACAGGGTCTATGGTTCATACAACATTTTAAAACAAAAGTGACATGCTAGAAGAACCACTCTCATCATGTCATAACAACACAGCTACCCCTCACTAGTTCAGTTGGTGGTCTAAAAGCTAATACATGACATCATGCGCTGTCGAAAGCAAAAACAGATATTCCACTTGCATAAAAAGGGAGGAGAAAGATGGCTGTCCTGTTGTACGAGTGAAGGTATGGATCATGTCTTGGACTAGATTCAGAGGCTTAATTATTATCCTAGTCCTGAACTGCCTTCTCTTTTAAATTGCATATTTGTCAGGTTTGACTGTAGATGCAAATATGGAGGCCATGTTCATATGTGGAGCTGCGGCAAGCGGTACCGCAGCATCAGGACAAAGACCACAAGGCTCACGGACAGCTTTATCTCACAGGCCATAGGACTGCTCAACTCCAGAGCTTGCACTATTTTGCAAAAGTATCTGTTTCATGTATTTTATGTATTTGTATTGCATTGTTGAGGAACCTGTGACCCAGGTTTTTCACGACATTGTTTACGACATTAAACCTTTGAAGTCTTGAAATCTTGGAATGTAAATGACTATGTTGGCTAACACAGTCACTGATAATGCTAAGCATATCATGTTGCGTTACTGTTGATTCTGAAATACTGTAAGAATGTTGGACGTTTTTAGCTACTGGAAGACACAACAAGCACTCGCAATAAATCTATCCCAGCGTTAGAGTCTGCAAGCATCAGCAGCTTCTGATTTTTTACATACGCAGTTCAACTATAGAAAGAACAAAACATTTATATAACAAATAAAATGAAACATTTACAATAATAAAATTGGGTGTTGGGAAAATCAGGGCATAAATATCTCTGCTTAAAGCCAGCTTTTCTGAATGTATGATTGTTTTGGGGAAATGACATGTTAAGCAAGGTGTGGTGCCTACTTTCTGATTGGATGTGTGAGGAGAACGGTAGCCCACTCTGTGTCCTGTCGCCTCTATGATGAATGAAATATTCTCTATGCGTGGACCACAAACCAGAGAGGAGCCCAACAGCACGGTCCATTTGCTGAGGTCATCACATGCCTGCGGACAATACAGACAGCACAGAAGAGAACAAAGAACAATACAAGGCTGTTACACATCCGTTAGTAGTTAGTGACACAAGTCATCAAAGTCATCAAGCAAGTTGTGAAGAAACTATAAGGCAGTTAGAGTGACACCATGGCAAACAAGCTGCAACGTTTTCAATAAGAAGACACAGGCTCAAAATATTAATAGTGTTTCAAGTGACTGAAGTCTCACACAAGTAGGTCAAGTCTCACACAAAAATGAAGGCCTCCCGAGCGACTCAACTGAACAAATTGATTCAGCTCCACTGTCACAAAGACAGATACAGGAAATCATTCCTAACAGCAATAACTACAACACCTCGCTTCAATTTAATTTAAATGTATTTAAAAAACTGCAACTTGCACACTTGGTTAATGTTTAATAGCCTTTGTTTAAATATTTTTGTTGTAAAGTAGGGCCTAGTGAAGGTGTATTTGCAGTCTATTTTAGTTAAATGCATCTTTCATTATCTTTCTAATAATTTCCAAAAGTGGGATCAATAAATATATAATCTAATCAAATCAAACCTGACTGAGATTGGAGCATACACCTCTAATGTCAATCTTTGATTATAGGCCTATAGGTACTGTATACAAATATGTTTGTTTTTACCAATCAAACACTGCTGATTTGTTTTTAGTTTGTAAGTGAATCAATCCTCTTAGTTTAAGATAAGATTAACTTTATTGATCCCAATTTGGGAAATATTTTCGTCACAGACAGCAGCATGTAAACAAGGAATTGCACATAATGTGAAAATGAACAAGAGTAGAACAATTAAATAAACTAACATAAAATAGAATATTACAATTAAATAATATTACTATATATTGACACTAATATATATTATATATATCTGTAGACCATCTGTCAAAATACACACTACAGGTATGAAGGGCCAATTTACAGCTACACTTGAGTGTATTAGGGGGATTTGTTTATGCCAATAGGTTTATGTAAAAGTCAAGTTTTTTATTCCAGGACTTTTATGAATATCATAACATTTATTTTGTATTTTACTGAATAAAAATATCTGAGTGCTTCCTGCTTCTGGTGCTAAATGAGAAATGTAAACAGACTGTGGCTCTGTGGCAGGCCCAGGATCAGTCACCACACACTGTTTACATCAGGTCATTCAGCGCTAGCTCTAGTATCCAACCTGAGGCTCCGTGACATAGACGGCCCTGTCCCCCAGCTGGAGGAAGACGTTGTCCTCGGGAGGAGGCGGGTTGGGTGCTCCGGTCGGAGAAGTTGCTGAGGCCGGGCTGGAACAAAGTCTGAAGCCGAAGCTGAAGCTGCTGCTGTTCAGTCTGCACAGGCTGTTGCGGATGAGCACCGAGTAGCACTTGTTAAAGCGCACCCACAGATAGACATAGCACAGCGTTATTAACATGTTATCCAGTGTTCACGAAAGGGGCCATGGTGGCCGTACTTCTCGCCATGGAACTTGACCTTGTTCACAGCAGAGTAGACCAAACACTACTGTTGAACCCGGCTGTCAAGCTAACTGCTAATGTATTCGTCCTCCTGTTTAAAGGCGGGTAGCAACAACAAGCGTTAAGGCTCGTTACCGCCCCCTATACTGGAGTGTGGGAAGTTCTGACGAAGAGATAAAAAGGAAGGCAGATAGCCTAAGTCTTCTTTTTACCTTTTTAGACCACAAGTACATTTAGTCAAGAACTGTACTACTTGAGTACAATTTTGAGGTATTAGGTTGTTTTCTATGTAATTCTATTTTGTAATTCTACTTCACTATAATCCAGAGGTAAATATTGTACTTTTACAACTACACTACATTTATTAAGTAGCCTATCTTTGGGTATTTTGCAGATTTGGATTAATGATGTGAAAATAATAAACACTTTAGTTACACCTGGAGTAAATTCACAAGCTGCACCTTTACCAGCTTTGATAACACTTGAATTCATCAATACGTTTAATTTTTACATGAAACATTTATTAAACGAAAAATCAAACTGACAAAACGTACACGGACCCAACTGTCATCTATTAACTGACGCACATTCATAACGGGCACACAGGTAGGAGATGGTGTAATTGATATGCACTATATCATGTTACATATCAATATGACCAACACCATAGACTACACACTCACATATTTGCTCTGTATTAACCGCAACCCACACTGTACACATGATCCACGACTGAACACATATTTATCCACATCATAGACTGATCCAGTTTGCAGTGGAGGCGCCTGCGCGTTGTCTATCCGGCATTGAGTAGCCAAAAGGCGGGAGAGAAGAGAGCAATCAGCAGGGAGGTACCAGACTACTAGCTAAACACAACTGTTAGCGCTGTGTAAGTGTTACTTTTTACTACTCAATATTGCTTATGAAGCTCTTGGTAAATAATACCTTTTGAGCATGGGTTAAAGGTATTGTGAATTCGTTTTTTCCCCAGAAACTACATAAAAAAAGTTAGCTAGCCTCTATTAGCAGTTTTGCTAACTTTTTGATTATTTGTTACAACACTTCATATAACCTGATGGACTGTGTGGTTGTCTTTGAGCTTGTACTTTACCGCCAATACTCAAATGTTGGCAAAATCCTGACTTTTAAAATTAAATTAAATTTGAGTAGAACCCTCAGTTAAGGCAAAGTCGCACATGTGTTGGGGAATGTATAACGTTTATATACTATAAACATTAATGTTCCGATAATCCTTGTGTTATTTAGTATTATATTTTATAAAATGACTATTATTATTACTGATTAATTAGCTGGCTAAGGTTAAGTTAATCCTCACAACACTGATATATTGCATAACAAGTAGCCTAAGTTTAGCTCATGTACTAAGAGGTAGAACATTTCTCTGGTGATATATAGTAGAGTTGGGTACAACATTAAATTATAATAGCACATACTCAAGTTAATATCAAGTACCTCAACATTTACTTAAGTACAGTAACTTTCTGTAGGACATATGAAAATATATGTGTTCCAACTGTAATGATCTTCCATACTGTAGTTCAGGTGTTCTGGGTGAAGCGGATGAGACAGGATGACTGGGCTGCCGTTCCCCTGTCCTGTTCATGTGGGGGTTGTTACCACTGGACGTGCACAAGCTCGACTGCACAAATACACTTTGGAGAGAAATCTGACCAAGTTGGAGAAATTGCTGAACGAGGGTATGTAACTTTGCTTTGTAATGATACCCCCTGGTTTGTGTCTAGACTGCCATCATGAAGATAGACACATTCTTTAATCTCTAAATTAAACTTCGACCCCAGAGCTTTCAATACAGGAATACTTATACTTGACAATGCAGACCTAAAACAAAAACCTGGTCTTATTGTTTTTGTATGTGTACCAGGTGTTGATGTGGACTGTGTGAATCATCTGGGTCAGACAGCACTCTTCTGTGCTGCTCTGTCGGGCCAAGTGAAGGTGACGGAGCTGCTTCTGCATTACGGAGCTGACCCCAACCAGTGAGTGTGCGCCTGCCCCCAATTCTAAGAAACCATATTCATTCTGATTAGGATTGCTTCTAAAGTCATCATGAGGGAATGGTTTTGTTTTAAAAGCAACTTTGAGTTGTAGTCAAAATAGTCAAGAGATGTCGCCTATGGTCACATGACTCGATCATTAATCAGATGACTTAAGACTAGGCCTGCAACTTCGACTTGTTGTTCATTTGGATTTAAGTTTTTATAACGTGTAATGACTACATTTCTCCTTAATCCCAAATTCAACAAAGTAGGTCATAAAAAATTGCAGAATAATAACTATTATATTCCTGAAAATAGATATATTCTGAATCAGCTCAGTATCACATTCAAATATTGAAACATTTCAGCGTGTAGACTCCTAATTTTATTTTTGCTGGTTTAAATGACTAACTTCTTGGACAGCACATTATATCAGCTGGAGCTGTGGATGTAATGCCATACTTAGTTGTCAAAGGCCTGCATTTTTTTTCTTTGCTGTCTGGTCCATGTTGTCTCTGTAAACCATTGTCCATACTCGGCCAAAGACCATTCCTAAGCCTCTCGTTGTAACATCACTCTAATATCCTGAGTAGATGCAATGTTTTTGTAACGATTAAGCATTATCGTACCTTAACCCTAGTCCCAAGAATACAATTATTTTAACTGTTTAAACAAAACAAAAAAAGTAGAAAGTTAAAATTCAAAATGTAATTTTGCTGGAAATGTATCAATTGTGTTTACATTTTATTTATTGACATCATATTTGGTGAAAGGCACATATTGTGACAAAGTCCAGGACTTGGCTTGAGATTTGTTGGTCTTTAATTGACCGATGACTTTCTAAGCCAGACTTGAGTTGAACTCGTGACCTGAAAAACAGTGACTTTGTCCCTCCCCTGCTGTTTGTATTCACTGTTTCACAACACAAAGATGGATATAAATACAATCAACTTTCTTGCAGTCGCTGTGAGGACTGGAGCACCCCAGTCCATGCAGGCGTTGTTTCCGGTAACTCTTTAGTGGTGAGTGGCCTGCTGGATGCAGGAGGAGATACCAGACTCCATGATAGAGAAGGCAGGACACCCTTTGACTGGCTGAGGTCTGTGAAGCCGGAAGTCAGAGCTAAGGTAAGCTGCTGAGTGGAAACAGTATCATTTTGCTTGTTGTGTTTTTGCAGTGATTTAGCATTGTAGTTCTGTTAGGGACAGAGAGAGATATAGAGAGGAGCCGTGGGTCAATGTGTAACGACGTCCTCTTCATCAACCAGAACATGCTTCCTCTCACACTTTGTATGAATAAGCTTCACTGGTCAGTCTGACAACTGTAGAGTGAGGAGGATGATACGCTCATGTAGATGAAAGCTAAACTCACCAGCAGCAACATTCAGGGTCAGCTCGGCCCAGCTACTCGAGGAAATTAGCTTAACATCATCAGTGTTTTTCTTGAAGCATAAAGTGTGGCCTCACGAAAACGTTGAAGCGCTCAGAAAAAGACGCTGGGTGCAGCACTTTGTCCTCAAGGTGGTTGCACCCTCATCAGAAACAATTTCAAAAGAACGCTTGCGCTCAGAAAAGGCATCATACAGGCCCTAATTGAACTCGTGCCTTTATCGGGCACACCCCTGACTGAAAAGGGCTCTAGTACAGTATGCATCAATGGACTGCTCAGTATCCTATCAAATTGGAATCTGTGTTTCTCTAAGGCAGGGGTTCCCAACCTTTATTGTGCCAAGGACCGGCAGACACATAAAAAAAAAAATCGCGGACCGGTTGTCAATTTTAACTGATTTTAATATTTAGTCACCAACAGGTAGCAACAGAGACTAATTGTATGTAACAGCCTGAACAAATACTAGAACAGGGTGTCCGCGGGGTCTTAAAAAGTATTAAAAGCTGATAAATCAATTTAGCGAAAATTAAGGCTATTCAAAAGTATTTAATAGTATTAAACAGCATTTTCCAAGGTATTAAGAAGGTCCACAGCAACGACAACATGAAACACCCTTTAATTTACTGCAACGACATGTCGGGAAACCCCATCAAGGCGGCCCCATCAAGGCGGCCCCATAGCGCGCCGTAAAATTCTGCTTCTTATTTTAAGTTTCGTTGCCTTGCTCCGCCTGGGGGGGGAAGAGTGTTAGCCGATAGCCAATCTGTGCCTCCCCTGACTGCAAGTCGCTGACACACACCGCTGCAGACTCTCTGCACGCAGGAGCAGCGGAGTTCGGCCGATGCTGCTCCTCCAAGGAAGAGACACACGGTCACTAAGCCGAACTATATCCGGTCACAGTGATCTGCTATTTAAAAGTAAAGTCAACACATATCGACCCTCGAGAAAAGTGTTAACATATATATCGTTTGTTTTATCTCTTGGGAACAATACCTAAATCAAATACTTTCTAATGGTTTCTTTTTCTAATAAACCTTGCATTGGGTTAGTCACACAATTAATTATCTTGTGCTTTGTTCTATCTGAATTATGATAAGGAGTTATCACAAGCTGTTTTGTTGTGCTATCTTACAATCCATACTGTTGTAAGAGTCGGTGAGGGCTGATAATTGAGTCCGGGAAAGGACTCAGACCTACTAATTGACCTGACCGAAGTTATTGAGTCAATGTAAGTTTACTGGTTGGCTCAGATCCACCAACGTC
This sequence comes from Pseudochaenichthys georgianus, assembly GCF_902827115.2. NCBI lineage: Eukaryota > Metazoa > Chordata > Actinopteri > Perciformes > Channichthyidae > Pseudochaenichthys > Pseudochaenichthys georgianus. Next base: position 33,399,390 of record NC_047516.1, on the reverse strand, counting down.
AGCAAGATCTCACCTCTACTAACTCCCCGAAGAACCAGGTTCAATTAACTGCTGTTTCAATTCAGACAACTCTCTTAAATTTGTTTAAGCGATCCCGAAGGATTTTGATATCAGTACATGAGATGTGGCCCTACATGTACCTAAGTGTGAGTGTGGCAGGGTGCAATCTTACCTTTGAAGTAGGAGAGGAGAGCGCAGATGTCTTTTAAGTTGTCCCAATCCAAAAGGTGGGATCAGTTTATTTGAAGAAAAATATGTCCAAACTAATACAGGGTTTTTACCTTCTCTCTTTACAACATTATAATCATACTAAACCTATCATGCTGTGATCATGTTCTAATATGAAACTTTAATTCAGTTGTACATTTACCATAATTTGTAACTTCAACTGCCCAATTCAGTTGTGACATTTATAATCTCCCAATAAAATGTAGAGGTATTTCCTCATAAAAAGACTGGTGATAATAAAAAGCACATTCAACCTTTCATTCACCAAAACAGTTCATTTTCTCATTTCGACATTCGTATACTTCAATTAGTCCCGCATGAATTCGGAGGGCCTTTCCTCACAGGTCGCAGGGTACTAACATTCAACAAACATCAATTCATTCAATGTTTATCAATCAATCAATATTTATTTATGTAGCCCAATATCATAAATGTTACATTTGTCTCAGTGGTCTTCACAGTTTGTACAGAATATCAGTATGACAATACGACACCCTCTGTCCTTAGTCCCTCTGTCCTTAGTCCCTCTGTCCTTAGACCCTCACATCGTACAAGGAAAAACTTCCAGAGAAAACCCACAGTTTAAAGGGAAAAATGGGAGAAACCTCAGGGAGAGCAGCAGAGGAGGGATCCCTCTCCCAGGACGGACAGACGTGCAATAGATGCCGTGTGTAAATTGAGAAGATAATACATTTGCAACATAGGTAGTCCAAATGTTTGGAAATGCATGTGTGTATAATAGGAAGATGAATCCACGAGGATATCCATCCAGGACCGATGATCCAGGACCACAGCCACGACTCAAGATCCAGGGCTCGCGATGCAGGACACAGGACCGCAGGATCATCCATGACTCCGGATCCCGGCGTATATAGACACCAAAAGAAAGACATTTGGGGAAGCTGGGTTAATCGGAACATGAGAGTACACAGGTATAGACAGAGAGAAGGAAGAAGTAAGATGTCCCCCGACAAACTAAGCCTATATCAGCAAAACTAGGGGCTGAATCTTATCAGCCCTAACTATAAGCTTTATCAAAAAGGAAGGTCTTAAAGAGCCTGTGACACGAGTTTCCCCCATCATCCAAACCCATCAATTTGAGTACATATTGTCCCCTTGAAAACCGTTACGGAACTGATTTTGGATATTTGTAATTTGATAACCATTAATCTGCCTTCAATGTTGACAATTTTCTGGATCTTCTCGCGGATTCTTCAAGTCCCGCCAAATGATGTGTGGCGTCATTGCGGGCACAGAGCTCCAGCTGCACCGTTCAGGATCCCAGCATCTGCATGTAAACGCACGACGGCGCACACAGCAGCAAGCTCAGACAGCGATGACAGTTTAATTTTCAACGTGTCTGAGAGCTCATAAGGCTGAAGGATCGGTTTATGTTGTATCTGTTAGAAGTTTAGGAATGAGGTGCGTCAATATGGGCGATCATACGGTCATGTAGCCAGTGGGACTGGGACTAAAAATCATCCTGGGACTCTCGACCGGCCCACTTCGGTACCGCTAGTAAATTGTCAACGGGGGGAGTGGGGGATGTCAGGGGCGGCGGGTGCTGTAGATAGTAAATGTAAATATTTGTGTCACTGCATCCTGGTAAAATACAAATATAATGTATAATGTCTGTGTCTTTGACATTAGCGCTGCTAGCCACCTGTGCCCTGTACTACGAAGCCAGTTCAACAGACCCTGGATATGTTTGAGTAACAAACAAACTAACAACAAACTAACAAACGAGATCTCGCTAAGCGGTCCTACGACGCTGGTTATCAACTCGGTAAATCAAGCCAGGGTTTCTCTCTCCAGCTGAGAGCGCGTTCACGTCTAAGACACGAGTGGATCTGACTTTAATTACATTTGTCTCGAGTGTTTCGTCAACATAATGTGTTAAATAATACTTCTGCATCCAGTCTGTGACACTGTGAGTGTTGCACGGCCAGATGAGGCTGGAGAAGCTGACTCAGATAAGGAAATATATGATATATTATGATCGATGATCTGATTGATGATGTAATATGAATGATAAGTGCGACACGTCGGCGTCTTCTCTGCATACGGCAGTTTAAACTGTATTTTCTTTATCCTGTAATATGACTTGAGAGATTTAAACTCCGCACACTGAGTTGATCTCTTTTCTATAGACGCCGGAGGCGGGCAGCGTCAGGTAAAAGAAGTTATTTAGCCTTCCCAAACCTGAGCCGCGCCGCCTATGGGGGATGTGCTAGTGACTTATCCGACCGGCCCACTTCGGTGCCGGCCCATCGGGATTCGTCCCGATGGCCAGTCCGCCACTGCACCCAGCCCACGTAAATTGTCAACGGGGGGAGCCTCTCTGCGGGGAAACGGTGGACCTAGTGTCCCGATCGGAGTGGGAATAATAATAATAATAATAATAATAATAATCCGTGCATTTTAGCCATTCATTTCCCCAACATTGTGGTAAAAAAAAAAAACACACGTTTAATCCATGTTGGTGTACTACAACTACAAAAAGCATCGATTTGTTTTCTCATCAGGAAATGCAGACCGGCTCAAACGATTTTTAATCATCACGATCATATGTTCGCCGAATTGACATGAAAGCACTAATAAATGTAGTTTCATCCACTTGAGTTTACAACTACAAAAATAATCGATTTGTTTTTATATCACATCTGACGGGAGGAAATTCAGCAGCTCTCACTACCGATTTTTAATCCTAATGTAATCATCATTTTCACCACGATCATTTGTGTTTATGTCGCCGAATTGACATGAAAGCACTGACAAATATGAATATACTGTAGTCAACTTCATTAAAACGTTATTAACGTGCCTAAACTCAGTAATTCACCATTTCTACGCATGACAACACACTTTGTCCGTGTTTGGCTCTCGAAGCGTTCCCGCATTGACGTCACTTCCGGCTTCCCCCAAAACGAGTCGAAGGAATTTCCCCGCGATGTTCGAAATTATTGATATTTAACGGAACGGTATCGCTTTTTCTTTTTTAAACTGACGGTTCGAGATTACTAGTAGCCCAATATTTCATTGCACAACAGTTGTTGGGATGCTGTCACAGGCTCTTTAAGCGCACTCTTAAAAACGGATAGGGTGTCTGCCGCCCGAACACAAACTGGAAGCTGATTCCACAAATGTGGAGCTTGATAAGAAAAGGCTCTGGCTCCCATTCTACTTTTAGAGACTCTAGGAACAACCAACAACCCTGCATTCTTGGAACGCAATGCCCTAGTAGGACAGTAGGGTATAATGAGTTCTTTAAGGTAAGATGGCGCCTGCCCATTAAGGGCTTTGTAGGCGAGAAGAAGAAATTCTATCCTGTGTTCTATAGGGAGCCAGTGTAAGGCAGCCAGAACAGGAGTAATGTGGTCCCTTCTCCTAACTCTGGTTAGTACACGAGCCGCAGCATTTTGAATTAGCTGAAGCGACTTGACTGACTTCTTGGTACTCCCTGATAATAAGGAGTTACAATAATCCAGCCTTGAAGTAACAAATGCATGGACTAGTTTCTTTCATTCCACTCCTTTCACAAAGAAATTCACTCAGCTTTCAACAAAGAAATTCGAGAGATATTTACCAAGTTTGAGAGAACCTTATCGAGAGCTATTAACCCAGCTCTGAGGGACAGAGCTTACCGGGAGAGAGTATACCAGGGGAACCCCCCCTCTCTCTCTCGCTCTCTCCCAAAAAGAAAGTTCCCGTTAGGAACCGTGACTCACTGATATGAGGACTCAATTGCACAACCCGGAGACGAAAAGGTTTGAAGAAAAATAAACTTGAATGGATCAAAAACAAAGAAACACTCTTTACAGAGGGAGTGACAAAACGGTCACAAAACAAAACGCTCTCATGGAGGATATCACAAAAGGTACTTGGTCTCTCTATGGCTGCTTGGATCTGACTTCTTGGCATGACGAGCAAGACGAACTGACAACAGACAAGGGTAGACAGGACCATATATAAGTGGTAAGTGGGAACAGGTGGAAACAATCAGGGGCGGGGCAGACGCTGACGATGGCAGGAAACAAGAACCAAGGAAGTAAAGGCACCTGGAATGAGACAAGGAGTACAAAATAAAACAGGAAGTGAAACAAACAAAACAAACATGAACGTGACAAATACATAACAAACTAACATAATTGACGGGACACAACAGCTCCTCCCCATCCGCCGGTGTCTTTATGCTCGAAAACAGGATAGAAAAACGTAAGACACCTCCTCCACACCCATATTTGTGGAAACTGGGTATGGCCTCTGATGTACAGGACTGGACATGACCGGACATATTCTATTGGCTATGGCATAAGACACACCTTCCCATGTTTGTGTAAAAAAGACATGCCCCTGCAGGACTTGCAAAATATTATTCTCGGCTATGACATAACCACCTTTTTGGGGCCTCTTAGTTTTTTCTCCTTAAGTCAGGAGCCCCCCTCCCTGTGTACTGCTGTGAGAGGGGAGAGTCCCTTATCAGTGACACCCATAAATCATTAGGCCTCACACTCAATTTAACAAACCACTTGTGTTTTGTTTATACTGTAAATATAGAAAAACCTAAAATATGAAGCATTTTCATTGTGGGTTATACAAGAATATAATTGATTATATTTGATTATAACTAACTTTCGTTTTAATTATTCAACCTGATATGGAGATCTCAACACCCTCTTTTCAAAACGCAAAGTTATCAAAAGGATGGAGGTGTGTGGCGCAGTGGATAGAGCCTTGGTGTTGGGATCAGGGGTCACAGGTTCAAACCCCACTGCAGTCAGCATGTCGTTGTGTCCCTGGGCAAGACACTTCACCCCAAAGTGCTCCTGTGGGGATTGTCCACAGTCCACAGTACTGAATATGTAAGTCGCTTTGGATAAAAGTAACATGTAATCAAAACAGCAACAGATACAATTGTAAACATACATACATATTCATTATGGGTTTATACAAGAATATGATTGATCATCTTTGATTATAATTAACTTTCGTTTTTAGTATTCACTTGATATGGAGATCTCAACACTGTAAATGTGAGGTAAAGTGTGACCGGTTAGAACTCGAAGTGGCGATGAGGTCTTAAAATGTATGGAAAGGGTCTTAAAAAAGGTCTTAAAAGGTATTAAATGTGACTTTAGGATTCTGGCATATACCCTGTAGAACAATATGCATCCAAAACATATTAACAACGTTTAAAAAAAAAAAAAAAAGAACCGGTGTTTTTTCGGAAAAACAGAAAACCAAAAAAACGACGTTATTCAGTTTTTAAACCAAAACGGGAAAACAGATAAATCAACGTTTTGGTTTTGTTTGTACGATTTACGGATAATCCAGTGATGGGAAAACAAGGAGAAGGCGCATTATGAAGGAGATGTCTGGTTGCCTGTGTGTGTGTGTGTGTGTGTGTGTGTGTGTGTGTGTGTGTGTGTGTGTGTGTGTGCGTGCGTGCGTGCGTGCGTGCGTGCGTGCGTGCGTGTGTGTGTGTGTGCGTGTGACACTGGCATTTGTTGCTGTGGATAGATTTTAAAAAAAATCTATCCACAGCAACAAACAAATATATCCAATGGGACTAAGAGTAAAACGAATTCAGCAGATTTATACCCGGAACGAACGACACTATCATAATATCTTCTGAAAACAAATGCCAGTGTCACATCATGCGCCTTAGTGCCCGAACATCTCCTTCATAAAACGAGTAATAGGGGGGATAATCGGGCAGTTCGATATGTGTAGAGGTGTGTTTGTGTGTAGAGGTGTGTGTGTGTGGTTAACACATAGCAGCCTGCAGTCACTCTTAAGCTGTTCTGATGAAGGTAAACACAGTGAAGGCGGTGCGTAAAAAGGTACAGCTCTTGGCGCGCTGGTGCTGCACTTCTCAGAGGCGGAGTTACACGTCCCGCTGCCTCCTGATGCTGCAGCCATTTCATGAAGTGAAGGAGGTTTTCCTTCTATAAAACAGCTGTGGCAGCAGATACCGTGAGAGTCCCGGACATGAATTCATAGATCAAGGCAGACTGGTTTACACTTTACAGACTCTCCTGTCTTGCTGTTTTTCCGGTGCTTAAACAAATAGCTCTACACCCCTGACCGACATGTCCTTAAATCGAAGTCCGAGTTTGAAATATATCTCCTGTGTCCTGGATCGCGAGCGCTGGATCGCGAGCGCTGGATCGCGAGTCGTGGCTGTGGTCCTGGATCATAGGTCCTGGATGGATATCCTCGTGGATTCATCTTCCTATTATACACACATGCATTTCCAAACATTTGGACTACCTATGTTGCAAATGTATTATCTTTTCAATTTACACACGGCATCTATTGCACGTCTGTCCGTCCTGGGAGAGGGATCCCTCCTCTGTTGCTCTCCCTGAGGTTTCTCCCATTTTTCCCTTTAAACTGGGTTTTCTTTGGAAGTTTTTCCTTGTACGATGTGAGGGTCTAAGGACAGAGGGTGTCGTATTGTCATACTGATATTCTGTACACACTGTGAAGACCACTGAGACAAATGTAACATTTGTGATATTGGGCTATATAAATAAACATTGATTGATTGATTGATCTCAAATAATGTATGCACTGCCATTTCCCCACATAAACATAACAGTCTGCAATGAAACGGTTGTCTCCTGTGCGCTCCTCTTCCTACTTGGCGCACCGGTAACTTTCTCGTGTGCACGAGAGGCTGAGACGAGGCTGAGCCGCCGAATCCCTCGGAACATCATAAAAAACATTTTCAACGATTTTCTGGTGAAAGTTGAACTAAGCTACTGGATTAAATAATATGACTGGTATAGGTGCGAAAATTAACATTAAAAAACATTATGATAAAATATTTGTATATATTTATAATTCTGCAAATATTACAATAAACTCACAGCTATTTCGCGGCCCGGCAGTAACACCTCCGCGGCCCGGTACCGGTCCACGGCCCGGGTGTTGGGAACACCTGCTCTAAGGCACGAAACTAAAACTGTTTTTTTCTGCTCAGATGCAGGACTTCCTGGAGAGCTGCATGTCCTCCATGCAGCAGCTGAGTCAGAGCCCACAACGGACCAGGCTCTCCTGGAGCCCATCCAAATCATCCACATCCATCATGTTACACCCTGTATCTCTCCTGGATCGCATAAAAACAATGTATAGTAGAAAATAAAACATGTTGATCATACATGTGTACCACATCATATTGTTACATTTTCAATGTTTTTTACTCTCTTTGAGGAGTTTTTTGTATCAAAACTTTATTTTAGAGGCCATTATTTAATTGTATAGAAAGCAGATGAGTGTAGTTTCACATCAGTCCTGAATAGACCGTGACAATTGATTGAAGAAAGCAAACATCATAGAAGCCTCCCTTTCGGCTAAGGAATTCTTAGTGGTCCTAAAAAAGACATTGTAGTGCAGAGCAAAATCTGTAATTCAAAAAATGAACAGGTAGTATAACAATTGTCTTAATCAGACAGGCCTTTGTATTCCACTTCAGAAATGGTGTACTTTGGGATGAATTGGTCTACTTAAATTATTTTTGCAAACTGTATGAAAGAATAACATTATAACATATAAATAACTTTGCATTCTGTTGTTTTTTGCTTAGTGTATAAAGCTGATATGTTGGTGTATGTTTTTCTTCTTTTAGTGGATGTGACATGCAGTTAAACAAGAGGACAAACAGCAGGTCTTCCTGTGTGTCAGCCTACTGTTTAGGCTTTGGAAAGGTAACCACTTCATACAGTATACAGCACATGTTGTTAGTGGTAGTAACACTAGTAGGGCTGTCACAATCATTTCAGCTGACGATTGTGATTGTGCCCTGCCTCTGTCCCAATGTCAGCTGTGACAGGCTCTGTTTAGAGGAGCAGCTGTGACATATGGATACTATAAAACAACTGGAGTATTCCTTGTGTCTAGGTTTGTGTCAACAAGCAGTGCCAGGCATTGGCTGTGCCAGCATCTATTCCTCTGATCAGAGATAGTGATCTGACCCCGGCTGATGATGAACCTGTACTGACCTTCACCTGTGGCTCTTTGGCCTCAATGTCCAAGTAAGAACATGAATGCGCCTATCCATAGAAGAATATCAGGATTCCATGTATGTTGACAAATATTCACACGTGGTGCAGAGAAACTAAAATGCAGCACCCCCTGCTGGCTAGAGGATCTTTCATCAAATAACGATTGAAAGATATATTCAAAGGATTCAAAGGTTTTATTGTCATATGCACAACAGTTAAAGCTTGTTGGCAATACAACACTTAAATCAGGCCCCTCCAACAGTGCACAAATAGTGGAATACAGGAATACGTACAAGTCAAATTAAATGAAGAAGAAGATATACTTTATTGATCCCCAATGGGGCAATTACTTCACTCACATCACATTCCAAGTTGATATACTGCCCAGAGCAGTTGGTAGTTCGCTGCCTTGCTCAAGGCACCTCGGCAGGGCCCAGGAGGTGAACTGGCACCATGTACCAGTCCACGCTGTGTATTTGGTCCGAACGGGAGACAACCACTGCCGCGAATGAGATCAGACAAAGTGTAATATTAATATTGTACCTTGGAATGGAATGAAAAAAACAAGTGAATATATCAGTCAAACTCAAGTCATTAAGACCCCTTTACTGATTTACATCACTGTAGGAAATATGATTAAGATTTACATTTATTATCTATTTAATCTCATAAGATAAGCAGCATGATGTTATTATTATAATGATATAAGCTATCACTGTACTGACCAAATTGTGAGCTCTTGTTTGTTTGGTTTACAGCTGGAGGGGCTCGAGGGTGACAGTAAAAACACTGAGGGACAGTCCCACAGCATATCTGGACCTGCTGCTCATAGAACAGGAGTACTGCAGGTGAGACAGACAGGAAGTACTGTATGTGGGAAAGTCATTTTTTGGTTGCTAGTTCGTGGCATTTCTAAATTAACAAAAGTGTGCACTCTGCCACAGAAGTTTTAATGAATTAATAACCATATTTCCAAAGTCTGGAGCACAGCAAGAAGTTGATTTATAAAAGCAAACCTTGGACATTAGATTTGTAAAATAGTGAGGCTCGCTGTCCGGCACTCTTTCCTGACCTTAACTATTTGAGGCCGATGCCTAACCTTAACCAGCCCGGCATCCACCTGCGATTGTACTGAGAAGTGAATCTACCGAAAGGATATTCTATGATTAACGGACGTCCTAATGTTAGTCCACTGGAACATGGACGGCACAGGTTGACATGGAAGTTGTAGTACCAACTTTCTCATTCATAACACTCCGTTCGATGTCTCACTATGGGATGCGCCTCATCGTGGAGCAAACAGAAGCATCAATCTCATTACGCCAATCCTGATTGGCTGGTGATCTTGACGTCAACGTCAGGGGAAATCACCCCCTATAAGTAGCCTGCGCCACGACGCATGCGTCATTCAAACACCTCTTCTCGCTTCAGAGCACATCTCTAATGGTAGCCGGGCTAGCTTAACAGTCCACAGACTGAACCAAAAGCTAATTTCGGTCGATGGGCATTAGCCGGCTACCCTATTCTGCCTCGCAGAAGAGTATAGTACTAACACACCAGTTAGTATTATAATCAACCTCGCCATTCTTCCTCAGGAATTAAGGTAAGGTTTTGATTGTTCAAGCTAGCAACACACCTGCTGCTAGCTTGTTTTTTCCCTCACTGCCGACACCACGGTAGCGAGGACGGATTTTTTACTTTTTTCTTCCACGAAGGAGAAAAAGGATTAAAAGGATATTACCACACCAGGTAATATTCTTTGAGAAAAAAGACCCACACCGTCCTTTTTCTACGGATTAAAGACAGGTTGGGAACCATTTTTTCTCTCGACGTACCTGTTACGAGCGGGTCCTCTTCACGCCACGCAGCGTATAAGATGGACGCCTCTCTCCCTCAAACCAGAGGAGTCAGGAACTCAGAGGCTCGGCTCTGCGGCTGCGGGTTGAAAGTGTCAGGCACAGACTCACACCAGATCTGTTCGTCCTGCCTCGGGCTGGAACACGCCCAGGAGGCCATTGACAACCCCGGCTCGTGCGGGCATTGTGCCCGCCTCACTATGAAGAGCCTCCGCCGAAGGTTAGCAAAACAAGCTAGCCTGTCGGGACAGGACCCCCTCATGTCCACTGGTTTGCCGGCTGGCAATCAAGACACGGGGGCGTCCGCCGCAGAGATGGAGCCCCTCACTGGGTCGGTCTGGGGCTCATCGACAGCGGCAGCCACAGCACCGGAATCCCGCGCCATATCAGGCCGAGAACCGGTGGCGGCAAGAGACGCGGGAACGTGCCCCCACGCTTTACCAAGCTGGGGCTCCCGGCTGGACCTCACCATGGTTTCACCCGCGGAAGATGTCCTAGAGTTAGACTACATGGAGGACGAAGAGGATACCTCTGAGTTCCTCCTGTCTGACTCGGATGAGCAGGAAGACGACATCTTCATGTCATCGGCTCAGGCTGCAAAGCCGGGAGCGATGGCTGCTCTCCCGGGCGATAGCACACCAGCTTCACCCTGTCTAAGCATGGACCTGCAGGCCGTGTGTCAGCGCGCTGCGGCCAGGCTAGACATCCCGTGGCCCGAAATGGCCAAGGAGACCTCCAGGTCCCGTTACAAGGGGAAACATTTTCCCCAAACAACGAGGACGAAGAGGCAGCTCCTTCCGGTCTTCCCGGAGATGTTGGATGAGGTGTCGGTCTCGTGGAGAGACCGGCCCTTTAGCAACAAGGCCCCAATCCAGGGTGCCTCCTCCCTTGACTGTGACGGTATGGAGAGGCTCTGCCTGCTCCGCATACCGCCTATGGAACCGCTGGTGGCAGCCCACCTCCTACCGAGGATGGGCCCGTCACCAAGCAGGAACCCCACGCTGCCAGCAAAAACGGACCGATTCCAGTCGACCATGACTGAACAGGCCTACAGAGCCGCAGCATTGTCCGCCAGGGCTCTGAACGTTTCCTCGATGCTAACCGCGTACCAAGCGGAGCTCTGTGAGGATCTGTCGAGCAATCCTGGACCGGCCACTCTGGACGAGATAGCCGCGGTCACAGACATTTGTCTCCGTGTCCAACGCTTCGCCGTCCAGGCAAGGTAATGGGGATCATGGTGGTGCAGGAAAGAGCTAGATGGCTCAACCTCACCAACCTCCCAGACCGGGAAAAGGAAGATGGGCTTGACATGCCCATCGTTCCCGAGGGGATTTTCGGCTCCGCTCTCGCTTCCATGCAGAGGAAGTGCGAGTCGAAAAAGAAGGAAGACGAGGCTTTTCACCTCTGTCTCCCTCGAAGGGTCCAGCCGCTTCGCCCAAGCAGCCCTTCGCCCAAGCTGCACCGAACCCTGCTAGGTTTAAAGTACCAGGACAGCAGAGGTCGCAGCCCACCCCGAGTCCCCAGCCCAGGCAGGAGACGAGGTTGAGTTGGCCTAGAAAATCTCCGGTTCCGGCTGCAGCCCAGGCGCAGCCAACCCAGAATTTCGGCCAGCAGTCGAGGAAGAAGAAGCGAGCGGCCTGACAGCCCCTCCTTCTCCCCTCTGTGACAGAGCTGGAAGTTCTTTCCCCGGCTCTAAACGTGTCCCCGCTGCCTCGAGAGATGCCTCAACGTCATCCTCAAGTCCGCATAAAACACATGTCACATCTTTGTTGTTTAAATAAACCATTTTCCGCTGACGCATCCAGGCTTCGGCCAAGGGCGCAGCTCAAAAAAAATGAAAAGAAACACAATAAATAGTCCGTTAACTATAAATCCCCTTCTGAGAGCAGCTACGGCCTCTCTCAAAAGGCGGATAATAAACGGGTCTGTGAAGGCACCACCGCCATGCGCAGTGCCGGTTGGGGCTTTAAGGGCACACCGTCACCACGGACGCAGGTCAGACAGGCTGATAGGGTATTTACGAAGGTCGCCCGGTGAGAGGTCCCTAGAGCAGAGACCTCCAGCGGGCACACGTAAACTACCCGGAGCTTTTAGCGGTGTTCCTCACCCTAAAACGCTTCCTGCCTTCTCTCAGAGGACACCATGTCCTCGTGAGGACAGACAACACGATATCGTGTATGAACCGCCAGGGGAGGTTGCGTTGTCTCCAGTCACACACACTGGCACACAAACTGATCCCTTGGAGCGGCAGACGTCTCCTCTCTCTGAGAGCGACACAGGTACCGGGAGTTATGCACCTCGGGACAGAATTACTGTCCAGAGGTGCACCACTCTATGCAGACTGGACTCCTCATCCAAGGATCAGGAGTCCGCTGTGGGTGCGTTACGGCGGAGCCGCGTTAAGTCTGTTCGCAAAAGGAGAAAATGCTCAATGACAGCTGTTCTCTTTAATGCACGATTTAAACGCACTGTTAGGCGGGGACGCACTCGTACACGATCGACCTCCGGCTCCTCTGTACACGTTCCCACCCCTGGCTCTGTTACCCCCAACTCTGGCCAGAGTGAAGGAGCAACGCCACACACTTACTCTGATGTTTCTGCCCTAGCCCGCAATGTACGGGCTGGCGGAGATATATCAGCTGTTGTGCTGGCAGCCCCCACCACGCAGGGACAGATTGTCTCAGGCGGGGGGGGGCGATCCTTTACCCACGCCCAGAGCGCGGGGCACTATGGGCCTGACCCGTGAGTGGTACAATCTGAATACAGTGGGACTCCCTCAGAAGGTGATAAACACTATTCAGAGTGCGAGAGCTTCCTCCACCAGGTCTCTTTACGACTGTAAGTGGAGGATGTTTGAAGAGTGGTGCCTTCAAGAAGGACACATCTCTTTTCAATGTCCTGTCGGGGTGATTTTATCATTTCTACAGGACTTGATCGATAAACACAGAGCTTTCTCCACGATCAAGGTGTACCTGGCTGCTATTGCTGCATGCCATGTGGGCTTTGAGGGTAAGGCGGCTAGCCAACATCCTTTGGTTTGCCGTTTTATGAAGGGAGCGCGCAGGCTCCTCCCTGTCTCCAGGTCGCTGGTGCCCTTATGGGACCTGGCAGTGGTTTTAAATGGGATCAAAATTAGGGGTGCACCGAATGGGAAATTCTTGGCCGAAACCGATACCGAAAATAGGAAACAGTTGGCCGAAAACCGAATGCCGAAAGGCCGAAAATGATTAATAGAAATATATATATATAATGTATACATTTTTTACCAATGTTGTTCAGCTACCTGATTATGGAAATAGACATGATTATGGCAAAACATAACTTAAATAATAATCACTATTATGGGTCCATAAAACATTTATTCAGCACTTTTGAACATTTGTACATTTATTTTCTCTGTAGGATAATAACTACAACAAAGTGCATTCAGAACAAAGCCAAGGGGCTTTAAAACAGCATAAACATCTAGGCCAGTAGGCCTACAACAAAATAGTGTCAACAACAACAACAAATGCACCTATAAGTGCATGCATACAAATGTGCAAACTGGATAAATCCACATGAATGTAACTATAGTATTTACAAATGAAAGCTTATGATAAGCCTATGATAAGCCAGCCTTGTCTACTTATTAAGGAAACGTGGGAGGTTCTTTTTAATGAACAGTAGCTTCTCTGCTTTATCAGCCATGAGTCTGTTCCTCTTCTCATCAAGCACATGAGAGGCAGCGCTGAACAGTCTCTCGCTGTCAGTGCTTGTGCACGGAGCACTCAAATACTTGCGTGCCACCTTGGCCAGGTCAGGAAAGCGGTCTTGTTTGTTTCTCCAGTATCCAAGAGGGTTCTCGCTTCTGGGGATGGGTACTTCTGAGAGATAATCATCTAACTGTTGAGCGGTTGAGCTTGTCACCAGCCTGGCATTTGAGAGGTTTGAGAGAATAAGATTGTATTTAAAATAGGGACAGTGCATAATGAACATTTAGTCAAATGTATATTACGCATGCCAGATCACTTGGCAGACAAATAAAATCATCTGACATGTCAAAAGAAATTACAACATTAAGAGCATATTACATAGCAGCACATACAGTACTAATAAATATCACATTCAGTAGCACATAGTACAGTAAGTAACCAAGTCAGAACAGAGTAGCCTACCTATTTGGGGTAGTATTCTCTTCCATGATCTCGTTGAACATATCAGACAACGAGGGTGGTTGCCCCCTCTCCTTCTCCTCCTCTGCTGTAGACAGACGAGCCCTTTTTTCTGTGGTCTGCGTCACGTCTCCTGTGCTGTGCGCAGCAGCCTCCTCTCGTGGGTTCTCCTTATCCAACACAGCCTGGATCATGTCTCGTGCGCTTTGCTTTTTCCCCGCATCAAAATAATTGATAAAATAAACTTTTTAATCTTTTCAAAAAGGTCCGCCACAGAAGGAGTCGGGGTGCTGGGAAGGACTTTTTTTTTCTGTGCGCTGGTGATTTCATCATACCCCGTATGTCCGTCCGGGTGTTTAGATTTCAGGTGATGGAGTAATCCCGAAGTGCTGAAAGTCTTTGAAGTTACACCCCCTCGAGAAATGTCAGCTGAACACGTTTTGCAAATCGCAATCCGCGACTCTTTATCTGATATTGTGAAGTATCTCCAAGCGGCAGACATGTTGACTGTGAGCCAGCCGTGAGCATGGTCCCTGCCTCGCCGCGTCTTTATTACGTCATCACAACAACACGTTAGGTTGCCTGTTCTGACATTTGGTGATATTTTTTCGGTGCTAAAACCCTTTCGGCCGAAAGGGCCTTTTTAACCATTTTCGGCCGATAATTTTCGGTGGCCGAATTTTCGGTGCATCCCTAATCAAAATGACCCCATTTGAACCCCTGGAAGGAGCTGACATGAAACATCTGTCACTCAAGACAGTGCTGTTGCTGACCCTGGCATCCGCCAAGCGGGTCAGCGATATCCATGCACTGTCTGTACATCCCTCATGCACTCAGTTCGCCCCAGGGCAAACAAGAGTGAAACCCAACCCTGCCTTTACACCAAAGGTGGTTGGTTCGTGTACCCCAATTGACATTGAGGCATTTCCTCCGCAGCTGGTTTCCTCCGGGGAGCAGCAGCAGGATCTGTTGTGTCCAGTCCGGGCTTTACACACATATATGGACAGATCAAAAGAGCTTCGTCTTAATGACCAACTCTTCGTGTCCTGGGCTAAACCTCACAAGGGTAAGCCTGTTACTAAGCAACGACTATCCCACTGGATTGTGGAGGCGATTGCTTTGGCCTATACGAGTCAGAATCTGCAAGTACCTTCGGGTCTGCGGGCTCACTCAACTCGGGGCCTGGCTACATCCTGGGCTTTGTTCAAGGGTGTTTCCATCCAAGACATCTGTGCAGCGGCAAGCTGGTCTTCGCCGCTCACTTTTGTCCGCTTTTACAGGCTAGACATCTCCGCTCCAAGCGTGGCCCGAGCAGTGCTGGGCACCCTGTTGAGTCGGGACTCCACCTGTTAAGTTCTGGTTGATCGGTGATCTTCGAGATAAGCTCGTCTGGCAATACGGGAGCTACAATATCCCATAGTGAGACATCGAACGGAGTGTTATGAATGAGAACTATAGGTTACTTACGTAACCCCAGGGCTCAGAGTAACATGAAGTGAGATGTCTCACCAGACGGCCCTTCTTGCTATGGTGAAGCGAGAAGAGGTGCTTATTTTGAATGACGCATGCGTCGTGGCGCAGGCTACTTATAGGGGGTGATTTCCCCTGACGTTGACGTCAAGATCACCAGCCAATCAGGATTGGCGTAATGAGATTGATGCTTCTGTTTGCTCCGCGATGAGGCGCATCCCATAGTGAGACATCTCACTTCATGTTACTCTGAGGACTGGGGTTACGTAAGTAACCTATAGTTTTGTATCTACGAACATTTGCTTTATTCACTTCCTGGGGGCTGGACTTTACTGTGCAAACATTTAGCAGAATATCAGCTCTCCCAAGCTAACATTCAATTCATGACTAACTTGACATTTTATTTATGTGTGTGTCAGCCAGCTGTTCCACCCGCAGCTGCTGCAGCTGATGGCAGTGAGTCTGTCTGATGACCTCATGAGAACCAGTTTGGTGTTTGAACCGGTAGAAATGGGCTCTCTGCACAACCTGCTGCACAACAGGGTAACAAGGACACTCAGACACGGGTTGAGACCACTTGTATGAGTTGCTCTTTATATTTATATTTGTGATTGGATGCTGTGTATTTGTGTGGACTATCATACTGGGTGGGACGATGCCAAACAAAACTAAAATATATAGGAAAATCCTTTGCTTGTTTCCCCACATTTCAACCTTTCCACCTTATTATTATTGAAAGCATTGTATTTAAAAATAAAGAAATAAGGCCTTAGCTAGTTTTACGATGTCTGAAATACATTTCATAGGCAGTAGGATTTTAACACCCTTTCTTACATTGCAATTTCAAAATACTTTAGTCAAACAGATCATTATACCACGATAACAGGACCAACAACATTTATGCTTGTCTGCAGGGATTTTCATTTTTTATTTGTCAAGTTATTATTCTAAATGGCATTTAAAAAGTCCTTAACGTCTAAGGGTGCGTTCACACCTGCCTTGTATAGTCCGGTTGAATCGAACCCTGGTGCGTTTAGCCGCTTGGTGCGGTTCATTTGGGTCGGTGTGAACGCAGTCCGAGACCTCTGAAGTGAACTAAACAACCGGACTCTGGTCCGCTAAAATAGGTGGTCTCGGAGCGCTTGCTTGCGAACTCTGGAGCGGTTCATCGCTGGTGTGAACGCAGTCCGCACCAAAACATAGGAAGCGCAGTATTTACGTGTCACAAGAACGCGGATATCTTAACAAATCTTTAGCGAAAGAGTCTTTCAAGACATCCGCGGTTGTTTAGTTAAAGAGTGAAGCAGAATTAAGTGTTGAACAGTGTCGTGTAAAGTAAAAATTCTCCGTCAGCTACATAAAAGTAAGAACACCTGTCGTCGGTGAAACGCCCCTCCTCTGCAGAACGTCTCTCGTGGATAAGCAGGAAAAGAACACCGACAGGCTGATCAGGAGCCCGACGCGAAGCGGAGGGATCTAGATCGGCATGAAGGTGTTCTTTTCCCCATAATGACCGCGCTGCTGCACATTATCCCGCTTATTACATGGCCATATTCTCAACAAAGTAACGACATGACTCCAAATAATAATTGAAATGCTTTTGTGGATTTAGAAAATTATTTTATTGATTTAAAAAATAGTTATATGTATTTACATTTACATGCATCCGCTAAGAAAAATAGTCCGTTGTTACTGTTTGAACTAACGTAGCAACGGCAGGAACTGCTTCGATAGCGTTTTTGAGGAGCTTCATGATTACAGATTTGAAAAAATCGTTGCTTGCTTTGAAAGTAGCACAATTCATTATGTCAAACCTTGGGAAGTATCTAGATATCCCTGCCCTAATGCCAAAGTAACTGGCAACTGAATATGTCTCGCCGTCTGACCTATGTCTGGACCGCTGCGTAAAAAGGAGGGTTTCTGCCCGTTACTTCTCCGCTGTTTTCTTGTCGCTCTTGTCTTGTCAGTTAGTTTCAGCCAAACTGTATACAGTCAACAAAGCCATGTAATAATGTTTTTTAATGGACGTTGTCTGATTATATAATCATGTCTGTCGATCTCCAGATTAACAGCAGCATGAGAATAACCTGCCGAAAGTGCCGATGCTCCATGGCGGAGGCTCCGCTAGAAATTGCAGGGATTTGCGTTTGTACCCCCTTAATGTCTGACCAATGGTTGAACAGCATTTCCGAGCACATGACTTGTGTTTAAAGTTTATAGTCCGTTTGAGTTTTGCCCGTGTGAACGCAAACCGAATCTTCTGAAAAATGAAACAATGTAACAAACTGTGGTCTGGTGCGCACCAGAGAGCGGACTATTAGGTGTGAACACACCCTTAAATCAAACTTTAATCAAGCTGTAGCAACAATGAGTAGAGTAGTGTGTGTGTTTGTGTGTGCGCAGTGTGCAGAGTTTCCCGTGCTGCAGGAGAGGTGGCTGCTGTCGGTGCTGCTGCAGGTGGTCGAGGGTCTGCAGTTCCTGCACAGGGCGGGTCTGGTGATGAGGAGCCTGTCGTCACACTCTGTGGTCCTCACAAAGCTCACTGTGGCCAAACTAACATGTTTAGGCTTCATGGTCCCCAGGTAGGCAGACCTACAATAGCTTGTTGTAAACAATCAAACTTTGTTTGTTTATACACATATGCACATTGCATGTTTTTCAGTGTATAACCGAGTACAAGAAGTATGACATATCGTAATGTTTAAACTGTTGTATATACAGTACATCTGTACATATTAATAACTGGGTGGATGAAATTGGATTGCATTTTCAATGAGACAGACAACAGCAAACCTGAGGAATACTTCCTAAAAGAATAGTATTAAGAGGTAGTAATTATATTGTGTGTGTATTTCTCCAGCAGCCAAAGGAAATGTGTCAAACCCCCCATGCACATAGTCCTGCCCCCCAGTCTCTACAGATGGGCGGCTCCCGAGGCCATCAAGCAGCGACCGTGCACAGCGCAGGCGGACATCTACAGTCTGTGTGCTCTAATCCAGGAACTCTACACAAGTAGCTCTCACATCCTTCGCACCCCATTTTAAACCGAAACATTGTATGTCAGGGAATCGAGCGGTGCAGTCGTGTCATTTAGCATCAAGGGCTCCCTCCAAAGACCTCCCTTTAAAAGGTTTTTAAAGCCTAAATGCAATGTCCAGAAGTAAAAAGCTAAGGTTGGTGGTAAAGTAATGTTTGGCGTGATAACATTTAGTTCTCTCATTTAAACATGAGTTATTAACCTCTGTTTTTACGATGCATAGAAGCTTTAGATATTTACTGACGGATTTAGAACTAAACATCTCTAAAGCTTGTGTTAACCACAGATTTCATTTCAGACATCGAACCAAAAACCTGTGAACTGGAATTAGTCAAATGCTAACTCATGTGCGGGTGACGCAACTCATTCCTTCACCACTAAGTTGTTGCTTTGTCTGGTTCAGAGGACTGGTATTGTGGTCTCAAAAACGTGAAAAAAGAATTTAACTTTGTAAGCTCCATGTTTTGTTTTTCCTTTCTCTATCAAATAAGAACTGTCCCTAATAACACCTGAGCGTGTGAATCTGGGTATAAAGATGCCTCGATGGACAGCAGGGAAGCCCCTCCTGTGGTTTTCAGATATAGATGAAGCGTTGTGCTTTGTGTCAGACAGTGAACCATGGGGCACAGCAGACCTGGACACCATCAAGAAGGAGATCGATGCAGGACGGGTTCTGCCAGCAGATAGCATGCTTCCACAGCCGTACTATGATGTGGTGCGGACAGGCCTGCAGCCCCCCCCACAGGACCGCAGCTGCAGCCTGCATAGTCTGAGCTGCACTCTGCAACAGGACATCCAGGTACTGGAGCGGTGCCCATTGGGAACGGGTCCATCTCTTGACCGGTTGTGCTTCTCAAAAGCTGCTCTTCCACGACGCCTGTCCACACTGCAATACGTAGCTGCATTACAAACCCAATTCCACTGGGGTCAGAAACACCTGTGGAAAACAGGCTGGTTCACTTAACTGTAAGGCAAGGCAGGCAACATCATAACGGGTGAAATCCTAAATATTTAATGATGTTATCATTTGAACTGATTGTTCACCCAAAGAACTTGGAGCAAGATGCTCAACTCGAACTGTTACTTACTTCTGGTGTTTTTGTACATCAAAGGAATGTAGGACCATAATGTGCGGTATTAAGAGTAAGCCTAATAGTTTCACTTTAGATTAAAAGCCTTGAGTACTTCTTCCAATGCCATTAACAAACAGACATATCATGCACATGCCCTGACATGTGCGACCACCACTATTATAATGTAAAGAATAGCAGACAGACAGACGTGTGGAAGATCAACTTAACACCCCGGGCAACACAATCCCTGTAATATGTTCAGTTATAATGTTGCAAATAATACATGCCCCGCGGAACAAATGCATTGTCATCCTGCATAATGCACTGTTCTGTGTGTGTGTGTGTGTGTGTGTGTGTGTGTGTGTGTGTGTGTGTGTGTGTGTGTGTGTGTGTGTGTGTGTGTGTGTGTGTGTGTGTGTGTGTGTGTGTGTGTGTGTGTGTGTGTGTGTGTGTGTGTGTGTGTGTGTGTGTGTGTGTGTGTCTGCTGCAGAGGTTTTCCCTGGAGGAAGAGATAAGCACGGACGCAGAAGAAGATCTGGAGCCTGAGGCCAAGACCCCGAGCTGGCATACCATCGTTGGGGAACCAGAAGAGAGCGGTACTGAGCACAACACAAACTTAAAGGGGAAAGATTTGCCTCACTGTGATTAGTGTGAGAAGATCCACGATCCATGTGTAAATATAAAACACCTAAGAGTTTAGAACTGTGTAAACGGCGTATGCTTCAGGCACATAATAATCACAAAAGGATGACCTCAACCCCTCTCAGTTGTCCACAGACCCACATATGTGCAGAGACAGGTTGTCCTGGACCAGCAGCTGCTCAGAGAGCCGGAGCTGCAGAGAGAAAGGGATGGATGTACGGAGGGACAACCAGTCCACCATCCGGTGTACCCTTACCCAGAGCCAGTTAGTGCTGAGGAAGAACCTGAAGCGGAGACAGACACAGACGGGGAAATGGCGGAGCAGCTGCACGACCTTCGGCTGTCAGAACGAGAAACGGATCATCAGCTCAGCACCATGGCTGTCAACCTCAGAGTGAGCTGGGAGCTGCTGCAGCAGGCCAGCAGGAGCCTGGACACCGTGGAGCAGCACATGGAGGAGGACCCACTGGACCAACTGCTCAGAGATGCTCCGTCTGATATCCAAACAGACTCCTCCAGCAACTGTTCAGGAGTCCATTCGGCTGTTGGACCGCCTTCAAAGAGGTACAGTGTGATACCTCAGGGAGGAGAGGTTTGGGGGAGGAACCTGGAGGCCCAGCTCCTGAGCAGAGAGTGGGAACTGCTGAGCCAGGAAGAGCTGGCTTCATGGCTCAGTTGCTACCCCCTTAAAGAGCATGAGGAAGAGGAGGGTGGGTCCTCAGACCACTACATGACAGTGGCTGCTGATCTCAGCACGGAGGAGCAGAGCCACTACGCGTCAGCTGTGGACGGAAGCCTTCCCTATATCATTTCTGGGAACGAGCAGCAGGTACAACAACACTGTGTTTTTTACACTGTTTTGAACACACTTTTCTATGTTGAGTATAATATGTCACAATATTGTGAGGTTGTTATTTTGATCAGCAACACTCATTTCCACTGTCAAAGAACGAGCACCACAGGAAACACATTTATTAATATCAACAAATTACAACAGAAATTAAAATCGTCCTTTTTAGATATAAGAGGTTAAAACTGATAACACAATTGGAAATGTGTGACAAGGTAAAAGTATTGTAGATTTAGGCAAAGCACTTGATAACAGACTTCAAAAAGCAATGCCAGAATTCAGACCTTTGTTAGTACTTAGAATAGTTTGAGGAGTGTTGTCCTTCATGTCGTAGAGGGGGTTTGTAATGGGCAAATCACACCATTAAAACCACGAGGCATAAATACAAAAACATGCAACGATAAATATAAAACCAAAATGGAATAGTTAAGATGCACATGTTGGGATTAAGCTTAAGAGAATGCCCATCTTGGCGTATACCCAGTGTATATTACAATCAGCACATCAGCTGTGTGCGTGGCCCAAACTGGAACACCTGTTGTTGCTTTGACTGAAATGCATCCCGTGACCTCAAATTCATTGTCTTTTATGCAAACATGATTTGTCCCCTCAAGACCTCCAGTTCAGAAGAAGATGCAGATGTTACTGTGGAAGTGTGCAAGCCTGCACCGAGGGAGAGTCGCCTGCAGGATACTCACAACACTCGTAAGATATTGATATTGTGACAAATGAGAGAAAGATGTTTGCAAAGTGGCAGAAATGTTTAACAAAGTTTCTCTGTTCTCCTCCTCAGACGATGAAAACAACTTTGAGGAAACAGACACTGATCCAGATGTCAGTGGAACTCTGGCTCAATGGACACCCAAAACTAACATGTAAGAACACTAACATGCTGGCTTTATATTGTGGGTGCATTGATGGCAAAGATACGTTGCTCCACAGGGACAATGTATGATACTTCAGAAATATATAATGTACATCATGTATTTGTGTAGGCGTCTCAGTGCTCTCTTTCTCCAGACAAGCTGAAATGTCTTAACGGCCCGTCTACACTACAGGCATCGAAAAATGCTTTCAACGCTTCGCCCATTCACTTGAATGGGGTGACGTAGAAGATTTAGAATCTTCGCCGAACTGCATTGTGGGGAGCGGAGCATGGCTTTGCAAGCATCGTGAGCATCAAAAGTTGAGCAATGTTCAACTTTTGATGCTCCCGATGCTTTCGAAGCTGGCATCAGCCAATCAAATCCCGTTTATGCAAATCCCGCCAGTACAAGCGCTAGCCAATCAAACCGCGTGCAAGCTGGGAGAGCCAGACCGCAGTTCATTTCCTCATATTCCAAACGAGAAATTACGGTAGCAAATCACCCGGTTCTTTACGACCAGAACTATTTACCGGGATACAAACCGGAGGAACCAGGCATGGAGGGAGGGGGCAGAGACAGTGGGGGAAACTGGTAGGTTTTCGCCTGTTTGGGGAGTTTATATCCAGCTTACTTCGTTTTAACATTGCTGTTGCTTTGTATGTCGGGGGCGGGAGATTCATGTGATTGGTTGTTGGTCGCGTTGCTCGCAAAAAATCGCCAAGCTTCAGACATGCCCAGCTTCAAGATTTGTTGATGCCTGTAGTGTAGACGGGCCGTTATCCTAGGCTTATTCGTCGATCGCGATCGCAAAGGTAGTGTGGGTAGATCGCATGGCATTACAAAAAATAAAGTTATCCTATCATCCATCCTGACTTTGGCATTTGCCACTTGATTGACGTACAGGTAAGCCAGTCTGAGACCTCATCTACTCTAACACGCAGTTAGAATAGAATGGGAGGGGTCACACATGCAGAGCACACAGCACACAGTGACATTTGCTCTCTGCATTTAACCCATGCTAGCACCAGGAGTCTAGCACTAGCATGCGCGGTCAACCATGCCAGCTGCAAATCACCGGCGAGCTGATTACCTGACAGCCTTCCAAAGTATTCCATTCTCCTAAAGAAAGGGTATCAAATTGACGTAATGACCAAAAAAGTACAGTACTTGTATTGTGCCACACGGGTTCATGCAGTTATGCAAAGTACACCAACATAATGTAGGCTATACTCAGCAGGCCCTATATAGATGAATAAGTATATGTTTAGCATGTTTAATGTAGGTAGACAGGCCCGCCCCTCCCTACAGGCAGATCACGCACACTGCGTGGGGCCTCACCTCGCGGAGGGAGCCTCATACCCCCCCCCTTGTCGACGCTCACAGCACAGAGGGCCTCATGACTTTGCGTGGGGGCACAGATTGGGCCCTGTAGGTAGATCATTTTGACTTGGACATTTTAAAAGTACTGAAAAAGTGTGGGCAACCCTGTCTTAGACACACCCGAGAACACGTCGGAAAAACTGACCCACAAACAAACATGTTCTTTTCCGTTTAAAGCCTCCCATCAGCACCACTCCAACACCGGCTGCAGGTGAAGCATAGTGTCATATACAACAAAGGAATAACTCATATTTTAAACAATAACTCAAAGAATAGATCTAAATGGCTCCAACACATGCCTCGGATGATCCATGCTAACAAGTGAGCCATGTCACTTGTTAGATGCTTTTCTCCAAAGCGACTCACATACGCAGTACTGTGGGCAATCCCCACAGGAGCCATTTGGGGTGAAGAGTCTCAGGGACACAACGACATGCTGACTGCAGTCAATTCAATTCAAATTCAAAACCTTTATTTATCCAGGTAAAATCCCATTGAGATCAATGATCTCTTTTTCAAGGGAGACCTGCAGCAGCAGGTTCCACAAGAAGACATAAACAACAGAACAACAAAAGGACATCATACAGCAACATGTACAGGGATTACAATTTACATATCTATCCACATGTACAGGTACCAACAGCATCTGATTGTGGAGCATCCAACCGAGCTTTAAAAACATGTAGTGGTACCAGCTTGGTAATTTTCCATTCTCTGTGCAGACTGTTCCGTGTTAGTGGAGCTGCACATCTAAAAGCTTTCTTCCCTAAGACAGTCCTAGCACTTGGCACATTTAATAAAACCACAGCATGCGATCTCAGGCAATAAGTACTTTCAATTCGCCGAGAGATCAGGGAGCTGATATAAGATGGTAGTTTATCCAACATGGCTTTGTAAATGAAAAAGTACCAGTGACTGAGCCTCCGTGCAGTAGGCTCAGTCACTGGTACTTTTTCATGTGCAGTGGGACTCGAACGTGCTACCCCCTGATTCCAAGTCCAGCACACTACCCACTGAGCCACAGCCTCCCCCAAGCTAGTCCTTTAAAGCACCCTCCTGATTTGTGTGGGAATTACTCAGAAATCATGTTCTGATGTGAAATTGCTTTTTTCACATCCTGACTCATCCTGTAACTGCTCATGCACACATTGAGCATGTATTGTTGGCCTCTTAGCCTAGTTTTGACCTGTGTAATAAATTAACAGACTTTAAATAATGTACATTAATAAATACTATATATTTGGTCGTAGCTAGTTTATACTGTAAAGTGTTATAAGGTCCATCCCACAGTAATGTTTCTCCTTAGAAGCTGATCTGTGTGTGTGTGTGTGTGTGTGTGTGTGTGTGTGTGTGTGTGTGTGTGTGTGTGTGTGTGTGTGTGTGTGTGTGGTGTGTGTGTGTGTGTGTGTGTGTGTGTGTGTGTGTGTGTGTGTGTGTGTGTGTGTGTGTGTGTGTGTGTGTGTGTGTGTGTGTGTGTGTGTGTGTGTGTGTGTGTGTGTGTGTGTGTGTGTGTGTGTGTGTGTGTACAGGGCTCAGTTAGACATGGCTCTGCTAGCTGAACTCTCCAGCATCACAGCCTCTCCGGCTCCGGCTCAGGAGAAGCTCCCCAGAGTCTCTGTCAGCGGACGCGCCCCCCCCTGTAACAGTACCCCACGTAGCCCGGGTAAAACCACACATAATGTTCTCTTTTATGAAAATACCTGTTTTTCACACAATTGGACTTAAGTGTTTTCACCATAAATGTTTGGGAAGTTCTCCCAAGTTTAAAGCTACTACTAACTAACTAACTAACTAACTAACTGTGGACGTGGAAATCTCTAGAACATTTTGAATCTACGTGAGAAATGCAAAGCAAACGTAACAGTGTTTGATCTACTGAGTGGTGGTGCAGTGATGATGATTTCATTCTAATGCCGACCCAGAAGATTTGGAAATATTTCACAAAATAATATCTTTAGCAACATTTATGATACTTACACATTTTGTTGAGCTAGCTAATCTCCACATATGAACCACTTTCTGATGTTGGAAGTGCAAATGCAATCTCCAGAAGCAAACAGCTAACATTAGGCTGTAAATGCATGACTGCTAAGCTAAAGGTGCTAATGTTTGTTGTGATGATGTTTAATAGTAATAATAATAATAACTTGGGATTGTTATAGCGCCTTTCATGAGACCCAAGGTCGCCCAAGTCTCCTTAAAGCTTCGGACGTTTATCAATTGGGTCATTTCTGACGTATTTCATGTTGTAGAACAAAATGTGAAAATCTCTTAAGCTTGTATCAACTTCAGATCTCACGCTGAAACGCTGACTTAATTCCTGCACCACTCTATGTGGATGGACAGGAGGGGAATACGGAAAAGATCCTGTTTGGAGAACCAGGTTTCTCGCTGTGACATAAAAACTATAATAATAAACGGCAGAAGGGCAACTGTAACCTGGACTTGGATCTGACGTGCATTGATAGATATTTGATAAACATTTCAAATAAAATGTCCAGTACAGGAGAACATAAGTGACATGAGGTACTTCCCTGTTTTGACAGACGTACGCCGACGTGTGATGACAGGTTTCATTGAGGCCAATCTCCAAGACTCCCCTGTGTGCGACCCCCCCACCCCTGTGTATCAGCAGTCTGAGAGCTTCACCACACCAAGAGACACCTCAGTAAAGCTCACTCATTTCATTGTCCTCCCTCGAGAAGGACCCAAACCAACATAGTGTTAGCGTGCCTCCTTTTCATTCACTCCGTACTTCACATTTACGTGTCCATTTTTCAGCCTCCACCTTTCAAGGTAGACTCTGACAGCAGTCTGCAGGGCTTCTTCACCACCTGCCAGGAGGAAGAGGTGTCAGAGACTGCCTCTACTGTGGAAGGAGAGGGGAAGGTAGACCAGGAGGAGGAAGGAGGAAGTAATGATGAAGAAGGTAGTGAGGAGGAAGAGCATGCCTGTTGTGACCCACAGAGAGGTGAGGACCAACAGCAGCATCGATGCTGATGATCAGTCAGTGTTCTGAAGCATTCAACACTCCCAGCCATACATTCATGTTAGTTAAATGACCATATTTTGTATAAGTATCTCCTGACATTTGGCAAAGTATTATTTTATAAGTATATACTAGGGATGCTCCGATCGCCAATGTTGGGGCCGATCACCGGAATCAGTATCGGCCGATACCGATCGAGTGGGCGGGGCCTATGGGGATCTTCCATTTAAAGTGATGTTTAAAACTCAGTTAATGCTCATTCACTGGAGCTTCCACAAACTACCAACATAATTATTACATTCAAATGAAGTACATTATTCAAGTTTACATTCACTTTGGATAATAGCACGGGATGAATGAGCGGAAGCACTCTTTTTTCCTCTCTCCCCCTCTCTCTCTCCCCCTCTCTCTCTCTCTCTCTCTCTCTCTCCTGACAGCCTGTCAGTATCTCATGCAGCTCACTGATCCAGTAATGAGTGACCCGACAGTGAAGAATAAATATATGTATAACTAGTTTAGCTTGTTCCAGAGGTAGATAAAATAGCTAAGTGTGTTAGGTCTAACTCTGAGTGTGTGTTGCTCCGCTCACCGGTCCGTCACAGCGGGCGGAGCTGCAGGGTTTCTGCTTCACACACGTTGCACACCGCTATTTTACTGTCTTTTTCGGACACCTTGAAATACTGCCAGACCGGTGAAGCCATTTTGGCGAGCTTGTTTTGCCGCACACAGAAAAGTGTCAGCGGCCGATCGATCGGAGCATCCCTAGTATATATATTGTTTCTTATTGAAGTCACTTGAACACAATACAGCGCTTCCTACTTACTGTCATGTATTCATTTGAGCAGATTTGATGGGGCATTACAGCCAGTGGCGGGCCGTGCATTTCACACCTAGGCCTTCAGTGATGTCCGACACAGTCCTACCTGAATTATTCCACCTCTTAATACCATCATTATGACGCCATGGCTCTAGAAACTAAACATTTAGACAGAAACGCAGTATAACCGGGCGTTGCATCACCTTAACACAGTCAAGTACAACAGAGTTATATTAATATTTTCGAAGCATTTATAATCAATATATCCGCATTTACAATTAAGAGTGTTAAACTACCAGCTTTAAGATCGCTTGGATACTGTCAAAACTTAAAAATAAAAGGGGCTTTTAAGGCATTAGTCTACAAAGTTTTATTAAGTCCACCAAAAGTATGTGAGCTTTAACAAGTTTGTTCACTAAACAGCGCAAGCAGTTTCATTTAAGAAACGTGACGATAAAGACACAAACTATTCACTGAAAATAAAAGAAAACAAACAATTAATTTGCATTTGTTCATGAGGATATATTTGCGACAGTGGTGAAAGTGTATTCCTAGCCCTGAATGTCCACTTTGATAAAGGTTAAACCAAAACAATTCAACAAGTCTCCTTGAGTACTTTTACTGCACAGCTGAGCCAGTGCGCCACACACATCTCTATATCTCTTGCAGAAGCATCAAACATTTATTTTTTATATATTTGTCATTTTAATTACATATATATTAATTCGTTATTAATATTGATTTAATATTAACGACATAAAATGACAAAAATATATTAAAATAAAAAATAAAATGCTTTGTACTCACCAAAACAACTGATTATTTGAACACAAAATCCATCCTCCTTTCTTTCCTCAAGAAGACTTCAATGACTGTTGTTCCTGTTTACCCAAAAACAGGACACAATCAATCAGTCTTTTCAATATTTCCCTATTTTTGTTCACCCTTTCGTTGTGGAGCTCCGTTTCCCGGCGCACTTGTTAGTTGAGCTGTAGATCCACTCGGGTGTCCCCAAAGGTTTTCAAAAGCACCATTGCTTGTAAGTGCCCAGCCGTGCTTTGGTGTCTCGTTGCTGCCTTGGTTAGACAACTCAAGTTTGCAAATCCAGTGAGGCTCCAAACACCAAATCGATCATTTGCAAATAGCAGGCATTCCCAGCAGTACCATTTGCAGTGCCTCTCGGAGGCCGTGAGCCAGGGGTACCGCTCGTAGTTAGTGATTTGAAAGTGGCGGACAAACCCTTTTCCCCGCTGTGATAGGCTCGCTAGCGTCGGGGTTGGCCGTTCTCTTCTCACAATGTGTAGCTTTTCTTGAAAAGTTCGTCTTGAAAATGGCGTTGTAATTATATCTGCGACCAAATCGATCTCTTCTCCTCCTTCAGCCATTGTGGGTTGAAAAAAAACAGCTTGTAGAAATCTACACACATTAGCTAGTTCAAATTCAAGTTCAGTTTGCTAGCTCTACATAGCTCTGCCTCTCAATAGTGCATATCCAATCAAAAGACGTGCACGTGCTGACGTCATCGTACGCCTGCTAGCTGGCCCGTTGTCGCCAACTCAAAATCTGATTGGTTAACGCCACAGTTTTGTTTCCGTTCACTTTAAGCTACAGGCGCCCGCTCTGTTGATGCTGAAGGCCTAAGGGCAGATTTCTTGGACCCTGGCAACACATTATGGCTGAAATATGATTGGATAAAAGCTCTAACATAAAGGCCAGCCCTCCAAATCTTGTTCTGAGGCTGGAAGCAGCGCAACCAAGAGGAAAGCTATGAAATGAAAAGAATAGACTATGGGGAATAATTTAATACATATTTGTGGAAAAAATATATCAAAATTAAATTTATATTCTGATGATGTTTAGGCCAGCAGAGAAGGCCTTGCTGGCCCTGACGGCCCACCACTGATTACAGCCACCTACTGGGCTTACTGGATTAACACATAGGTTGTAAATAAATAAAATACATTATTGGGAAATTATTAGAAACTAATAAATATTTGAATAAATATATAAATTAAATTAGTGTATAATTTATCTGAAGTCTTCCCAAGCAAATAGCTTGTATTACTTTCCTAAGCACGCCATGGTGAGTAGCAAACATCTAAAGTGATCAGTGTCATGAACAGTAAAGTAGAGCAATCAAATGACTGATACAGTCCTGTGAATGTTGTGCGGGGGGGGGGACTCCATCATTAACACCGAATATAATATACAGACAGCTTTCTGAAAATACCTTGGGCTTCAAAAACTTTAATGGATCCTTATCAATTTACTTTGTTTTGAAATATCTGTTGACATGTATTCTTTGTTATCTTTTTTAAGTTCTTAAATATAAATAATACATTTATCTACAACTAGTTCAAAATTTACGGAAGAGGATTAGGGCCACATGAAAAATATATTTGGGGGATGTGAAAACATTTTAAGATTTTTTGGAATTCTGACTTTAATCTCAGAATCGCACCGGTAACTTTCTCAAACAAAATAAATAAAAGTTAAAAATACATTTGTTTTTGTTCTGAGAGAAAAGTCAGAATTCTGAATTTAATCTCAGAACAAAAAAATAAGTAAATGTTTCATGTAAAAACTTGAATTCAAATGTATTAAAAATATCAAGTATGATTTGATGTACCACCCCTCACCACTGCCCAGATGTTAAAAGCTTTATGCATTTGGCTTTGTTTTCCAGCTGTGGGGTCAGAAGTGGAGGAGGAGGAGGAGGAGGAGGAGGAGGAGGAGGATGAAGAAGAAGAAGACATTGATGACAGGAAGGAAAATGCAGGCAATGTTGAAGAAGGAGGAGACAACGTGTTGATGAAGATCCGTAAGCAAGCAGACATGACAATGAAGCAAATAATCCAATGTCTGGCCTCAAAGTGGAAAAGCAGTGTGTGTTTACTGCCACTAACTCTAAAAGTCTTGGATGTGTGTGTTCAGGTGAGCTGGCTGCTGACCCAGGGGCTGCCCATCAGACAGAGCTCAGGGTGTCTCCAGGCTCACAGAGTCCCAGCGTCTTTGATGACACCAACAGGTGTGTTTTTTTAGACTTGTTTAGTCATTCATGTCATCTGCTTCACTTTTGACCTTCAAAATACAGGATGTCAGATTTTGTGTGAGTGTGTGTGTTCTCTTTCCAGAGCCCATTCAACACTAGATGACGTGCTGCAGGGCTATTTAGAGGAGGGCACCACAAATAGCCCAGTTGCAAGTGAAAGTGTCACCAAATTGTGAGTGTCACGTACAGACCGGCTGCACAATTATTGTAAATCTAAGAAATCACATTATGGAATAGTGTAATATTCAAACTGGAGGAAACAATACTTGTCAAAGGGTAAATATGTGTTAAAATACCAGTTTGAATGAATGGGGAGATGAAGATATCCTGATGCATATTTGTTTCGTACTGATAAAAAAAAAAACTTACATATTATATTATATATATTATTATAATTATTATGTTTTAATGAGAATTATCATTCAAAATGAATAAATCCCCTTATAGTGTCAATCATATCGCAATTGCATTATAGGTCCAAATAATTGCAATTCATTTATTTGTCCAGAAATCGCGCAGCCCTACAGCTGAGCATGGTTTCAGTGCCACTAAGTCATTTCTCTAATTCCATTTCTGTTCATATACTTATTGTTTTCTAATGTGCAGGGTAGAGACGGCTCAGTTAGCGTGCAGCATGGATGGCAGCATGGCAGCACGGCAGCTGTTCATCTGTCTAACAAACTGCTACAATAGAAAACATGAACTAATGCAGTGCCTCCCTTCTTTAGGATTCAGCTATTTGAAGGACAGGCTGAGGAGGATGAGAACCTGTAGGAGACCATTCACACACTCACAGCTCAACAACCTGAAGAATGTCCCAACTGGTAAACTTTATTAAGAGTCATACATAGTGTGCTTAAGAAACACCTGGGCTAGACTAAAAAATACACACGGCAAGTCAAAGAATAGGAAAGAAGTATTTCACAAACAGTAGTTTCCTTATATACAGCACCTGTAATACAATTAGGTTATCACATGTATCCGTTAGCTACCATCAGCAGTTATATTACCATTATCAAGCGTATTTACAGTTTAATTTGAAATAGACTTTATATCCAAAGTGCAAGAATGCAAAATCTTCTTTTCCAGAACTGAATAAGAAATGTGTTTCATCAAACAACTTAAACAAAATGTACCTTTTGTATCAGTACAGGAGGAGTGTGTGAGGACCAGGCTCAGTGTTCATCAGTCAAACTAAGGAAGGGTTCTTTGAGGTGTGTTTCTTTGAGTTATTTACAAGAGCATTTGGCTTGTTGGTTACGAGTCCTAAAGACAGAGCTGTATTCATTGACATTTTCAAAAATGTGTTCAGAAATTCTGTAAACTAATCAGTTTGTATGTAGCAGGTAAAAAGATTCTGCCGTCTTCAACGTTGCTTCAACGAAAGAGCCATTTTGTTTTCTTACTTTGTGCTGTCTAAGAATGTTTGATCAATAATTGACCCTATTTATCTCGACTTAAAATCCTTTGACAAAGTTCTTGAGTGATGTGTTAGCTGTAGAGTCTCTTAATAAAAACCAGCTGCAGCTTGAGCATCTGAATACCCATCATGCTTCAAACCCGTTGAAACTGCAACAGGAGATATATGGCCAATGTACCCACAAACATGTAGGGCCCTCAGTATCTTTACTACTCCAGATGGAGCAAATCCATAGACACCCCCCCACCCCTCACTCAACAGTCTCCGGGGGCCTCACATGACGAGGGAGACGTGGCCCTTCCTGTCCAGCTCCACCAGAGAGAGCTGCTGCAGGGCCTTCAGCTTGGCATCGCTCACCTTCATCTTCATCTGCTTCATCTTCTGCACACTGAGGGGGGCACTGCGGGGGGGGGCATATACAGTGATCACATGTTTCCTACTTAAGGCTCAGTTGGATTTCATAACATTGCAGGAAATAAGATCTCATCCAATCACACGTTTAGGATACATAATGTTCAGCAGGATAATCTCCACATACTAACACTACATCGTTGTCTTTGAATACAAAAGTTAACAATAGCTTATAAACAAGCTACATCACGGTCACATAACTTCACAACCGCTAAACTAAAGGCGGCTGATGTTCGGCGTTAGTCACGTCCACTTGTTAGCAAGTGCTGTATCTTTGACACATAGAAGCTTCAGACATTCAGCAGCGGACTATTTGCTCTGGTGTCATTTTGGTCAGAGAACACAAAGTGCAATCCCCTTCAGCTTGTGTGCCCAATGCCCATGTTCGTACTAGTGTGTGTTTGTTTGTTTGTTATCTTTATTTTAGATGTGATGGAGCAGGGTATACCTTTATTAGAGATGCGTCTGTTGTTTTTAGAATGTGCGTAAGGCAGGGTGGACACCTTGTCTTTATCTGCAACCTAAATCCACCAATGGATAACCTGAACCTTAACTAAAGACCTTAGTTCAGACATCTAACCAAAAACATGTTAAAAAAAAACGTAAAGACGCGAGAACTGAAAGTGGTCCAATGCTAACTCAGTCAGGACTCATTCCTGTACTACTCTGAAACATTAGTGTTGCCAACAGATATACATCTTCATACAAAGGCATCATTCAATGCTACCCACGTAGATATTAAGATGCTATTGTGCTGAAAACAGAAAAGAGTCGGTGTCGTGTCTCGACCTGTCGGTGCTGCTGTGCTGCTGCAGCTGCTGGTAGAAGGTGTTGAGGTCGGAGAGCTTGATGTTGGCGCGGACGCTGAGAGGGAGCGACTCAAACATGGCTTCACTCAGATCCTCATTCTCACAGCCTGTGGACACACACACATATCAGCCACAGTTTGACTTCCCACTCGTACCAAGTGACATCCTAAACCAAGTAGTGGTGACAGGAAGTGGGTTATAAAACCATCCAACAGCTGGTGTAATAGACACTGACTCTACTGACCAGTGTAACACTGATTGAGTCTGGGTTCCATGACACTACCCACACAAGATAAACATGTCATTGTGTCCTACAGACGTTACCAATATACAGTATACCCTTCTTTAGACGGGTGGCTCTGATTGTTAAGTGTTGTATATCGGGGACTGTTGCACAAGCCAAAAGAAAAGAGACCAAAAAGGTCATGCAGGGAAGAGGATTAGGGCCACGTGGAAAATGTTTTGAGTTCTGAGATTAAAGTCAGAATACTATATTTTTTAAAGTCATAGGATCACCAACACTTTTCCAGCTCCTCCTGAGGGGAACAGGACTGCCTGTGCAACATTCCTGAGCATCCTATTCAACAGTTCAGGCTGGACTGACCGCTGGACGGACCGTGTCAGAGAGTGGGGGACTCACTCGGTGGCTGCGGGGGTTCAGAGGCTGCAGCAGCACGAGGCGTCTGAGAGAAAAGCAGACATCTTTAGTGTGACAATGGCCAGGGGAAGATGAGGTGTGTGAAGAAGAGTCCCACGATGTGTTAAAGGGACGACAGCACATTCATCTGAATCCACATGGCATGGATACAACGGGTTCTGGGAAGGGCTGCAGTCGCTCCACTGGGTTGTGGACGTCGTTGCACACGAATACAAAGCAGGTGGTCTTGTGCTTGATTGTTATATGAACAGGGACAGTGTAGTTATGGCAGGGAACAACTTAAGTCCCAGGCTCCTCCCACAATGCAACAGAAATATAAACAAGACAAGTGCAATATACAAATAGAATAAAATGAGCTATAGTCAGAATGTAAAATGAAATGCTGCTTATTGTAATAATAGATACATATGTGAGATGCAAACAAATGGATGGTATGAAGTTGTGTTGCTCTACCAGCTGGGGTCAAGTGGCAGTGGGGTCGAGGTCCCAAGTACATTTGTCGATATTAATATTTGACGTGCGGAGCGCGAGACGGAACAATCATCACATCTGTAGCTGGTGTGTTCTAATGCAGAGGTTATTCATCATGTCTTACCTCTGTGGGCTCGCTGACAGCTGCACCCAGCAGCTCTGCTGACTCCTGCTCTGACTCCGTCGCTGGATCAACCTGCAGCATGGTCACACACACACACACACACACACACACACACACACACACACACACACACACACACACACACACACACACACACACACACACACACACACACACACACACACACACACACACACACACACACACACACACACACACACACACACACACACACACACACACACACACACACACACACACACACACACACACACACACACACACACACACACACACACACACACACACACACACACACACACACACTTTGATATGATCATATGTACATGTTAAGGATAATAACTTGCTTGGGTAAGAGGAGTTCCAGATCAATCTTTTAAAGTATTTGTTGAAGGTTTGCTGGTTGATGGATCATATGCAGACCAAGATGTCTTAGCTCCGCCCCTCCAAGAATAAGGAGAAAGCAGGTATAGGTAGGTTGGAGTCGGGGGGATTTTTCCACACTATGCTATATTTGTTTTTCTAGATCACATTAAAAAACAGTATCTGTCGTGTTGCTTTGTCAGTCTGTTAAAACGAGCCAAAAACATATATTTTTTTAAAGCCAAAAATGTACAAGGCCTCGTTTAATGAAATGTCATAACCCCTTAATTCAAACATTACAAAGCTTCTATTATAAATTAAACTGCATTGGTTTTACAATTTGAAACTTTTTAGACGCAAACTGCAGGATGAGTTTATGTTGTCTCATGTTTAGCAAATGCATCTGCGACTCGCATAACTTTGTATAACATGAATCTGCTGGCTCGCAGATGGCTTTTGCAAAACAGGCCAGACGACAGGAAGCATGTCCACAAAGTAGAAGAACATCGTCCACTGTGTGACATTCACAAAGGCTTAGGGATATGAAACACTGCAGTGTAAGTACACAGTGTGGTACCTGCTCATCAGTGGTCTGCTGGAAGTGTTGGACCAGCTCCATGGCCGTGCTCAGGTTGTTTCTGATGGAGTCCATGGATTCTTTCTGAGCCGCTGTGATCTCCTTCACCTGCGAGCTCAGCGCTGCGTGTTTGGCCTTGATGGCCCTCAGGTTCTCCAGCATCACTGCCGGGTTCTCCTGCAGGAACACAGTGCAGATAGACACACCCATCTTGTGTATGGCTTCTCATGTATACCGTCAGAAAGAGTCTGAAGGCCTGAACTGAATTTGAAGTAAAAATACACTGATGCTCTAAGGTACATTGTGTACATTGTGTACATTGTGTAAGGTACACAATTATACACAGGTATGATTAAACAACAGTTAAAAAGTTGTTATTCATCTTTGGAAGAGTCAGACAGAGCTCGACTTACAGAACGGTTCCTCAATGAACCGTGTTTATATTGGAGGTTGTACAATGACATTGCGTAAACAGTGTAGTTACATGTTGAAACTTCAGTAGTTGACAGTTTGATGTCCTGCAGACCCATATCGAGTTGTGTAAAAAAGTTAGAAGAAATGGCTGCTGTTATTCCATTACCTTAGCTGGACATCCATTCTCTGAAGCGTTGTTGATGAAGTCCAGCTTCAGACGCTTCTCGATGTACTCCAGGTCTGCCTCCGACTTCAGGAACTGCAAGGACACTCAGCTTTATGTTTTGGTACTACATGCTGTACACACGTTCACCCTGCCTTTCTGATCACAAGTAGGCCTGGGTTTTTCTAGATATATTAAAAAGAGCCACGGAGAATTTAAAATCTGATAAGGATGGTGCCTTCAGGGTCAGTGGAGCTTTAAAGTAAAGGTGATAGGACCAACAAAAGCCATAGAGTTGTGTAGTGATGACTATAACGTAGGCCAACCCGGTCAAGTTAGCATCACAAAGGCTCTCCACTAAGAGCAATATGTTTTAACAATGGATTTTGGAATATTGCAACAAGATCTTTGGCAAAAACACATGATACTTTACTAACCACGTTATGCTGTTTGAAACCTTAATGCAAATGTTATGGTGCAGCTGCTCTCTGCAGTTTTCAGATGCTTTGACAATACTATTGCACTGCTAGCTGTCTGATACAGTAGTGCAATGAAGTCAGAGCACCTGCCAACAGCTCAAGTGTGTAGAACGCTCCCTCGATTGGAACCATTTCTGGCCGGAGCCCTTCTAATGTTGCACTGCTTTTCTAGCAGGGCCAGCAGCCGTACAGTAAAAGAGGCCCTGGACAGACAGAAGATTACCCTCAGTGAGTTGTGAGTGTGTCATGTATGTGAGAGGCCCAAACAGACCCCTACAACCTCAACCAAACACCAAGTCCCAGAGTCATTACAAAGGAGTAACTTACAAGCAGAGGTGGACGGAGTACTCAGATTATTTACTAGTAAGTAAAAGTAGAAATACAGTGAAAAAACACTCCGACATCTAAAATGTACTTACTGTAAAAGTAAAAATAGTATTAGTAACAGAATATAGTACCAAAAGTAAGAATACTTGTCATATTTGTAATTGTTTAATTAAAGAGGGGTTTATTTGAATTACTTTATATACTATTGTGTAGCTTAACAACTTAAATAATAATAAATGATCATGTATAAGCTGATTTTTATTTTTTATTAATAATTAAAATCTGTAAAATAAATGTAATCGAGTAGAAAGTACAGTATTTGCCTACCTAGTGTAGTAAAATAATGAAGTAGCATAGTGTGAAAATACTGAAGTAAAGTACCTACATTTTTTTATTTAAGTACAGCATGAGTAGATGTACTTAGTAACATTTCACCACTGCTTACAAGTATTATCGTAGAAACATGAAATACATAGTATATGTATAAGCTGTAGTGAAATGAGTGTACCTGAACGCGCCCTGTTTCAGTCTGTCTGCGGCCAGTTGTGTTCACTGACCGCTGCTTTAATGGTGGCCATGTTATTACATGTTGAAAACAGCAGAGCTGGGAAACGATTTCCCAAAGCATCTTTTTTGGCTTACGCCCGACGCAATAACGGCAACAGTTAGCTAGTGAAATGGAGATTTTAATAAACAAGATTGTGAAATGTACTGCACTTAGACAGGCAGCTGAATGGCGCAAATGTGTTTGAATTGTTTTTTTAATACAAAGAGAAAATCATGACCCGCCTGCTCTTACTGTGGGAGGAGTACTAACTCCTCAGATATAACGAGCTGCTAAACGTCTCTGAGATCGTTAACAAGGATTAAAAGCAATTTCACAAGATGAATACAAGGGAAAATATAATAGTTTTACACTGAGCTTACCATCGCCTCTAGTTTATCAACTGTGGTCTCCATGTTGAATAGTTTCCAGCCTGAGGTGGGCTCTGTCATTGGCCAGCTGTTATGAATGGAGGAAGCTGATTGGACGGCTCTGCTGCCCGTCTCTTTTTGTGGAATTGTTAACATTTTTTCAAAACAACTTTATTAACAAAGTGTATTTCATCAATTGAACACTTTAAAACGCGGTATGCGGATTGTTTTAATTCAACTAAACAGCATACAAAACAATTTGTTTAGGATTACTGTATATAACAGCCGATTCCATTTTTATGTTTTGAATGAATGTGGTAATGCTCTTTTCTAAAGCTAAAAATACTACAGACACTGCTTTGGATATTGTTACTATGCAAGGACTCGAAGTGGTTACCTGTTATAAATACCTAGGTATCTGACTTGATGATTGTCTTACTTTTAAACTTCAGGTCATTAATTTGCTGAAAAAGCTGAGGGTTAGACTAGGTTTCTTTTTTAGAAACAAGTCCTGTTTCTCTTTTGACGCCAGGAAAAGGCTAGTCACTGTGACCTTTTGACCTGTGCTGGACTATGGTGATCTGATCTATATGAATGCACCTGCCCATTGCCTGGAAAAGTTAGATGCTACGTATCACAGTGCTCTGAGATTTGTTACTAACTGTAAAGCACTTACTCATCACTGTCCCCTGTCTGCCTTCACTAACTGTACGGAGGCTCAGTCACTGGTACATGTTCATTTATAAAGCCATGCTGGGTAAACTACCTTTTTATATCTGCTCTCTGATCTCTCGACGAATTGAAAGTACGTATTGCCTGAGATCTCATGATGTGGTTTTATTAAATGTGCCAAGTGCTAGGACTGTCTTAGGGAAGAAAGCTTTTAGATGTGCAGCTTCACTAAATTGGAACAGTCTGCAAACATGTTTAAAACTGAGCACTTTGGTTCCACTGCATCATTTTAAAACTCGGCTGGGTGACATGCTGTTTGATACTCATGGTACCTGTCACTGTAAATAGAGTTTGTAAACTGTACCCTGTAGGCTACATTATGTTGTATGTCATCCTTATTGTTGTTCTGTTGTTTTTATGTTACATGTGTATGTCCTGCAGGTCACCCTTGAAAAAGAGATCTTTTGATCTCAAGGGGCTTCACCTGGTTAAATAAAGGCTACAAACAATGACCATTTTTAGCTTTTACACCAGTGTTGGTATTGTTTCTGTCGGGAATTGAACCCTGCTCTTCTAGACTTGAATCTTAACTCCGAACAACTGCTACTCAAGCAACAAAACCACAATAATTTACAATTCTTTTTTTAAATACTATCTTCCAGTTCATCTTGTGTGGGTTCTGTGTTTGAGTATTGCTGCACTCTAATGTTTTATGCAGAATGTGAAGACTAGAAAAACCT
Organism: Pseudochaenichthys georgianus; assembly: GCF_902827115.2. Classification (NCBI taxonomy): domain Eukaryota; kingdom Metazoa; phylum Chordata; class Actinopteri; order Perciformes; family Channichthyidae; genus Pseudochaenichthys; species Pseudochaenichthys georgianus. The sequence continues at coordinate 33,360,403 of NC_047516.1, read as the reverse complement.
TGCTTTACTCTGACTTGGTTTGAGGTTCATGTGTGCCTTGGTACAACACAGGGTCACGCCAACATATAGTTGTATGCCTTTAAGCTACAAAAGACATAACAAAACACAACTTGTTTTTATAGTGAACATGGAGGACGAGTTGCTGAATAAAGAATCGACTCTGTTGTCTGGTGGGAGGACAGCAGATAGCCTACTTCTGTATCTCTTGGCAGGAGGCAGCAGAGGGAGCTGGCTGTGGTTGGGCAGTTTCCTTCACTCGGATGCAGACACGTGATGACCATGTATTGTGGTTTTGTTCGATGTTTTAAATGCTGATTCCCAGGTACTTAAATCTGTGTGCTTGCTCTTTTTCAGCTCCACTGATGTATACGACAGGAGTGTGTGTCTTTTCCTATTTGGCCAAACACAATTGTTGATTTCCTAAAGTCTCTTGTTTGTTAGAAATCCGGCCAATCATGGTTAGGGTTAGGCCTCTGGTGTTCAGCAGGGTCAGTGTGTGGGAAAGTCGAAAATACAAGTGCATCGTGGGTAGTCATTCCCAGTTTGGCTATTTCTGACCCATGACACCCACGAAGTCAAAAAAGGTCCAAAAAACCCATGAATCTTTCAGTCTCAGATTGCGTTCCCTTGAAGCTCCTTTCTGTCCAAACTCAAATATAATATCGAGTGGTTGGAGTCAGAATGGTTGAGCTCTGACCTGTAATTCAATCATGGTGCTCGGTGACACAAGAGGGCAGCCTATCCTCTGTCCACACTGACACCTTCATGTTTAACCTTTAGAGAAAGCACTGTAGACATCATCATGTTGCCCCTCAGATAAAAGGAGCCTCGAGTTCAACACCAACCATCAAAAACAGCAACACGCCTTAATGCTGAACTTTATGAGAACTTCATTCACAGAAACATGGACATACAACACAAACATGTGGTTTTTCTACACACAAAACATGGCATTTATTGTGTTATGCACCATGGTTGACATTGTTCTGAAGTTCTTTTATTGTCCCGACCCATAGAAAAGACCCAAACCCGCAACGTGTTAGTTCATCTCTCCCTCTAGTTCTGTCTTTCTTGTGTTTTAAAAAACCCTCCTCTTCTGTCTTGTTGCCACTCAAGTGAAGTATCCTGTTGGATGATTAACCCTATATTCATGTATAGTGTTTATTAGCAATTCCTCATTAAATTAAAAACATTTGATATCACTACGTTTGCTCATTTTGCTTCACGGTCCATTCTGATTCTAAAGTGAAACTAAACGCAGGTCAAATACAAAAGCAAAATAACAATGAAAACCTATTTGCATTGAATGTGGAGATTCGTTAAAACAATGATTACTGGTAGAAATGCATTTTGACATGTCAAACATCACAAACATTGTAAAAAGAAAACAAGAATCCGGCATCAGCAAAGCAAGCCAGATATTTGTACACAGACGAATGTATATTTGGCCATATGGGAGACGTATTCACAGAGATCCTGAAGGTGTTGGACTGCGAATGGAGAACACACGAGTTTAAGTTCTATAAGTCACCGTAGAAAATACAGTAGACATATTTACAGAAAGTCTTCATGACTGACTTCAGAAAATACAGCGCTGTTTGTGTCGCTTTTTTTACAAACACATTTTTGATATACTGATATTACAAGCATGAGACAGCTACACTAGCGCGCCTTTTCATGTCAAAGGCAGTGAAAAAATGTATCATAAAACAAAACCAGTTCAAATATGAACAGTCAGAAGCTGGACCAAAGTATTTCACTAGGGTTAAAGGTTCCTTGATACTATGTGCATCACGCTGCACTGTGAACACTGAAACAAGTGGCAGGAGTTTAAGGACCATCATAGTGGCACATATAAAAACTATTCCTGTACAGATATTTGAAGGGGATGTTTGTTATGTAACCAGGAAGAATGTGGGTTAAGACTACTATTTCAATTTGTTATCATGCAACACATCAATGTGACATATTAGTATGGCGGTCACTGGACGTCATTAACAGCTCTCTGAGGCGACATCGCCGGCAGCTCCAGCTTCTCACAATCCGTCAGCTTCAGTGTTAGGTGCTGGGCGATCTCATTAGGATCCGTGTACAGCGCGGCGGGAACATTCTGGGGAGGGAGGGACACTTTCAAATGACTACAGGAAATGCAGCACATCATACAGAAGGAGCTTCAATGCATTCACAGTTTAAATAAAGTGATGGCGAGGACTACCGTGACAAACAGCAATGGATTGTTTTCATTGGGTTTCGGAATAATGCTGAAAATAAACTCTCTGGCCAACAAATGTTAATGATATTACACCTTTTGTTCAGCAGGATATTCTCCACAGAAGTAAAAAGAAAACTTAAGCTTCAAACAAAGTGCAAAATGCTAACTCGTTTCTTTGTTTTAGGACTCATTCCTTCACGACTCTATACACAGGCTGTAAGACTTTGCATCCAATCGGCTGATAACCAAAGGTGACATTTAAATTCAACAATTATTTTCATTACCAAAATGATGTTTTATATACCGTACTTTTCGGACTATAAAGCGCACCTGCATATAAGCCGCCGCAGCAGCTAAATTGTCCGTCTGTCTTGCTCTCGTTCTGCCTCTCGGTTCCACTTTTACTTTGGCGCGCTACCTGTCTCACTCTTTTCCGGCCTCCAGCTTTTCCTGCTGGAGCCGCCGCTTAAAGGTGGCGGGCGCGGACCGGTCCTAGAGCCCATAGCGTTAAAGGTGGTTAATTTTGCCTGTAAAATCCATGGATTTAGGAGGTTCCCTAGTGGCCGTTAGCTGTACACAAAAAATGGGGAAAAAAGTCGCGGCTTATAGTCCGAAAAGTACGGTAAATAAATGGTGATGTGGAACGTTTTTATGCAGAGAGTGTAGCAAAGGCAGGATTTAGACTAATGTATGGTACAGAGTTTTCTTTTGTATGTACATTCCAATGACAACGTAAAATAGAAACTAATTCTAATTTGACAAAGATAATAATTCTTCAACCCTCGTGATTGTAAATGGGAATTGCAAAACATTAGGATGCCTCTGAATATAATGCCTTCCAGTTCAACACCCGATCATATATGTCAACATTAAACTGTGCGACAGTCATTCAGAACGGCACAGTATTATTTATGTAAAGGTTTGATGTATTGTTGTTGTATAGGATTGCATCAGATTGTACAGGTGTATTAAATGGGTAACCACTATGTCAAGATTAATGATGGGAAAAGAGACAACTTAAATGGAATTTTAAAATAAAGATGAAACTAATTAAATCTTTATTTTCCTTGAAAAATGATTTAGAAAATGATTAAATAGGATATTTCCCCCACATCCTATATAGGGTAAGTGAAAAGATGTGATGGCAACAGAAAGGCTTGGTAAGAAAACATAGAACGTTGATTTATTGAATAAAAAAACAATGCTACTCGATTCTGATTGGTCAATTTGGACATTTCAGAGGTTGTTAATACTCGATGGCCACCGCTGCCAAGCACATTTATAACCGTTGCTAAGGTCACAAGGTGATTTTGTAATTCATTAATGGCCGCCTCTTCGTACATTATCCCTTAGTTAAAGCTCTTTCTTTGCTTCTTGTGGTGGAACTATCCATAGTTCAATGTGAAGGTGGAAAGATGTGGTCCTCAGTGTCGCGTGACTCGCTGTGCTAGATAGTGTTAGCTTTACAATGATAAACAGAAGGACTTCTATGCAGGTCCCACTGTTCGATACTGACTACGTGTAAGTCGAGCAAAGTAAGAGGCAGGAAAACACACTGTAATGATAGCAGGATTACAAAAGGAGTGATGGCAGATAGAAAGCTAGGGGCATAGACCCTTTAATAAACGCTCACCATGAGACATGGCCAGTGTCGTCGTGTCACAACTCACCTTCAAGTCTGCTATTTTACTTTCTCTCGTGCTGAACTCTCGTAGCATGTAACTCGCTCCGGCCTGGAATCAGAAACACAATCCCCATGTATTCACTTGTTGTGAGTGTGGATAATCAGACGCAGGAAACTGGGCTGTATGACAGTTGCTCCATTTTTGAAAATTAAAGAAATAAAATAGAAATAATAGAAATATATCAACATAAAAGTAAGATATCTAATAAAAGATTTAAAAATATTGATATACAGTGCATCTGGAAAGTATTCAAACCCCTTAACTTTTTTCACAGTTTGTTATGTTACAGCCTTATTTCTAAATGGATTAAATTATATATTTGTCTCAACATTCCACACATAACACCCCATAATGACACAGAAAACGTTTTTAAAGGATTTTCCGCAAATGTGTTAAAAATAATCAAATGAAATATCACATGTACATAAGTATTCACACGCTTTGCTATGACACTGAAAATTGAGCTCAGGCGCGTTTCCACTGATCGTCCTTGAGATGTTTCTATACCTTGACTGGAGTCCACCTGTGGTCAATTCAATAGATTGGACATGACTTGGAAAGGAACACACCCGTCTATGTGAGGTCCCACCGCTGACAGTGCATATCAGAGCACACACCAAGTCATGAGGTCCAGGGAATTGTCTGTAGACCTCAGAGACGGGATTGTATCAAGGCACAGATCTGGGGAAGGGTACAGAGACATGTCTGCAGCATTGAAGGTCCCAACGAGCACAGTGGTCTCCATCATTTGCAAATGGAAGATGTTTGAAACCACCAGGGCTCTTCCTCGAGCGGGCCGCCCAGACCAAACTGAGCAATGGGGAGAGGGCCTTAGTCAGAGAGGTGACCAAGAACCCGATGGTCAGTCTGACTGAGCTCCAGTGTTCCTCTGTGGAGATGGGAGAACCTTCTAGAAGGACAACCATCTGTGCAGCACTCCACCAATCAGGCCTTATGGTAGAGTGGCCAGAAGGAAGCCACTCCTCAGCAAAAGGCACATGGAAGCCCCCATGGAGCACGAGAGGACTCTCAGACCATGAGAAACCAAATTGTCTGGCCTGAATGCCAAGCATCATGTCTGGAGGAGCTCAGGCACCGCTCGTCACCTGGCCAACACCACCCCTACAGTGAAGCATGGTGGCTGCAGCTTCATGCTGTGGGATGTTTTTCAGCAGCAGGAACTAGGAGACCAGTCAGGATCAAGGGAAAGATGAATGCAGCAATGTACAAGGAGATCCTTGATGAAAAGCTGCTCCGGACCTCAGACTGGGGCGAAGGTTCACCTTTCAACAGGACAACAACCCTAAGCACACCGCCACGAGTGGCCCAGCCAGAGGCCAGACATGAACCGGATTGAATATCTCTGGAGAGATCTGAAAATGGCTGTGCACCGACGCTCCCCATCCAAGCTGATGGAGACGATCTGCAAAGAAGAATGGGAGAAACTGCCCAAAGAAAGGTGTGCCAAGCGTGTAGCATCACACTCAAGAAGACTTGAGGCTGTAAGTGCTGCCAAAGGTGCTTCAACAACGTATTGAGTAAAGGGTGTGAATACTTATGTGATATTTGAGTGTTTTATTTTTAATTCATTTGCACAAATTATTTTAAAGCTGTTTTCACTTTGTCATTATGGGGTATTGTGTGTAGAACGTTGAGAAAACAAATGAAGTTAAGGCTGACATAAGGCTGTAACATAGAACAAAGTGAAGGGGTTTGAATACTTTCCAGATGCACTGTACATGTACAAAGTTTAAATACAAATGTGCAAATTGTACCATAATATATAACATGTGTATGGTGTAGAACTGTCTATATAAACACTTATATATAAAGTATCTAACTTGAACCACATTTAAATGACACGCCTTGCCCATTATAAAACCACGCACTGTACCCTGGCTGGAGGAAGGAGACGTACCTCATGATACAGTCGTGTGTCGTTTATTCTGATCAGCACTCCGTCCACTCGTAGGAAGAAACGCAGCAACAAGAAGAAACTGGTGGGCATCACCCTCTGCCAACACACCGCAACACGTTACAAAGGGATCACATCATCATATCCTGATACAATGTGAAGTGATCAGGACAGTTAGCGGCAGCCATGCTAAGGGCTGACACACTCTATAGATGATAGGAAAAGAAGCTTCAGTGCCTCCTTGTTATGTCCTTTAGCTTAGGATACACTGGACCATGCTTCACAAAGGGAAAGGAGATAATGCTGTCCCACAATTCATTGCAGCTGTGGCTGTTTACGTAAACAGCTGATCGTTACCTGCAAACACAGTGGGTAATGTGAGTTAGGATGCTTATTAATAATTTGCAATCTTATGCCGTAACCCGTGTGTGCGCACAATGAATGTTACACTAATTACTTGCAATTAAAGCCCCGGCCACACGAGGACGATAACAGTCGTATCCGCTACAGTTCACTATCAGATAGACGGTTCGGCCACACGAGGCCGACATGGAAACGCAGAAAACGATAACGGTCCCTAGGTGGGTAGATCTGCAAACGAAGCGCTCTGGGGGGGGGGGGGGGGGGGGGGGCAAACGGCTCCGTGTTTACGCCTATACGATCATTTCCTGAAAACGTTGCCCCGCCTCTCCTGCTCAGAGATCAGCTGCTGGGCTTTCAGAAGAGGGGGAGGAAAAGAGAGGCTCCGTTTTCTATTCTTATATAGAGTCGTTATTCATTTGTTTTAAAGCTCAACAAATAACAAAGTAGACCTTTGACCGGCACTTTTCTAATTTTGTCCAGAAGATTTCAACTTTATGTTGACCGGCTGTTGAACTGAAACTCTGCAGCACGGTCCCCTCGTCCCGTGGAAGAGGCGGAGAGGTGGGTGTTTGTCATCTGCTGGTGGACTACCGGAGAGAATACAGCAGGAGCACACGGTCGCCTCGGGGAGGGAGAACAAGAGCCAGAGCGGAGAATAAACAGAAGGGACACCAGAGCCTGTTGTAGATATTGTAACTACGCAAGGAATACAACTTGAAGTGGTTACCTGTTACAAATACCTTGGTATCTGGCTTGATGATTGTCTCACTTTTAAACATCATGTCAATAACCTGCTTAAAAAGCTGAGGGTTAGGCTAGGTTTCTTCTACAGGAACAAGTCCTGTTTCTCGCTTGAGGCCAGGAAAAGTCACTGTGACCTTTGACCTGTGCTGGACTATGGGGATCTGGTGTATATGAATGCACCTGCCAATTGCCTGAGCAAGTTAGATGCTGCGTATCACAGTGCACTGAGATGTGTGACAAACTGTAAAGCATTAACCCATCACTGTACCCTGTATGCAAGGGCTGGTTTGCCTTCACTAACTGCACGGAGGCTCAGTCACTGGTACATTTTTATATACAAAGCCATGCTAGGGAAACTTCCATCTTATATCTGCTCCCTGATCTCACGGAGAATTGTAAGTGGCTACTGCCTGAGATCGAATGCTGTGGTTTTATTAAATGTGCCAACTGCTAGGACTGTCTTAGGGAAGATAGCGTTTAGATGCGCAGCTCCTCTGTCTTGGAATAGTCTGCAAAAGGAATGGAAGCTGAGCAATCTGGTGCCACTAAATGTTTTTAAAGCAAGGATAGATGCTGTCCAATCGGAAACTGTTGGAACCTGTAAATGTCACTAGCTATGTAAACTGTAGTCGCTGTAAATATGCTGTACGATGTCCTTTTTGTTTCTCTGTTATGTTTATATGTTTCATGTGGAACCTACTTGCAGCAGGTCACCCTTGAAAAATAGATCAAAGATCTCAATGGGATTCACCTGCGTAAATAAAGGTTTGAAATTAAATGAAGGGCAACCATGGCAACCATGCGCGGGAAGTCTTCTTCGCTGCTTTTGTGGCAGGACTACAGCGCCACTTACAGGCCTGGCATATGTACTACAGCGTCTCCAGCGCTTTCGAGCGGGTTCTCGTGTGGACGGAATACTTTTTTGATAACGATTGCGGTCCGTTTGCGTTATCGTCCTCGTGTGGCTCCAGCCTAAGTCAACACATCACAGTGACAGGAGGGTGAGTGTGGGCATTCAAACCTTGGTCGTGAAGTAATACAACCTTGTCCGTTTATCTTTTCTTCATGTTTATAAAGCCCACGTGAAACAACACTATAAGAACCCAGATGCACTTTTAGTAGCCCATCAATTGAAAAGTGTAGTTGTACACAGCAGACGCACAGCAACACCAGAGGTGCATCATAAACACATAGTTGTGTTGTTCCCCTGACACCACTGTGTATTTCACTGATGTTAAGGAAACGGCTGATTTTGATAGTTCAACCCTAGCCCTTGTGTTCTAGACAAATCCCACCACTTAACTGTGCCTGCCGAGTTCTCCCTCACTCCCAGAAGTCACCTGGTTGGAGGTTTCATTGGCTGGCTGCATTGTGGGCAGGCTTCAGGTCTGATTGTGAGTAACTGTGATGTTCTGTGGCTCTCAGTGAAACTCCCCGTACTTAACGAAGGGCTGCAGGTTACACAGACTGGGCTTCCGTTACTAAATCTGGTCCTTATTCTGTTCAATAGTATGAGCTGTTAAATACCTCCAAATGAAGGTCAGCGAGTTCCTAACGAGGCAAACAAACACTGTGTGGAAGGGGCTGTTGGACAACCACTGGGGTTCAAATGTGGAATGGACGGAACCCAAATCTTGTTAGTATAATTTATCATCAACAATTCAAGTTTAGTTTAGAAATAAATTACAAACTTGTTACACAAAATTATTTAGATCACCAATTCTATTGACTTTAGTTCAGTTAAAGGTGGGGTAGGTCATTTTGGAGAAACCAGCTGGAGTGCGCTAGAATTTGAAAATACACAACGGGAAAAAATCTGCCTCTTCCTTCAGACTTCCTCACAGAGCCCCGCCTCCAACACACAGGAACGCTCACATGACCAATGAGGGCACGAGATAAGTGTGTGCACAGATGGAAGGCTGACAGGCAGGTAGGCCATCCAGTTACTTTAGCCGGGCCAGCTCAGATGATTGGTCGTGTTTTTTACAGCACCACGGCTTCCACAGATGACATGTTTTTAATATATTCATTGCTATCGGGATGTTAAGAGCATTCCATGGAATATAACAAAAAGTGTTTCTGAAATAAATTACATACCCCACCTTTAACAAATATGTATTCCTAGCATAAAAACGATAACAAAACAAGTTTGTAGTAAATTGTATTGTGTGTATTTGTACTTGTATGACAGTGCTTTTATTTATTTTTTTATTTATTGGTGTTTTATTACTCACAATTTTCCCGCTGATCATGGAGACGCCGTGGTCGTGCAGCTCGTCCTCGAACAGCAGCACCTCGTCAAAGAACATGATCTGTTCCCGAGCCTTCAGCTTCTCCATGTCGATCCGCTCCTCCGTCTTCACTACCTGCACAGGAAACAGAGACATGAAGAACAGTGGGGGGAGGAGCGGGACACAACTCAAGGTAGGGGTCCACATCACTGGGGTGTTGATGAAACTGTGTTCCATTCCAAGGCTGAAAATGACCCACCTTCATCTGCATATTCTCTCCTATGAGGGTGCCTCTGTAGTCTGTGGTGTAGGTCCAGTCGTAGGGTCTCACCACCTCTTTGGAGTGTTCAGAATCCGCCCTGACAGGAAGCCACAGAGGTCAACGTTAACTACACAGCTCCGATTATTTCTGTCTCTGGGAATTAATGGCTGTACATGTCTTTCACTTTGTATTTCAATTCCAAACCTGCACTCATTAGCTATTCTATTACATATGTTATGGTTTCCTTTAGAATTCTAGATTTTAAATCACATCATACGCGTAAATCCCTGCTCCATATGAGAGCTGATCTCTTTCAATAATGAAACAAAACTTAGTGACTGGAGTCACGTCAATATCAAGGCATAAACAGACATGTGTCTACGATTGCAAAAATGAGGACAGACACAAATCGTGTACCACAGGAGGAGCTTGTGCAAAGGCTAAAATCCCTGTATCCCCTCCAGAGGGAGTTTCTCTCCCCCTGCCTGAAACAACTCCTTTTGACTCCTTTGTTTACTTCAGTAACATAATGACATCACTATGTAACACTCACGCTTATAATTGCTAGGGCTCCAACACATTGTACGTAAGGGGGCGGGACTTTCCCAAAAATTCTCTAAGCGGTTGGCGAATCATAACAGATCAGAATGCTCTGCTGTGGTTTCAGACAGCGGGTGAAAGGAGGAATAAGATCTGATGAAGTGTTTGATAGACATGTACCCACAGCTGGCTAAGGGCGAGTTCTACTGGTGAAAAGGCCACAGATTACTGTCTCGATTGCGCTAATAAATTGTCAATAAACAGTCTGTAATTAATTCTGCAGCAGCGAACCTTAGAGTTCTAAAGAACATGTTTTTAGTAAAAAAAGAAATCTGCATTGAAAAAGAACAAAGTTTTGTCATATAGAATTTGAACAAAAGCGTTCTCCAGCTGTCAGTCTCATTTACCTGCTCTCCTGCCACTCCTGAGCACAGGCCACCTTCACAGCGTCCTCCATGTTGTTGACTCTCCGGAGGGCATCGATGGCGTTGAATTCGATGCCGTAGCCGTCGTTGTGTTGGATGCGCAGGATGTTGTCCCCAAACAGCATCTCTGGAAGGGAGGGCATGTTCATCTCCCCCGCTAACCTGGAGAGGCAAACAGAAAACAGCTGGTTACATTTATTCAGAAATGTAATATACTTTATATAATTATGCTTACAATAAGATACATATTTGAAGCTCAATCCTAAAAAAAGACACAGCGAGTTATTGGTTGTGCAACCTTAGATATGTTGGTCATTTTATACACAAATAGGCTAGAATTAAACAAATGTGCTGTGTTGAACATACTTGGGCTGCATAACTTGAACTCTTGATGACACCATTCATTTTACCAGTAAAAGACAAATGTATATCTGGTGCCTACATTATCTCACCCTTCAATGTCTTTGGACTTCATGATGTGGTTTCTGGCTGCAGTCACCTTCCATGGTCCAAAGGTGAAGTCCTGCTTACTGCTCTTAAAGCCATGTGACATCATCGTGGACAGAGAGGCCAACATCAACTGCAAAAGAGATCATGAGAGGATGTCTGTCATCAGTATAGGCTACATGTTAACATTTCTCATTTACATGAGCGTACTTTAGTACAACTTTGTACATGCACCCTCCTAAGGATCTGGGGGATATCAAACTGCAGATCTAATATTCCAGATACTATTATCTACAAGACAATGCTAAGGTAGGGTGAAAAAACAACAACAAACAAATAACAAAATAAACATGAAAACATTACTAGCCGTTAAATGCAAAGTGATTAAGCCACCTGACCCCCTGTCAGTAGTCTCATATTAACGCAATATTGTCTCCCATCTTTAAACTACACTAACGCTGGATGAGATGGTTGTGATTCATCCAATGCCAAGTCTCTCCATGGCTAACTGAATGAACATGTTTACATGTATTTTCTTGTGTGCACAAATACAAAGAAATACACTTTAGGCACTACTTTGTTCATTTCAATGAACTACACATTTTAAATGCATCGTTTTAATGTAGTTAGCTCATGTTTTCCAAATGCTCTCTTCAGCATCCACAGCTCATATTTTCCAAATGTATTCCTTTTTGCATTTTGCAAACACTCAGTTGGGCTGCTAGTTTTAGTTGTTTTAACCCGAACACTATATTTTCAATACATCATTTGAATAATAACAAAATTACACTTTCGTTGTAAGGCTGCGCTAATACTACAAATATTAACGCTATTTCATCTGCTTTGTGAGAATGTTTTATTTATTTTGACAGTCTGTTCTTTGTTAACACGCTCTGTTTCTGAGAGCACATTAAAGGCTCTACAGCTGCTTGTTACAAGGTAGCGTTACATTAAATAAAGGAAGCCTGTTTACCTTACTGTTGTCAACTGTTAGCTGTCATGGAGGCTACGTGAGTGCGTCGCTATAAACGGTCCGGTGCTTTTGTCCACGCTAACGCTGAGGTTCCTCTCCTCCTGTCTGTTTCCTGCTGGTGTTACCGCAGAGCCGCCCCCTGGTGTCGCTGCTTCCGCCTTCTCCGAGTGTTCATGGGGAGGTTTTTAATGGTTTTTAGTTGGCTTTTTATGAATGTATTGTTCTAAGTTGCGCATTCGTGTTCAGGTATGTATCAGCAGTAGGGCCTGCTTTGGATAGGTCCACGCTGTTATTTAGCGGTGGAATAATAAAGCAGGATAAACTGTATTTCATTATATCACATTTTATTAAGCAGACGTTTTTTTATCCAAAACTACTATAATATAAATAAAACACAATATAATATATATAATAATAATAATATATATAATAATATAATATAAAACTACTACTATAAGTGCAATAAACTATGAAAACACAAACTCAGAACAGCAAGAACCCTGCAGGTACATTTGCTTAAAGTAAGCCATATCATCACTTAGTGCTGGTGTATTAGTTTCAATTGAGTAATCAATTAAATTGAAATATTTACTCATTCTCTTTTGTGTGTATGTTAGGTTTAATGGCCAAGGTGCAGTGGATACAGGTGGGTTTTCAGTCTACACTGGAAGATGTGTAGACTTACTTTCTGCTGTCCTGATATCAATAGGGAGCTTGTTCCACCATTTTGAAGCAAGGGTAGAATGCATATCCTACCGCTGACATAAAAATGAAATAGATATCAAACTTAAACACTACACTCAATTGGGATGTTTAAATTCACCATTTACTCTGATGTTTTTAATGATGCAATACTGTAAGATGCAGACCGACAACTGTACATCCATCCTGTCTACTGGTAGACACGCACACTTGTCAATAAATGTTCTTGATTGTAAACATTTTATTTGTGCTCTGAAGTAGAACACATTTTGCTTACGCTTTTGTCTAATGCAATTTACAATAAGTTCAATCAACCATGAAGATACAATTTCATAATAGCAAGAATCCTGCAAGTACATCTGCTTCGAAAACCAAACCCTTTTTGAGAAAACAATCTGGTATTCAATCTGCAAAGGAAGCTGAAGATGTGTAGACTTTCTAAATATCTCGACACACAGAAACTATTTTTTCATCATATAAAATCTTTCAGGGGAATCATCGGCTGAAAGGTTACCATCTAGTGGCAGAATGATCGACACAGCTGACTAGCTAAAAGGCATTTTCTTTGAGACTAAGATAGGTGGAAATGTTAGATGGTTTATTTCACAACCGCCTACTTATCAGTTCGTAACACATGCCTTTGGTTCAAGATTAATTGTTTCATTTTTGGTAGGCATTAGCAGGAAAGGAGGTTCAGACTGTTCCTCTACCACCTGATGGAAATAGGTGCAGTGCAGAGGCCTCTTGGGGGTCAGTGTATGTGTTAGTGAAGGAACAAATCTTTGTAGTGTCTGATACAAACGAGGTAAGCCTGTCAACTGTCAGTGTGGTCATGGATCCTGACCTTTCGAACTCAATGTACTGCTAACGCTAGCATCCTGCTACTGGTGCTAACGACCAAAATGTGCAAGTACCATAGACACTGACTCCATGTTATGCCAAAAATCAAAACTCAAAGGTCCGAAACATTTACATGAATCAACTCAAAGTAACTGATACTGTGAAAACAGTCTGCACATCACTATATGTGTGGCCAAACGGTGTTGAGAAAAATGCTCACCCTCCCCTGTAGGTAGTGGGGGTATGCTGCTTTGCTTCTGTTTCTAAAGATATGTACGGTTGTCAAACAGATTATTTACCTGTATGAAAATAACAAAAGAAAATGGTACATAAAGTACTTTATTTAGATTTACATGTAAGCATCCAGAGGATTTCAACAGCAAATCAGTGGCAAATTGTGTGAGTCTTATCGGGTTGCTCTCCTCATCCTTCACATTATAACGTGTACTGTGGATGAGGGGAGAGCAAGGGTGTAAGACATAGTCATTGAATAGTTCACCTATGTTGATGTTCTTCTATTGTGCACTAAACTAGTAAAAGTCACAATATCTGCTGGAATCTTTCATGCTCCTATGGGTACAGACTTTCTTTGATTTACCCTATATTTGTCCTTATGGAAATCAGAACAAACATGCATTACTATATTTGTTGTGTCGTATACGTTTGCTGTTATTTGTCGCATGGACAAGGAAGCCGGTAGTGGCTGCTAGTGGAAATGATACTTTTAGGGTAGTGTTGAAAAATCATTACTGTAGGACATTTGCAAAGGTAGTAGAAATAAAATGACTGATTTAGGATAATTCTTTGAGGAAATTGCACATAGGAAAAGAGATGACCAAGCACTGAAAACCACAGACACACAATTTCCTAAGAAGCAGCCACCTAAGTACTCAAGCATTTTAGCAACGTAAAGGATAGCAGTCAGTACATTCACATGCACATTAGTATCCTGGTGTTGTGTGTTATCGTGGTTTATCTGTGATATATTAATTACATGTAACACAGGGAAGTTGTTCTTCAGATGCTTCAAATGATCAATAATCCTGTTTATTCTCCTGCAGCTCTCTCAAAGTAGTTTGAGGATTGACTTGTTGAAACTATTTTTATCAAATAAAGGCAACACAAGGAGACTTGCAGTAATCAGCCTGTCATATGGAAGCTGATCACGTTGACTGCATTTCCAAATGAGGATTCCTTTATCCGTACATCTCGTCCGTGCATCTCAGAACAACCGACGGAAAGTATTAAGGAGGGGAAAAAGGACAATGGGATGAAACCAAGGTAGGTGTGTTGAGAAAGTCTCTTTTATGTGTGCCTCTGCATTGTTACTGGTGATTTAGTTTGACTTTTTGTTCCTCATTGTTTCCATTAGACATTACATGTGATATTGGTGCATGATGGGATGTGGGTTCCCAATGGACATTCAAGATCCTTTTCAGTGATAATCATAAGCCTGAAGCTAATCTTTTAAAAACAACTTTTAATAGCTTAAAACAAACACATTGTAGAACAAAATGACACAACTAACAATGCAGGAAAACACATACAAATGTCATTAAAACTACTGCCTTAGAGCATGCTGGGAGGGTTCCCAATCAACACAGCTACGTAACTGCCTATAAAATACTTAGTCAGCCCTGTGACAATCACTGTCCATTGTCCTGAAAAGCAGCAAACAAAAAGCAATCCAAGAAAAATATGTGGGTGAGCATTCTCTCTTAAGAAGGTGCAATTAATTTGACACATTTTTTGTCAAACACAAAGGATGAAAATGTTCAGCATTATGACAAGCAAGCTAATCAGGAAGCTACCACCGTTAGCATCTCTACCAACCCAACCTTACATTAGCTGTAGCAGCTAACTTTTGCATTTGATTTACAAGTTATTTGACCAAGCCTTATACAAAATGTAATTATTGTGTTACGATGCACACTCAGCTTATATAAAAGAATAACAACAATGTAACCTATGTAAAGGTTGCATCCGTTGGCAAGTAGGTTAATGTGAAGAAGTGCATTGAGAGAATTTCAATCTCTCCGAGGCTCCAGCGCATGTCCCTTTGTCTGATTTATTAAAGGAGAAAAGCTGACCACCAATGTTGTTTCGGGGCTTATCAAACATTTCTGCCCAGGGGTCTGTAAATTGAATATTCAGGCCTGCTTGTTGGACCAAATGAGTTAAGCTACATTTGAGGATCAGGGCCTGTGGACTGTATCAGGAAGCAAGTTTGACAGAGCTAGGTTTTCTTTGGCTTAGCTCGCTCGAAACAAAACTATATATAGACATTTGTATTCATTGGGATAAACCCCTTGAGATGCACCATCTCGTTTTCAAGGGGGGTCCCGACAATAGCAACAACTTACAGACATACATAAACAAAAAGACAAAATGCAAAACATGACACACAAGACAAACCACATACAGTCTGTTAAGTAAAATTCAAGCAATGCATACAATCATTACAATTTGAGAGACAGTCGAGTACATCAGTTTCATCAATATCAGTTTCATTAATAACAAGTACAGACCAGTTGAAAGTGAGATGATAATGCATGTTTAAATAAACCCAATGATGCAAGAGATCTAATAGCAGCAGGTACAGTATTCCAGTCAGTTGGGGCTTTAAACATCAACGCTCTTCTGCCAATCAATTTTTTTGCAGAGGGGACAGATAAATACATCTGAACAGAATGTCTAACTTGATGATTTGGCTAGTAGGGTACAAAATACTGCTTTAAATAAGGGGGATAGTTAAGATAAATGCATTTAAATATCAGCTGAAGCCAATGCGTGTGTCTTCTTACATTTAAAGAAGGCCATTTAAGTTGGTTATACATTGTGCAGTGATGTGTACGAAAAGGACAACCTAGAATAAATCTGCATTGTCTGTTGTAGGCTATGTTGAGTGGAGCAAGATCTGATATATGTGCATTTTGGTAGACAACATCACAATAGTCTATAATCGGAAGAATAAGTTGAGAAGCAATTCTCTTTCGGATACTGAGCGTAAAACAATTGCGAGAGCGGTGTAGAACACCGATTCCGTAATTGACTTTTTGTATTACATGCTTTATATGTAGTTTAAATGAATGTTCAGAGTCTAGCCATACACCAAGATATTTAAAGCTATCAACTTTATGCAGAGAAGTGCCATCCTTACATGTTATTACTACATTAGGTTTAGATTTGAACTTCTGCCTGGTACCAAAGACCATGGTATAAGATTTTGTTTTGTTAAGCAGTAGTTTATTGTGTGATAGCCAGTCCTGTAAGATATTAAAATCCGATTGAAGAGAGATCTGAATTTGTGAAAAATCTGATTTGGATGTATATATGACAGTGTCATCAGCATAAAGGTGAGTACAACAATTAATGAGACAAGAAGATAAATCATTTATGTAAATAGAAAACAGAAGTGGGCCCAGAGTTGATCCTTGGGGTACACCCTTTTGTTGGATCAACAGGTCAGACTGTTTTTCCATTAACAACCACACATTGCTTTCTACTGTGAAGGTACGAGGTTAAACCATAACACTGTATTATTAGAAAGGCCAATGCCGTGAAGTTTATCCAAGAGCAGATATCGATCAATGAAATCAAAGGCTTTGTCAAGTCAATAAAAATGGCACCTGTGAGTTCACCATCATCTGCAGCAGAGTACAAGTCATTCGTAATTTAAGTAGGGCAGTTGTTGTGGAGTGATTAGGCCTGAAACCAGATTGAACCGGAGATAAAATATATAAGTATTGAGATAATGTGACAGTTGATTATAAATTATTTTCTCCAAAACTTTGGAAATAAGCAGATTATAGAGATGGTCTATAATTATTTGTATCAAGTAAATCACCACCTTTATGAAGTGGAATGATGCGTGCACATTGCCAAATAGTCGGCAACTCACAGGTGGACAAAGACAGGTTGAACAAATCAGCAAGTGGGTACATGAGAATATGGGACGCCAATTGTATGAACCTGTTTCCTATACCATCGAGTCCTGTCGCTATACCCTACCAAGGGATAACCTGTACTACAATGGTTGATTTACCAAGTTACTATCGATCCAGTCTTTCCATCAGGCTCTTTGTGCATTCTCATAAGAGACATTTCGTGCGTCATTTTAATGTTCTACCCAGGAGGTGCAATTAATTTGACACATTTTTGTCAAACACCAAAGGATGAAAATGTTCAGCATTATGACAAGCAAGCTAATCAGGAGCTACCACCGTTAGCATCTCTACCAACCCAACCTTACATTAGCTGTGCAGCTAACTTTTGCATTTGATTTACAAGTTATTTGACCAAGCCTTATACAAATGTAATTATTGTGTTACGATGCACACTCAGCTTATATTAAAAGAATAACAACAATGTAACCTAGTAAAAGGTTGCATCCGTTGCAGTAGGTTAATGTGAAGAAGTGCATTGAGAGAATTTCAATCTCTCCGAGGCTCCAGCGCATGTCCCTTGGTCTGATTTATTAAAGGAGAAAGCTGACCACCAATGTTGTTTCGGGGCTTATCAAACATTTCTGCCCAGGGGGTCTGTAAATTGAATATTCAGGCCTGCTTGTTGGACCAAATGAGTTAAGCTACATTTGAGGATCAGGGCCTGTGGACTGTATCAGGAAGCAAGTTTGACAGAGCTAGGTTTTCTTTGGCTTAGCCTCGCTCGAAACAAAAACTATATATAGACATTTGTATTCATTGGGATAAACCCCTGAGATGCACCGTCTCGTTTTTCAAGGGGGTCCCGACAATAGCAACAACTTACAGACATACATAAACAAAAGACAAAATGCAAAACATGACACACGACCACAAACCACATACAGTCGTAAGTAAATTCAAGCAATGCATACAATCTTACAATTTGAGAGACAGTCGAGTACATCAGTTTCACAATATCAGTTTCATTAAAACAAGTACAGACCAGTTGAAAGTGAGATGATAATGCATGTTTAAATAAACCCAATGATGCAAGAGATCTAATAGCAGCAGGTACAGTATTCCAGTCAGTTGGGGCTTTAAACATCAACGCTCTTCTGCCAATCAATTTTTTTGCAGAGGGGGACAGATAAATACATCTGAACAGAATGTCTAACTTGATGATTTGGCTAGTAGGGTACAAATATATGCTTTAAATAAGGGGGATAGTTAAGATAAATGCATTTAAATATCAGCTGAAGCCAATGCGTGTGTTCTTCTTACATTTAAAGAAGGCCATTTAAGTTGGTTATACATTGTGCAGTGATGTGTACGAAAAGGACAAACCTAGAATAAATCTGCATTGTCTGTTGTAGGCTATGTTGAGTGGAGCAAGATCTGATATATGTGCATTTTGGTAGACAACATCACAATAGTCTATAATCGGAAGAATAAGTTGAGAAGCAATTCTCTTTCGGATACTGAGCGTAAAACAATTGCGAGAGCGGTGTAGAACACCGATTCCGTAATTGACTTTTGTATTTACATGCTTTATATGTAGTTTAAATGAATGTTCAGAGTCTAGGCCATACCCCAAGATATTTAAGCTATCAACTTTATGCAGAGAAGTGCCATCCTTACATGTTATTACTACATTAGGTTTAGATTTGAACTTCTGCCTGGTACCAAAGACCATGTATAAGATTTTGTTTTGTTAAGCAGTAGTTTATTGTGTGATAGCCAGTCCTGTAAGATATTAAAATCCGATTGAAGAGAGATCTGAATTTGTGAAAAATCTGATTGGATGTATATATGACAGTGTCCATCAGCATAAAGGTGAGTACAACAATTAATGAGACAAGAAGATAAATCATTTATGTAAATAGAAACAGAAGTGGGCCCAGAGTTGATCCTTGGGGTACACCCTTTTGTTGGATCAACAGGTCAGACTGTTTTCCATTAACAACCACACATTGCTTTCTACTGTGAAGGTACGAGTTAAACCATAACACTGTATTATTAGAAAGGCCAATGCCGTGAAGTTTATCCAAGAGCAGATATCGATCAATGAAATCAAAGGCTTTTGTCAAGTCAATAAAAATGGCACCTGTGAGTTCACCATCATCTGCAGCAGAGTACAAGTCATTCGTAATTTAAGTAGGGCAGTTGTTGTGGAGTGATTAGGCTGAAACCAGATTGAACCGGAGATAAAATATTATAAGTATTGAGATAATGTGACAGTTGATTATAAATTATTTTCTCCAAAACTTTGGAAATAGAGCAGATTATAGAGATTGGTCTATAATTATTTGTATCAAGTAAATCACCACCTTTATGAAGTGGAATGATGCGTGCACATTGCCAAATAGTCGGCAACTCACAGGTGGACAAAGACAGGTTGAACAAATCAGCAAGTGGGGTACATGAGAATATGGGACGCCCAATTGTATGAACCTGTTTCCTATACCATCGAGTCCTGTCGCTATAACCCTACAAGGGATAACCTGTACTACAATGGTGATTTACCAAGTTACTATCGATCCAGTCTTCCATCAGGCTCTTTGTGCATTCTCATAAGAGACATTTCGTGCGTCATTTTAATGTTCTACCCAGGCCCCCAGGAAGTGAGCTAAATGCTAAAGCAAATTTCCGTAAGAGCCTAACAATGGTCTAACAATTTCTGTGTCTGACACATGACATCATTGACCTGAAGATACTTTTTCCCATTGGGAGACGACTGCAAACCATGACCAGCAGATGACGCTGCCAATGACGGAGCGGATTGGATGAAGGACTTAAGGAAAACTTAAGTGGGCATGCTAAATGGAACCAACTGCCGGAAGATCCCTGGAACATACAGATATTTTGTCTAGTGTCAGACCATTTTAGCTTTATGTGGCACTGAGCATCCGCTGTATCCAGTTAGCTGTGTTCATCCATGGTTCCATCCTTTAACTTTCCAGTGACAATGATTGTTGGCCAACTTTATAATCCTTGAACGTCAAGTGCTCCTGTCCCAACTGTGTGAATCACTTTTTAGTGTCCCTGTTTCCGTGTGTTTTGAGCTTTCTAGCATTTTTTTATCTGCAGTGCTTTGTGTTTGCAGCGTTTCGTTTATGCAGCGTTTTTAGCTGTGGCTGTGCATGTTTCATCAAGTTGGTGAATGTTTTCTAAATGCTGCACACATGTTGTCAAATTGGAGAAGATATCTCTTAATTTGCATGTGGTTTGGCACAGTTGTGTTTTTATATTTGCATGTTTTTTGAAAGTTCAGCGCATTTCCCCGAATGTTAGTGTTTTGGGCGTGTCTTTATTAAGTCTTTATTGTAGTGAGAAAATGCAAAAATGAAAGAACAAATAATTTTCCAAAAATCTTTTTATTATTAGGTACATAAGCCTCTCAAACCTCTCAGGGTGTTCAAACACATTTGAGTTTTTTGTGCATTGTTCTTCGTGCAAATACTTAACCCCCGGTTGACAATTTCATGCAATACATACAAATAATTTCATGATATATATACAAATCATTGATTGAGTGAGTGCATTGATTTTAGAAAGGTTTAGCTATGAACAGTGTATAAGAACATCTTGCAACATATGCTGTCTAAGTTACAACACTTAACACCTTCCTCACATATTTATACTTGGCTGTTGTACTGCTGGGCTTTATTACCTTTGTTGCAATTAGGACAGGCAACATGTTGATATTTCTAAACTTCAGGGCTCTGCAGACTTTAGCATGTCATCTGCAGTAGTCCTTTTACAGTGTGCAACTCATAGTTAACCTGGATAAGTAACCTTACATGGATGCTGGATGTAAAGCAAAAAACTATTTCTAATCTAATTCACGCTCTGTGTGACGCAACAACATCATGGTGGCAGGTGTATTGAAATTGTTGCCTGCTTGAGCATTTCTTGGAATGGCTGCGAGCAGCAATACCAGAGGTCATGTATCCGGCCCGC